>NW_026585895.1:31130849-31205738 GCF_907164565.1 Psammomys obesus
ACACACACACACACACACACACACACACACACACACACACACACACATTTAATAGGTTTAAGATCTCAAAATTAAATGAAACAAAACAAAACAGTGTATTGTTCTTTAAAACCTTTTGACCTCCTTTTTCTTTTCTTTCCCTTGAGGATTTCAATGGCATAGATAATTTTCGTTTTCCTAATCTGAAAATCCTCAATCCTAAATACTCCAAATGCAAAACTTTTTGAGTGCCCACTGATGTCCAAGTGGAGTCTTCCGGGGGGGGGGGGGGTTCATCAATTACCTTTGCATCAAGATGTGTGTGAATCCAAAGGACTTTCATCTGAGACTTGAGTTCTGTTGGAAGGGGAGCTCCTTTGAAAACATGCTTCAATTCCCACCCACTATCTCCTTCAGTCTTCCTTAATCCTTTCTCTGAAAAGTCTCTCGTAGGTGGTTAATATGTTAGCTGTTAACTATGTGTTTCTTTCCTTTGAAATAATTTTTATTTATTCATACAGCTTTTATTTATCATTAAACTTTCATACATGCATACAATGTATCTGGATCATATCCATCCCAAACTCCCCCATTGGCTCCTCCCAGGCCCTCCAGTACTACTTCCTCTTTTCCTACATGCATCTCTCTCTCTCTCCTTCTCTCTCAAATAAACCACTACAAACAATATACCATAGAGTGGCCCATGCTCTAGTGCCCACTGGAGCATGCTGACCTACCAATGGCCATACCACTGAAGAAAATGGCTTCACTTCTTCCTTCAGCCATAAATTGTCAATAGCTCCTCATCTAGGGGTAGAACCTCATAAGTACCTCTCCTATCCATGCTAGAATGCTGATGGACTTGATCTAAATCTTTAGATCCACAGAACTCAGAACACACAATGGCCTTTGTAACAGCTTTCCTTAGTTTTTACTGACTAGTTTTATGAGGTCAAAGGGCATTGCATGTTCTGTTCAGAAAAGAAGGTGGGAAACACACCCATAGATGAAGAAGATGCTAAATGATGTCACATATCGGTCCTGCCCTGTTCCTCCTTTCTCTCCCTAACAATGGACCACTGTGCCGCTGAATCACGCTGGATCTTGTAGGTAATAGGTAATAGTAATTGGTAGGTAGACATGCATTAGCAGGCTTGGAGGCTGTTGATGATGACCCTCTTCCATATCAGCTTCACACCTCACCACCTGTTTCATTGGTAACACTAGAAATGGCACCAAGAGCCCCCTCCTTAAGGTTTAAAATACCATATGAGAAGGTGGTGATATCAGACACTTCTGAGGCCCGTTAAGAGAAATCTACTTCTTTTTAGCAGAGGAAAATCTGAGTTCTATCTCTAGCTTTGGAACATGACATGACATTCAAAGCGGGCCAGAACATTATATACGATTGTCTCCTCCCTTAAGAGTTAATCTAACTGGGCTTGTCAGTCACCTGGCCAGGAGACTAACCCATAGGAAAGCTGATTCATCTGAAGACAAGCTAAGGAGAGGAGAACAGAGGAATAATTATCCCCTTAATGAACCAATGTATACCCAAGAGCTCCTCCCTTGATACAAGTGATGGTAGACCTTTACTGCTAAGGTTATCTGTATTATTGAGTTCTAACTCAAAAAGCAGAACCTTTTCTTTCCCCCTAACTTTTGCATACCAGTGAAAAGTGTTAAGCATGCTTTTCCTGATGAGTTAGGCTTTTTCATTATTTCCTCCAAAGACTGCTCACTTTGTACCAATGCTTAAACATCCCTATTGCTGTCCCTACCTCAATAAATCATGCCTTTCTGTTTGCCTGCTCTGTGGTATTTCTCTCAGACTCTAATAAAATGACCCTTGAGCTTCTACTGAGGTGCTTTTTAAAATTCTTTTATCCATAAGAGTAAAAACCCATAAAAGGAAGCTCTAATTCCCAGGTAATAGCCCCCTCTTCTGTTTTGTCAATATTGCTAGCCTATCAATAAACCCGATTGCCTCCTCTTTTTTCCAAATATTGGTCTTTTTGAGTGATAGGCAGGTCAGAGGTATGATTCCAGTTGCCTACAAGAGACAGGCAGATTCTGACAATAAACACACAGAAAGGGACAAAGGCGTCTTGTGGTGGATTGGCACCACATAGTCACCCAGAAGAGCTGCTGCCATGTGGGCCAACTTAAAGTCTGTATGTACTTCCTCACACCAAATGTCAGCATTCCTGCATAGAGTAAGTGTGTCTACCTTGGTTTCTAAGTGGCCTTCCAGGACACTGGTTCAACTGTTGTTCTGCGATGACCTCCAAGGTTCGACATCATTACCATACACAATCTGGGCCATTTCTCTACTTCAGAGGACTTACAACTTCTAAAGCTTGATCCCCTAGGTTGGCGACCCATTCAGAAAGTCTTCTTGCTAGCTGGAAGCCTTCCCTATTCCATCTTTCAGTTGATAATTTCCCCGCTACTTTACCCACCGCTCATGGTCTGTGTGCTTCGTTGTTCATAGTCATGAAATCAGAACACAGAGAAAATATATACCACCACCACTCATAATGGTTAATCTCAATTGCCAATTTGATCTAAAAAACACCTGCGAGAGGGGCCTCACAGGTGAAGGAATCATCTCGATTAGGTTAGTTGAGGTAGGAAAACTTGCCTAAGTTGGTTGGCGCAAACATTATCACTCTCTATTTCTTGTCTATGAATGCAATGTGAGCAGCTGTCACAAGCTCCTGCTGCTATGACTATGCCACTATGATGGACTGCGTCCTCAAACTGTGAGCCAAAAAGAAAGACCTTCTCCCTTAAGCTGTTTTTGACAGGGTATTTTTTTCACATCAACAGGAAATACACTCATACACCACCCCAAAGATGTATATACATTTGTGAATATTTTGAGTCTGAAGAACTCTGAAGTTAGAGGTGCTTCTGGTCTCAAGGGTCTTCATCTGGTGGGTTGAGTTGCTTAGATTTGTTCTGCAGCTGGCCAAAGATTTGTTTCCCTCCCTATCCTCTGCGATTTATGTTTTTGCTGGTTTCCATTTCAATGACTTCAATTTGACAAGTCTGTTTTCTTGGGGAATGTAATTTGCTTTCATTCTTACTTGGTTTATTTTTATCTCAGGGTTTCATTGTCCATCTCTTGATATTGTTTGAATGTGAAATGAGCTCACATGTTTGGATGCTTGGTCCCCAGCTGGTGGCATTATTTTGGGAGGATTTCAGAGCCTTTGGGACACAGGGCCCAGATGACAAATGTAGGCCAACAGATCAGAGTTTTGAAAACTACATCCACTTGGTTGTGATCTGGTTCTGATTCCTGTTCAGCTAAGATATATAAAATGATAGACACAAGCTTTCACTGTTGTGGATATAGATCCCCTGTTATGTGTTCCTCAACACAATAGCTTTAATCTTCTGAAACCATGGGTCAAAATGGACTTTCCCTCTGTTAACTTAATGTTTAGGTGTTTTGAAACAGTGATAAGAAAAGTAATTTACCAGTAGATGTTCTGATGGGGAACTTTGTACATACCTCCTCTATACAATGTATTTCTTTTTTCCTTCAGCCTTAACATATAGAAAATATACAACGATACTTTCAATGTGCTTTTAAGTCTACTTATTTTATATTTGTGTCACTCTAGCTTTCCTAATATTATCTTTCTTTCATTTTCCAATATTTTCTTGATTCTTTGTGGGTTTCACATCATGTACCCCAGTCCCACTCATCTCTTCACCCTCTTCTATCTGTCCTTTACTCTTGCAACCTCCCTTCCGAGAGTAAATAAAAAGCAAACAAAAAATAAACAAAACAAAACCAAGCATAGAAACACATCTTGTCGTGGAAGCTCTAGTGTGTCCTCTGTCCATTCTGTCCACACATCTTCATTTGCAAATGTTCACTGCAATGAATTGGTCTGGTTTAACACTTCTGGTTTCTCTCATACCATCAATATTGTATTCTCACCGGAATTCCTCCCAGTTATCCTGTTGTTGCCCTGTGCTGTGGAGACCCGGCAGCTTTGGATCAGCAGGACCAATCCTTTCACCCACTCCAACAGTTCACAGATGTGTAGATTTTGGGGTGGTCCAACTCAAAGCCTGGAATCTGGGCCTGGGTGGTAGCTGAGGTGGTCAGCCCACTGGCTCTCTCTTATCCACACTAGCAGGGTGAGCTCTCCAGACCTAATAGCCCACTTAATGGCCCCATTGGCAAGGCCAGTTCTTTCTCTCTCATGCCCTTGGGCTCGCTCGGCTGCACCCTCGGCTGTTTCACTGTGCTGCCCAGTTGAGGCGCAGGGCCCACTCTCTCAAGTGCTGCAGCTGGCTGGGCCAGTTCTCCTGCTCTCACAGCCTTGGGGCTGGCTCACCATGCCTTTGCCATTAGGGCCAGGCCCACTGTGTTGCCCAGGAGAGGTGCAGGGCCTATTCACCCAAGCGCTGCAGCTGGTGAGGGAACAGGGCCAGTTCTCCAGCTCTCATGACCCTGGGCCAGCCCTCCTGACTGCTGCAGGCGGCAAGGGGCAGGACATCATATCCATGCCCACACAGTGGCAGGGTTAACTCTCCCATCCTCACAGCCTCAAGGTGGCTCACCGATTCCCTACCCCTCACTTTCCAAAGGCCAGCTCCATTGTGCTCCCTGGGTGAGGTACAGGGCCTACTCTCTGAAGTGCTGTCACAGGTAAGCGGTGGGGCCAGCCCTTGAACATCTATGTGGTCCCAGGCAGCTACCTAGACCAGGGATGTTCTCAGGATCTCTAGTGGTAATATGAACCATGAACATTGACAGCAACCCCTGCTGCTGCATGGCAATGAGTCCAGACATGGCCTTCAGCAGCAACATGGGTTGGAACTTCACCATGGCCTCAGCAGGGAGGCTACTCAGAGTAGGCCATTCCTCTCCACCCTTACTTCGCCAGTTTCCTCCATCCACTTCTCTTTCTCTCCCGTATGTCCACCATAATCTTGTACATTGTAGTGGTTCCCACTGTGGCTGCTGAGCTTCTGGGTGACCTCCTCTGCCTACAGCTTGAGGCATGGCAGAAAGTGGGCTCTAGGTGTCTATAGGCCCCCAGTGTGTCCTGGCTGTAGGCAGGGTTCTATGTGTCTTCCCTCTGTGCTGTGTGGCATGGTGGCAGGTGGGTCTCTCTTATTTTTTTTAATTATAGGTTCTATCATCTTCCTTTTTTGCCTGCCTAGAATTTTTAAGGAGATGTAATATTTTATGACATTTACTTTAATTAGATACTGGACACTGAATATCTATTTATCGTCTATCTATTATCTATCTATTTATCTATCTATTATCTATCTATCTATCTATCTATCTATCTATCTATCTATCTATCTATCATCTATCAAGATTGGGTCTTACTATGTAGATGAGCTTGGGCTGGCCTTGGTCACATAATATTCCTGCCTTCATCTCTTGAGTTTTGGGATAGTAAGTCCACCATTCCCAGCTATATCTTTACATTTCTAATATTTTCTTTACTTTGGATGCTATTAAGCACAGATGTTTGATCCTTTTGGGTCAGAGTTTAAGGAAAGGACCACATTTCTTTCCTTAGGTAATTTTGTTTTACGACCTAGGTAGTAGAACAAATATCTCAAGAATTATGAAGTGTTCCGTTGTGGCTAGCAAGAACAGGATCTGTTGCTGGCTCTATGACTCTTAAGGCTGTCACTGGAGTACATCTGTATAGACAAATACTAGCTCTCTGGTTTGAGCACTAAGTCACAGACTGCTGGTACATAGACAATAAAATTTGTCAAATAGATAAATAAGTATGTCTCATAATTACTACAATGCTTTGAATAATTCCAGACCTCTTGTTTAAAACAAACAACAAAATGTTGCTATCATTGAAAGAAAATACCCAGCAGCTTACTATACACTAAAATGTTCTCATTTTACCTCTTAGCTCCAATGTCCTGGAATAATGACTCATGAGACTCTAAAATATATATTTACAAATACTTGGGACATATAGCTCCTATAACTTCTCAGACTAGCTCGTAACTTAAAATAATTAATCTACATTTACACTAATCTACATTTTGCCACATGGATGGTTACCTGTGCTCAGGTACCATGCGTCTGTCCCCCTCACATCTTGCCAGATGACTCTCTTGTGCCTGGCTCTATCTCAGAATCTTTGCTATCTGCTGGGTGTCCCACCTCCTATTTCCTGCCTCAGCTACAGGCCATTATCTTTCTATTGACAGGAGTTGCTTCCATACAGAGATTCCTTCCTTCACATTAAAATGTAAGACCATTGCATTTGAGAAAAAGATTATTCTTTTCTAAAAAAAAAAAAAATGAACCTTTTTGTGAATGCATTACTAAAAAGGAAAGCAGTTAAAAATTTTATGGGATTATTATGATGATGTGTGTATTTGGGCACACATGGAAGTCAGAAGACAAAGTTGTAAAGTTAGTCCTGTTCTTCTTCCTATACAGGTTCTGTGAATCAAACTCAGATTATCAGGCCTACAGGTCAATCACCTTTATCTCCTTAGTCATCTTGCTGGCTCAAGAAAAGTAATTTTAAATTTGTTTGTTTGTTTGTTTGTTTGTGTGTGTATAATTGAAGTTATTTATAAATAATTTATGAACATGTGTTTTAAGTAAAGCTGATTTCAGGGAGAGAGTGAGTGAAGTGGCAGAGCAGGCACTCACCACCAGGGTCCCCACTGGCCTCACTTAGCTGTCTCTGACAGAGGATTCTCTTACTGACTCTTGGAGCTTATGCCAACTGACTCAATCATCACACTTGATTGGTCAGAGTAGCACCATGGGTGACTCCTTCCCCTGTAAGTACATCTCACAAGATTCCAGGATACACCTGGGCATAGTGGTGTAGACCTGTAATACCAGCACTTTGGAGGCTCCAAACCAAAATAAAATAAAACGATCAATAAAATATTAAAGCATAAGCGTAGGCTTGTCCTGTGATCGGTAGGCAGATGGCCTGGGACACTTGTAAGGTGACAGTGGGGAGGACATTGCATATGCATCTATATGATGTCACAGGCTAGAGCTGAGCAAGTAAAGGTTCCTGGGCTGAGACAGCAATTTGGACAGCCTATGGAAGGAGGAGCTAGGAAAGGTGAGTTTCTTATTTTATCAGGAATCTAAAAAGAAGGGATGCAAGCCTATAGTGGAGTCTCCACTTAGCACAGAGAATAAAGATTATAATGTTGACTCACAGCAGACAGAGAGCATTTCTAGGCTCTAGATTACTAGGCAAATCATTTCCAGGCATTGTCACAAGCAGTGAAAAAGATGTGTTCCTAATCCAAACCAATATGGTGGAATAGACCTGGCTCCCCTGATTTTATAAGTAAATAGTATCAGGCTGTAGTTCTGGCCTCTTACAAGGCTGGGGTTTTTATCCTCTGGAGCTGCATAAAGACTGTGGTGTTCATTCCTGCATGGACCAGGCTGTGTCTCTACAGGGAAAGCATGACCCTGTTTACAGACTCTTTACTAAAATCTTCTTAAAATTTATCTTTACTTTCAGGGTGAACTTACAAGAGCTTGGTGATTTATGAGCTTTTAGGGTTTTTGTTATTTCATAAAGGTATTACAGCAAGCAAAAGAACAAAAAGGAATCCTGAAGATGCCTCCGAGTACATTGTTATTTTATACTCTGCATTTATTTTGTATCTATTTTCTTCCATGTTTTGTTCATGTGCCTATTTGTTGCATAATTTTAATCTTCTTATGACTCATACCTGTATCTGGTCATTTTTTTTTTTACCAAAAATTCCATAAAATGCTAATTATGTTGCCTTAGAGCAACTGCATGGCAACCTGTCAACGAACTATTAATATTTAATTTGACTTTCCCCCAGTTTTAGCTACTCTGTTCTTGTCTTTCCCATAACATATGGTATAAACAACATTTTGTTCATTTGACAAGTATAAGTTTAATTTTCTTAGAATCATCAAAAATAATAGTTATAATGTGCTGCTGGAGAGGCAGCTCAGTGGTTAAAAGTGACTGATTACTGATTTTTCATAAGAATTCAGTTTAGTTCTCAGAACCCATATTGAGTAACTCATAACCACCTGTAACTCTAGTTCGAGGGGATCTGAAGTCCTTCTTTGGCTTCTGTAGGCATCTGCACACATATGCTGTACACACACACGTACACACACACACACACACGCACGCACGCACACACACACACACACACACACTGAAAAACTGAGGCTGTAGCAACTGCTGACTACTGCAAAGTATGTGGAGCTGTGAAGAATAGAATTCCAGGGCCTATATTAATTGCTTTTCTTTTTTGTGGCAAGATACTGGAGAACATTAGCTAAGGGGAGGGAAGGGTTTCTTTGAGGCTATGGTTTGAGTGTGTAGTCCCTCGTGATGGGATGGCAGGAGTGTGAGGGCAGCTGGCTGGTTACCTTGCACCTGCAGTGGAGAGAGACGGACGCTGGTGCTGAGCTTTCTTTCTCACTTTTATTGATCCAGAATCCCAGCCCAGGTTTGGTGGTTTGAATAGGAATGACATCTATAGACTCATGTGTTTGAATGCTTGGCCCATAGAGAGTGGCACTATTGGGAGGTGTGGCCTTGTTGGAGTAGGTGTCACCTTGGTGGAGAAGGTGTGTCAATGTGTGGGTGGGCTTTGAGGTCTCCTATGCTCAGGCTAGGCCCAAAGTGACACAGTATCCCTCTGCTGCCTACAGATCAAGGTGTAGGACTTTCAGCTCCTTCTTCATCAGCACGTCTGCCTGCACACCGCTATGTTTCCTACCACGATGATAATGAACTAAACCTCGGAACCTATAGGCCAGACCCAAATTAAATGTTTTCCTTTATCAGAGTCGCCACGGTGTCTCTTCACAGCAATAAAACCTGAACTAAGACCCCATGGATGGTGCTATTCATAGTGGAGCAGGTCTTCTAAATCCTTTAGGAAGCATCCTTCTAGACATGCACAAAGGTGCGTCTTCTAGATGATTTTAAATCCAGTTAACCTGACAATGATTAATCATTACAGGGCCAACAGATATGAAAACTAGTTTTCCTTTTTAGTGTATGCTGCTGTGTTGCACAACTCCACAACTGGGGAATAATGTATGTTTATCATTTTCTCTGCTATTTTGGCTGCTTTGAGAATTATTGTCTATTAATGCAAAGCATTTTGCAATTTTAATGGTTGATTTCAGAATTATTTTTAATAAGGTTACAGATACTTTTAAGGAAAGTGCTTAAATAAGTCGTGTTCAAGTGAAGGAGAAACCTCTTAGTGTATGTGGGGACAGAGCACGGAGAGGTAGCAGGGGGATGAAATGAAGGAGGTGTAATGTCCCCTGTTCAAACCAAACACAACTCAGAAGCTTACACCAGAGGTAGCAGCCAGGGAAAAACTACCAAGAAAGTCTCTGAAGATTCCCGAAGAGGCTTTATTTTCCCACAGGGAATAAAACAAGTGTTGACTATTCACACAGTAGTGCCCTTTGGTTTGAAGGAGATAGTTTAAGATGTCAATGTCAATGGAGGCCTGGCACCATGACTGGCATCAGTTGATACATATATTTTGCATTTCCCCAGTACACTCATGCCTAAGGAACATTTAACTGAAAAGTTAGGCACAGTGATAAATTAATAATAATAAAAAAACCCAACTAGCTAAAATAGGACAACTGTAGTAATATACTGCAGTGAAAAGGATTTAAAACTTTCTGAATTGTCTATTTCTGGAGTTTCCCATCTGGTATGTACAGACCATGATTGACCATTGATGACTAAAACCCAGGAAAGTAAGGGCCTGGATGAGGGTGCCTCAGTATGTTTATATTCTAAGAAGCTGTAGGCTCTACTTGACAAATGAGCTGTGCTCTTCTTACAGTGGCTTCAAGTGGCCCCACTTCCATTTTAGATTCCCACAGCACTAAGATACTTTAAAGCCGACAGCGGCCATTGGTGATAGACAAGTCAGACAGACACAATACACAGAAAAGCTTTTACGTTTCTCATCACAGTGAAAGAACATTTGCAAAA
Organism: Psammomys obesus; assembly: GCF_907164565.1. Taxonomy (NCBI): domain Eukaryota; kingdom Metazoa; phylum Chordata; class Mammalia; order Rodentia; family Muridae; genus Psammomys; species Psammomys obesus. The sequence goes on from NW_026585895.1 coordinate 31,140,851, forward strand.
CCGCTTTGGAACCATCTTATATTTTAATCACTGTTGACCAAATAGCAAGTGAAGATACGTAGGTGATACTGAGAGCCCTAAAGTGAGGCTAGTTCACCATTTTTACTTAACACATCACTCCATATTGAGCCAAAGGTACCAGGCTGGCTATTACAGCTTTATGGTTTACCTTCTACTATTTAAGGTGATACTTAACTGAGGTAACCTGTAACCCCATCTTGTTAGAGGTATTTGTAACTCTGTCTTAGGTAGAAGGACACATCTCTGAAGGCAGCAATGATATCCTAGTCTCCTTGTCTCCATTTGACATCCCAGAACCCACATTTAATTAGCATTTGTTAACCAAACAAATGTGACCCTCCCCTACCTGTACCCCCAACTGAATACACACTGTGTTCACTTTTTATTTTGATCTCTCAGTTTCCTGTTCTTTTATTTTATTGTCCTTGAGTGTCTTCTTTGTTACTCTTGCATAATTTATAATGCTACAACAGCTATTATGAATAATTCTGCTTGAACCATTAATTACTGTCTGTATGTTGTCTCCTCCTAAGTGCTGTATTTTCTCTTGGATCTTATAGCTAGAGGTCCAGAGAAAATGTACCAGGGGTGCAGAGTAAATGCTTCTCTGTGGAGTTACTCATTATTGACAGACATTTGCTAACACACATTTCTGAATCAGTCAAGTCATATCATTGACAAAATGCCCTTTTATTATTTATTAACAAACAAAAACATTAACATTTGAGAGGCAGTCTCGGGGCAATTTGGGAGAGCAGATGGAGTAATTTAACTCCTTTAGCGTGCTGGCTGGCTGACAGGTACCACGTAGAGCTAGAACAGTAACCTCCATCTGGCACACACACGGGTGGTTCCTGAGCTATTTAGCAGGGCAAGATGATGTTACAAAAGAAGCACCTGCGGAGAGCAGGGCTCAGTGGCAAAAATAGACTTCGCCCACTCACGGACCTTTGTAAAGGGCAAATATCAAGCCACCATAACTACAAACACCGTGTCCATTTTTAGGTAACGACTAATTTTAAAATGTTAGTCAGAAAAATAAGGTTCTGTATTTAGAAATTAGGTTCTGTATTCTGTAGTAGCAAAATGAACACCCATTTCTCTGCTTGCCTGGTGCCCTGAGTTCTTAGTAGTGTTTCCTGGAGACTCAGAGGGCACCGCTAATTCAGTGGTACCCAAAGGTGTTCATTTTCTCAGGACTAATTCCTCAGGCATTGTCTGATTCTTCCTGGTAAATGTGATGAGAAGTCTCTGTGTGTTCTGAAACCCCGAGCTGCCTCTGTTTTATTTGCTCTAACCCCTGGATTACAACTGCATAAGAAATAGAAATGGTGTTTTATAAAAATGGAGATGCATTGCTGAACTCTCCCATCATGCTGAGTAATTTGTCTCCCTGAATGTATTCGGGAAAAGTCATTAAAGAAGGCCCCCCATTGTTCTGAATTGCACGAATACGCATGTTGAAAGGGCACACTTTCTGATGTGGCATTAAGAAAAATGGCATTTATAAATCTTCCCTGCCAGAGCAGGGAATAGATGATCCACGCAAGTGAAGGTTCCTAAGCGCCCAAGGAGTTTTTTTTCTCCTGCACTCTAAAGTTTTCCTTGAAACTAATGGTTCTGCAGATGCCAAAAAATGCTGCAGGTGTGTCCTGTGTGAGCTCTGAAATGGGAAGTACGCACCCCCCCCCCCCGCCCCAGTTTCCAGAAAGGCAAGGAATGTAGCACTTAAAATGAAGCTGGAAGTCTGCTCTCTGAGGGGATTTTTGACGGACGCCATCCTGGGAGGAGTTCTTTACATGGGCAACAGTGAGGTCTGCACTTCAGACATGTTCATGCGCTTGGTCAGAACTGGCCTTATTCCATCTTCTTCAACGGTGCCCTCCGGTGCTCACTGGACGAGTGTGCGCTGTGGATGTAGTTTCAGTGCTAGACTACTGCTTAACGTGTGAGAGGCCCCGGCCTTGGTCCTCAGCACAGCAAGAAAAACAGCAACAGAGGAAGAATTCATCAGTTCTCATAAGACCTGATAACGTTGGGGTTGTCGGGAAGGAAGACACTTAACACCAGATAGCACATGTGAAAATGTGGGTCCTGAATCCTTTCCATTCTTTTCCAGAGAGGATTCGCTTGGGTTTTGAACTGACACGGCCACATGAATGCCCCCCGAGTCTGGCCAGCATTTGAATTGGGTTTATTATTCTTGTTGGTGGATTCAACACTCTTTCTGTTGAATCCTGTTTTGTAGGGCTCACAGTTGCCTTTTGGGAGTCCTAAGTGAAAGTACTGTTTATTTATCAAGACTGCTTTTCTTTGGTGTCCTAATCTATTTTGCACTGCGGTAAGCAAAGTACCACAGGCTAGATAACTTACAGAGACCATAAACGTATCCTCTGTTCTGGGGACTGCTTAATCCGACGTCGAGGCCAGCAGCTGAGGTGCCTCTCCTCTGCCTCCCAGACCGTGTCTGAAATTCTGTGAAAGACCAAGCCCATTTTTCATTTCATTTCATTTCATCTTGTTTTATTTTAGTGTGTGTGTGTCTGTGCACACGAGCGTGTGCATGTGTGTGTATGTGTGTGTACTTATGTACTTACGTGTATGTGTGCCTGTATGTATATATGCATGCGTGTGTATATGCAGGTTCCACAGTGTACATACGGATGTCAGAGGACAGCTTGAGGGAGTTGGTTCTGTTTCTACTATGTGGCTCCTGAGGATCAGCTCAGGTTGTCAGCCATGGCAGCAAGCGCCTTCACCTGCTGAGCCATCTCCCCGACCCTCACCAAGCCCTTTGTCCATCAGTGCTCAGCTCTGAGCTCTCGGGACAGAATGCTGATGTCAATGCCTGCTGATTCGAGGCCCTGACTTCCAGCACTATTACCACAGTATGTGTTTCCAAACCACGGAGCTTGGTGTACCCCAAACTACACTCCATGCCTTCTTCAAGCTTCTCTAGAGAGCTGGAAATGCTGCTCAGCTTGCTCTTAATTACCTGGAAGCTTCTAGATGGGTTCCCAACCTCAGACCTGCTGCCCACCAACTGACAAAGGGCACGGGGCAGAGTGTAACAGAGTCTTAACAGAGCATGGAGCTCCTTTCTCTGTTTTGTTTTTCTTTTCTCTGTGGAATGTTCAGTTTTTCAAAATTTCACCAAATTTCAATCTGGCTAATGCCTTTCATCCTTCATATCTTAAAAATTCCTTTCTAGTTTTCTGTTTGTTCACACAGGGAAAATTCTTCAGCAAAAACAAAAACAAGAAAACGAATCTGCTGCCCATATAGTTTATAGTTTTGACATATCTTCTGACTGATGGCCTCAAAAGGTCAAAGGTGGGGACTAATTGTCAGAGAGGCTTTGCCCAAGGGGCTACAGGGGTTGCCCTCCTCCATACCTCAGCAAGAGTCAGGAGATGGTTCTCGACAAAAGCAGAATTTTTCTATTCTTTGTCTTGATGAGAAAATTTTTTTTATCCACAATACCAACTTATATGCTATTGATCCAAACTCACTTTAAGACTACTTTTCCAAAAAAGCCGTCTTCTGGGATATACCATGGCTGATCCCAAGTTCACCGTAAAGATCTGGATAGGCGGTATTTACATGGCTGGGGAGCACTGGATGGCTTTGGCTTCTTAGGTTTAAAGGGACTGTCTTTGCAGTGTCAGATGCTGTCAGCGTATCCTTCTCAGATCGGACAAAGCAGGCTCTGAGAGGCTCCACGCTGAACTCCATGATGTTCTGATTTTGAGTGGTGTTTCAGCTTTTGATTAAATTATTTAATTTGCAGTAATAACAATTTAAAAGATAGGTGGAGTGGAAGCTTCCTGCCCCATTGACCACTGACATAGTTCTGAGCCAAGGATAGTTTTGAAGCTTTCAAGAGCAGAGTCTCTCTCTCTCTCTCTCTCTCTCTCTCTCTCTCTCTCTCTCTCTCCCTCTCTCTCTCTCTTTCTCTCTGTGAGTGTGTGTGTGTGTGTGTGTGTGTGTGTGTGTGTGTGCTCTTTCTTAGCTCCAGGTTCATGTTTGGCTTGGTGGCTTTATTCACATTGATTTTGTGATTTCTACACCTGATGTCATCTTTGCTGTTCCTGTAACTTAGTGAGAAACAGCAGAATTGGAGCAAGTCTTACATAGCATTAGAGACAAAAAGTGACCTGAGCATGAAATTACTTCAGGCTTCACTTAGGTATTTTTTTTTTCTTTTATGCTGAAGACAGTAACTCTTTCAGACTTTGGTCCTTGGCTAGCTAAAGATTTTTAAAAGAATTAAGAGTAATCATGAAAACAAATGCTGCCTATATTTTCTAATCAATATTTTAAAAATACCTTTAAAACAATACTCATTTTCACTTTTGCTTTTGTCATTTAAAAAGCACAAATATTATAAACAGCATAAAATATTTTGCTGTTTGTGGTGTTGTTATTATGTTTTAACCAGTTTATAGTTATAAAGTTTTATTTTTCTTGCAGAAAAAGATAATTTATCCAAATATTTTTAATATATGTATGCACATAAAAGCATTTTATGTCATATCCTGTAAGTGAAATCCTATTACATACTAACTTAGTATCTGTATTCATCAATATGTCACAGATACCACTTCAGTTAAATAATTATTAATATTTATATTCATGGCATGCAATATAAAATATGATGTGTCATGATTTAATAATTTACTATTTTTGGAAGTATAGAAGTTCTATGACATATATTATAAATTTAACTGTATTCACACAAATGAAAAATTTAAGTCTTACCATCTGCTACCATTCTGTAGAACTCATGGTAGTCCTCCTGCCTCAGCTTCCTCAGTGCTGGGATTACTGGGGTGATAAGACACATAGCTTTGTCTTTTCTATTAGGCATCAAACTCATACAGTGAGGACTGGTGAGGCAGAAAGTGGAATGATTGGATGGAGGGTGTTGCTCAATTGTGGCCTACTTACTTTGTATGCACAAGGCTCAGGGCCTGAGCCACAACACTGCAAAAATAACAGCAGAGCAAAGCAACCATAAAACTTCTCTAGAAATTGGGATGGCGTAAGCTGAGGAGTGACAAGGGTCCCTGGCAACCACCGCTTACTAGAAAGAGAAATAGAAGGTTTCTGTCTAAACTTCTCAGAATCATCAGTGTTGGCACCAGATTCTGAATGAGTAATCTCTCAGATGATGGAAGCACAGACTTCTGTGGGAAATTGTTACAGCAGTTCTAGGAACCAACACAGTATGCTTTATCCAGTTATTTTACAGGACTTCTTTGCAGCTGGGACTCCATTATTGTTATTATCATCTGTCCCATGTGTCACAGGTTAGCACTTCCCCTCTAAATTAACAAACAAATAATGTGGTGTGTTTTGTGATTCAGAATTGTCAGCAAAAAACATGGCTCCCATGTCAAAGGGTATAGGACAGTCTATTCTGGAGCTAAATATGAGTGACCATGACCTGGGAAACGTAGAACTAGGCTATCCTCATTCCATGTTCCAGTATGGTAAAACTTCAATGACATTTCAATAGTAGCAGACTAAAGAAAGTCACAGATCAAGGTACTTTTCAAATGTATTGATGAAAACATTAGGTAGGTGGCTTAGACCAAAGTGGGAAACCTCAGCTTTAACCTTACATGCTATCTGATGGTATTCTTAACCTTTGGCTGGCTGGATTTATGATAAATATACAAGAGCTGTATATTCCAAAGTGTTTACCTAATGGTCACACACAGAGGAGGGCTACAGATGGCTATGAAGAGGACTAAAGATGGCCCAAGATAATTTGGTTGTAGACTTGTAACATTCCAAACTCCCCACAATCATGGAAGTTCCGGTCAGCTCATCTGCCTCCAGAAGGCTCAGTAGAAGGTGTAGCTTCTTGCTGAAAACTTTGGTCCACATACCCCTAGGCCTTATGCTGAGAGGTTAGTTGCTAGTCCCTTGTGTTTTGGGGAAGTTGTAAGGACCCTTAGAAGGTGGGGCCTAAGTAGAAGAGATTGAGGTCCCTAGAAGGGATGCATTCTCTTGAAGTATATACTGGGACAGATTTCCTTCTCTTGTTGTCTTTGCTTCCTGGTGTAACAGGACTCCAGATTTAGTAGGTTCCCAGACCTTAGTACAACTGACTCCATGATGGAAGTACCATGTAGGTCATAAAAATCAGCATATAGACAGATAATACCACCTGCCAAAACAAAACAAAGACCTAATCCATCAACATGCATGGTTCTGGGAAATTCTCTAAATGTGAAACCTTGCTTTTTGGCTTCTTTAATTCATGAGAAGACACACATAAAGAATGATACTGAACCAATACTTTACACTTTACATCAGAATGACACGTTCAGTTCTTTATTTACATACAGTAGGCTGTATCCTGTTCCTTTGTGATGCAGAAACAACTTGCAACTCTTTAGAACTGTATCTCAATCAATACAAATAATATATATGTGAACTATTAAGCTTAAAATTTTAGACCTAAGTTATTGACTTACTAATTAGAAGTAACTACAGTTTTCTGATAGCATATCCACTTGTTCTTCAATACCCCAAAATAGTAAATTATAATTAAGGTATGATGAATAATCTGTGTTTATAATAATGTTTATATAAATTAGGGTACAAATATATTTGATAATTTTTTATAATGTCATTTGGAAAGCAAACTAAAAGGTAAACAAATTCTCTATGTGACACAAAAAGCAAAAACATTTTCTTATGCTTTAGCTAGCATCAAATTATGTTGAAAGCTGTTTTTATTCAAGGCTTAGAGTCTGACATGTTTTAAAAATTGTAGCATGTAAAATGTACATGACAGAATTTACCATCTTTAGGTGAGTAACCGCAGGGCACTAAGTACATTCACCCTGTCATGTGGCCATAAGCACTGATGATCTCCACGACCGTGTCCACCTTTCAGCATGGACACTGGACCTACTAACCCGCCACTCGCTGTTATTTGGCTTTCCAGCTTGAAGCTACCCACATTATCCTTTTGTGCCTACCCAGGGGAAGGCTCTAGGTGCATCAGTGACTGCCATCACACAGCATTTGTCCTTTTGACATTGCCTTATTTTACTAGCACTGTGCTCTCAAGGTTCATTCATGTGGTAGCATGAATCAGAGTTTCCTTTTGGAGCCAAATATCCTCTTACTCAGATACGGCATCTTCTGTTTACCATTCATTCATTCATTCATTCATTCATTATCAGACATCTGGCTTGCTTCTTTTTTCTGATGTGTGTGACTAATATAACATGTTACTAACTTTTTTTTTGTATGAACTTCATACGTTCTAATTTTAGAACACATACATCTGGTTAATATATTTAAATATTTTTTTCAAGTGTGTATTTATTTTTATTTTATATGTGTATAAATGTTTTGTTTGCATGTATATACGTGTACCAGGTGCAGGCAGTGCCCGAAGAGGCCATCTCTCCAAGCCAACATCTGACTTATTTAGATGCATGAATAATTGCATGCCCCTATGGCCCTATGTATTTGTTGATCTGCCTGGCTGCCCACTATGTATCTGACAATATGAAAAATTTTGCGTGATACATTTTTAATAGTTTTTTAAAATGTTGTAATTGAAAATCACTTCGTTGCATTCCTCTGGAGAAAGCCAGTTTCCACATTGTGAGAAAACCTGAGTGGCCCTGTGGAAAGTCAGAATGGTAAGTGCTCTGTAGCCAGTTATAATTAGCAAAAAGATGAGCCCACACTGTTGGAATTGATCCTGCAGGTCTGGGGCAAGCTCAGGTTGGGTGCTGCAATGGCCCTCATTCCAAGAGCTTGCTAGAACCCTCTCAGGGGAGCAGTCCTGATGTGTGATACATCAGAACCTCGTAGGGGAGCAGTCCTGAATTTCTGACCCACAGGGACTGCAGGTTCATTGTTGCTTTAAGCTGTGAAGATTTGAGTATATTGTTACACAAGAATGGGTAAATTAAAGGTCCAGCCATATCACTCCTAGGCATATATCCAAAAGATGCTCAAGTACACAGTAAGGACATTTGCTCAACCATGTTTGTAGCAGCTTTATTTGTAATAGCCAGAAGCTGGAAACAACCAAGATGCTTTTCAACTGAGGAATGGATACAGAAAGTATAGTACATCTACACAATGGAATACTACTCAGCAATAAAAAACAAGGAAATCATGAAATTTGCAAGTAAATGGCAGGAACTGGAAAAGATTAGCCTGAGTGAGGTATCCCAGAACCAGAAAGACACACAGGGTATATACTCACTCATATAGACATATAATATAGGATAAACCTACTAAAATCTGTACACCTAAAGAAACTAATCAAGAGGGAGAACTCTGGCTAAAATGCTCAATCCCCATCCAAAAAGTCAAAGAGGATGGACATCAGAAGAAAGAGAAAACAGGAAACAAGTTAGGAGCCTGCCATAGAGGGCTTCTGAAAGGCTCTGCCCTGCAGACTATCAAAGCAGATACTGAGACTTATGGCCAACCATTGAGGAGATTGCAAGGAATCTTATGAAAGAAGTAGGAGTTAGTAAGACCCGGAGGGGACAGGAGCTCCACAAGGAGAGCAACAGATCCAAAATATCTGAGCACATGGGTCTTCCCTGAGACTGATAGTCCAACCAAGTAGCATGCATGGAGATAACCTAGAACCCCTGCACAGATGTAGCCCATGGCAGTTTTAGTGTCCAAGTGGGTTCCATAGTATTGGGAACAGGGACTGTCTCTGACATGAACTGATTGGCCTGCTTTTTGATCACCTCCCCCTGAGGGGGAAGAAGCCTTACCAGGCCACAGGAGATGACAATGCAGCCATTCCTGATGAGATCTGATAGACTAGGATCAGAAGGAAGGAGAGGAAGACCTCTCCTATCAGCGGACTTGGGGAGGGGCATGCGTGGAGAAGAGGGAGGGAAGGTGGGATTCGGAGGGGAGGAGGGAGGGAACTACAAGGGGGATACAAAGTAAATAAAGTGTAATTAATAAAAAAAAGAATGGGCAAATTAGATACATTTTTGAAGGAACTGAGGTTCAGAAAGACAAAAGGACCCATGGCTGGGGGTCCTAGAGTACTTGCCTACTATGTGTGAAAAACAAAGAAGGACCTGTCAGTGGGGCTTTAGCTTAGTAAATAAGGTGGAGGCAAACACTGGATCATGTTTTCTGATCTCAAAGCTCTGTGCATTTACAATGCCAGTGTGGCTGCCTAACCCCAAATACAGTGTGATGGCCACTTTGTACTTCAACGAGCCAGTCTTGACAGAGGGAAGCTCATTTTCGAAGGTTCCAAGGGCAGGTACATGGCTTTAGGAACCCCAACATCCAACCCAGATAGGAACTGATGAACTCTGAAGCAGACAGGCTGCTGTTCACGGAGGGGCTTGTCACCTAAGAAAGACCCTCAAGTACAGACTCATTACGACAGTCAGTACTGGACGACTAAGTACCCTATCCATGTGCCCAGTTCAGATCTGGCTCACACACTTGAGTCGTTTCTTTCTGTGTCCTTTCATGTATTGCTTTCTTATTGATCTCTGGGATTCTGCCTTTAAGTGAGAAGTCCATTAAAAATAACCGTCACATTGTAGCTCTGAAAAGAACATGTAACAGCTCATTTTTCCCCCTCAGTGCACTAAACAGAGACACAACTATCTTCTTGCTGCCTGCATATCATATCTGAGTAACTATTTCAATTTGCCTTTCTCTTCATTTCACAGATTTTTAATTTTCTGTTTCATTTAAGGTCATTAAAGAATATTACTTAAAATGGGCAAAAAAAGGCTAGAGTTTAGTCATTTTCAATTTACTGTGACACACACGTTGCTGATTTGCAGAATGAGTTAAGGTTATAATAATGTGTCATCTGTGTCCCCTGATGCTTTTGGATTGGATTTCCGTATGACTGCGTTTCGCAGGCACACGGAGTCTCTGCTCACAGATTCTAGATTGTATAACCTTCATGAAGACTCAGTAGCCTGGTGTTTGGGAGCCATGAGAGTTGATCAATAGGCTTCTCCCTTGCAAAGGTCAGGATCCATGTCTTGCTGTCAGTTAGCCTCCTCACCTCATCTCCTAGTATCCTAACTCCTTTACTGTAGCATCGTAGACACCTTCTTGGGCAATGCTAGGAAAACGTGGTTTTGTGGGCATAGTTTGGCTTTGAGCTTGAGATAGGAGAACGAACCACCGAAATGCCCAGGATAGATAGGGAAGAGAGGAGAGTGGCTTTTCACCCCACTTCCCAGGCTTATCAACAGAACCCTGAGTGTGGATTTGGAAAACATCTGCCTATCATATTCTTCCTCTTTTGCTCATTGCATGCACCAGTGACAACCGGGGTCAACCTAAACCAAGAGAAGGCACTGCAGGGAAGTCCTACCAAGAAGCTAAACATGTACACTCCTAGTTTCCCTTGACACCTGGGATGCTCAAGTGGAGAAACTGAGGCCAGAGACATTCCAGTCTCCTCAGATGATTTGGAATGACACTGGCTTTCCAGTTACATGGATTTGGGGTGGGTGGCTCTGCTCTGTGCCTTTTTTTCTTTGTTTTACTTGTATGCATGGGTGGAGAAGCCACCCGTGTTTTTGTGGTCACGTGTTTATGAGCTGACCTGCAAGAGTGGCAGCACTGTTGACAGGATGGCCCCAAGGACATCTTTCAGCCACTGTATCTATCTGCCTATTGTTGGATTTCTGTAAGGCTAAGGGGAATCTAATAAACAAAATTGATATTCTTTCATATTGTCGATGCCAGGGTAACCTCCTCATTCGATATATCACTCTTAATTAGCATACTGTTCAGCTGGATCAGTTTTGTGGTTATAGTTGAACAGGGGTTCTCAGCCTTGGCGGCTGTTGCCACGCAGTGCTGAATCATTACGTATTGTGAGCAGTTTCTGTTCATTATACCACATTTGGTTACATTTCTGGCCTTTACACACGAGGTGTCATTAACATCCCTCCAAAAGTGTCTTTAGTCACCAACAAATGTCCTTTGGGGAACAAATCAACACCTGCCACAGAGCAGAGGGACAAAGAGTCGGGCTTGCACAGGTGCAGGGGGCAGTCGTAGAGGAGCAGCTCATCAGCCAAGAGAGGCTGTCAGTGCTGCCGCCATAAAGCACCTCAAATTTCAGTGACCCGCAATAACCGACATTTGTTTTTAGCTCACAATGTCCTACCTTCAGAGGAACTTGGCCGGGGTTCCAGTTCAAGGCAAAGGATGATGGGGGCAGATTCTGCTTAAATACTCTGGTTGCTCAGCCGAAGAAAAGTGTCTCCACTCATTTGTAAAATGAAATAAATGAACACATTTGTCTCACAGCATGGCTGTGTGAGTATAGAACAAGGGAAATAGTCAGGAGAGCTGAGCCTTGGAAAACATTCAATGCCTGCTGTCCAGTTTAACATAGGGTCAGTTTTATACGGCTTTGAGAATCACCATCCTATAGCATATTTTTGGGCGGGGGGGTTGGGGAAATTCCCAGCTATATAAATGTGATCACAGTTACTCTTCTCCATGACTTCTTGTCTGAGTTGTAGTTATTCAGTTGGGCTGCTGTAACAAAGCTCCATAGGACTGTGTGAGTCAATGAACACCTGTCGTCAGGATTTGGAGACGTTTAAGGTTCAGTTACCGGCTGATTTGATTGATGATGGTCACCTTCCCTCTTGCTGTGTCCTTACATTACCTTCTCTCAGTCCACGCTTTCCGGTAGGTGTGTTTCTATTCTTTATAAGGGTATCAATTTTATCATGAAAGACTCATCCTCATTACCTAACCTAAACTGAATTGCAGAGGGAGGTTCTGTGACTCATTAGCATCACATGGAGATTTGGAATTTCAACATGAATCATGAGGGGACCCATGGAGCCTGTGCCACTGACTTCTCTTCAGCTTGTGTCCTGGGTCTTCACCATAGGCCTTGGCAGTAGGCCATACCTGTGAGGAGAAAGTAAAGAGCGTGGTGGGGAGAAAGGTGAGGGTTGTCCCATGTCCTGTCCTCACTTACCGTAGTACCACTGGACTTCCCAGCAAATGGTTTGCTAGCGATCTCTAAAGAGGCGCCACTGAAGAGGAGGGCAAGACATTGAAAACTCTCCAAAGAAGTTAGATCCCTCCCAAGTGATCTCATAGGAATGTAGGAAATCCCTGGCCCTTCTGACGGGATTCAGGTGTCTCTATCTCTGAGAATCTCTCTTCAAAGCTTCACGGGCAAATCTGTTCTCACACAAGGGGAAACCACTAAATACCCAGGACTGTGCCTCTGCTGTTTAGACAGACAAGCCTCCTATGCTCCAAGCCTATGGGTTTTAAGAGGACTGGAAACTACAGATTTTTAAAAATTGTTTTAAAAATTGTTGAAGTGCAGGGATGTTTTGCCTACATGTATGTCTGTGTACCATGTATGTGCCCCATTCCTCTCAGAGGCCAGAACAGGGTATCAGCAGCAAACGTTCTCATCCACTGAGCCATCTCTCTAGCCCCATTAGTAGAATTGTTTTTAGTAGCTTCTGGTTTCCTAAGTCCTGTCAAAAACCTATTAAAGCCCAGTCCTGTCCTCACCCAGCCCTTGTTGAGAGCATGTTACAAATGCCATTGCTGTGTTGGATCTCCCTGCAAGTAACAGCGTCCATTGGCATACACTCATATCTACATGATGCACCCCTCCTACCCCACCGGTAGAGTAAAGCTGGGGGGGAAACGGCGGTGTTCGGCCACCCCCCAACTCCCAACCTCACGAGGTTGTTGGCAAGGTTCTTCTCTGCCAGTGGACTCTGTGTGTTCAATTATTATGTTAAATAGAACCAATTAACTCTCTGCTTTTCAAATGAATGCCCCTCCCAAACGACAGAAAAAGAGAGAGGGAAAAACCCAAACCAAACCCAAACCAACCCCAAACGGGTGCATTTCTGGCTTAGACACATCTGTAGCTGTTTTTTTGCGGGCTGGCAAACTGACTGGATCTGTGGATGTCTTAGATCAGTTTCTTCCCTACCCTCTGGCTTGAACAGAGATGAATGGCTGGAGTTTGCTTTTCAGTAACATTATTACCGACTCCCAAGATGCCACACCCGTGTGTCATCTATTTCTAATGTGTTTGGGTATTTCTTACTTCTTAGTTTACATTTTAAAAAGATCATTTGACAGAGCCCTTGGAGACAGTGCAGATGTCAAATAATATTGCCTGACTTTGCATGACAATATCTCATTTTATTCTCTAATTTAGTTTAATTCAAAGCAGGGCTAATGTCTGTGAAATAGCCAATGCACAGACCAGCTGGGCTACTAACTGCCATCACCAGCCCTGCTCAGATTAACATTTCAAAAGTGACGCCATATGGTGGAGGGCTTTGGATTTTATGGCGACGAAACTGAATGCTGGACATGGCAAATGAACACTGACCACCCCGAGTCGCATGCTGGAGGGGAAAGTAGCAGAAGCCTTTCATGCAGTGCTGGAGCAGACATCTCTGCCATTTCATGAGAAAAGACCAAAGACCAGCGGACAAAAAAAACCAGTGTGCTGTTTTCAGATTATTTTGAGTGCATAACCCCCCCCCCCCCAGACTAAAATATGTACCCTGGAAAGGTTCTAGCTGGAAAGATGCATCCATTTTGATGTCATCCATATACCTACCAAACCACTGAGAAGGTATCAGAAGTTGTGCCAAACATCCATTATTATTATTATTATTATTATTATTATTATTATTATTATTATTATTGTTATATGAACTAGAAAGGTAAGTGCCATCTATGTTTTATTTGCTGTTACAGTTTTCAAGTGATGCTTGCTATAAAAGCACAGGATCTGTACAGGGGTCATTTTAGTCTGTTTTTATCAACCCGCTGAAACATTCTTTCTTCCCCAGCCCTACTTCCTATTGGCGTTAGAAACCACCTGCCTTGGTTAGATTCTTAATGAACCACCCAGTTGGAGTTTTGCCTTTGGATGATGTATTTTCTTCTCAGGCTTGTCCTTGGTGTTAATCTGGAATCTGGTTTCCCTGGTGTATAAATGATGGGAATTGATCCAGCTGCTTAAGGGAGAAGACAGTAGTATGCAGTGGACCTTGTATATAGTCTAAGCTTCTGTAGGGAACATTCTGCTAAAAGGAAAAGGATGCATACCCATCCATGAGCAGGCACATTCTTTAAAAATCTAGGCACTCAGGGCTGGAGAGATGACTCAGTGGCTAAGGGAACTGACTGTTTTTCTAGAGAGCTGGGGTTTAATTCCCAGTACCCACATAGCAGCTCACAGCTGTCTGTATGTCCATCATCTGACACACTTCCACTGACATAAATGCAGGCTAAACAGCAATGCACGTGAAAAAAAAATCTAGTCAGCCTTCTCTGTTTTTCCAAGGCTAATTTGCTTTTTAAAAACGTAATGGAGTAAGCTGGGTTTAGTAGCACAGGGCTGTGATTCCACTACCCAAGAGGCAGGAAGATTAGGTGTTAAAGGCCAGCCTGAGCTACACAGTCACAGTCTGTCTGAAAACACCAAAAACAAACCAACCAACAAACAAAATAAAAAGAATATATAAATCAAAAACGCAACTCCAAATCACTTGAATTTAATGTCTTGTTTTAATTATTTGTTAGAAGTTATTTCAGATTTGGCATGACAAATGTATAGGGAAGCCCCAGATATTCTTGACTCGGTTTTCCCCAGTGATAACACTTAATATAACTATAACATCATAGCAAAAATTGATATTGGTATCACCTATACACATGCCTGTAGTAAGAATTCTGGAATTTCTGGTTTCTTTACAAAAGACGTGGGATTAAAACAATAAACATGTTCTTACAATATTCTTGTCAGAAAGGTGACTGAAGCAAGTGTAACTCCTCTGATAGCAACCTAGATTATTCCATGTATCATTAGGTTGTTCCTCTTTATTGTCATATGTGATTCTGTATACAGATGTGTCACCGTTTGTGTAACCATTTGCCCACTCAAGGACATTGGGGTGATTTGTACCTTTTATGAATAAGGCTGCTCTGAACATTCATTTACATGTTGTGGTGGACTTATTTTCATTTCTTTGGGGTGCTATTCAAGAAAGCGATTGCTGGGTCACATGGTACATGACTTTTTAAGTTTTTAAAAGATTTATTTTATGTGCATGAATGTTTTGCCTCTAAATATGTCAGTACATCGTGAGCATGCCTGGTGCCTGTGGGCACCAGAAGAGAGCACCAGACTTCCTGGAACTGGAGTTACAGATGGTTCTGAGCTGCTGTGTGAGTCCTGGGACTTGAACCTGGGTCTTCTGGAGAAACAGCAAGTGCTCTTAACCACTGAGCCACATTTTCAGCTCTGCATATTTAATTTTTAACCTTGTAGGAAAACAGCAGACATGTTCATAAAGTGGCTGTGTTATTTTACAATTCCATGCAAGTGCCAGGGTCATCCAGTTTCTCTGTAGTCTCACCAGCATTTGTATTATTGCTTTTTAATTTCGACCGTCCTGATGGGTATGTAGTGATACCTCATTTTGGTTCTGGTTCACATTTTCTGAATTGTTAATGGTGCTGAACATATTTACATTCTTATTTACCATCTGTACGTATTTCTTAATGAATCGCTGTTCATATCCTTTGCTCATTTCCCAACTGGATTGTTTTCTTGTTTGGATCTTCTGTTGATTGAGAGTTCTTTCTATATTTTATATACTAGACTTTTGTCTGATGCAGAGTTTGCAAATATTTTTATCTCCATCTGCTGCTTCTATTTTTATTTTCCTAATTTTTGCAGAATAAACAATTTCGATTTTGGTGAAGTCAGATCTGAAATTTTCCTTTTATGGAAGGAATGCATTGCAGGCTTCAAATCTGACAATTCTTGCCTAGCTTTAGGCTCTGAAGATAGCGGCCCCTTTTTGGAAAATGCTATAGCTTCAACATTTACCTTATAAGATAACTAATCTAAATGTTTGTAATGGATCACACTTGGGCAGCCTGACTTTCTTCGTTTGCACACTTGCTCACACTTCCCTTACACTCTCTTCCTCCCTCCTCGCCTGCTCCCTGGTGTTTCTGCAGCAGTCTCCAAGTTGTACTTCCTCCACTGATTTGCTTTTGTACTTTTGACAAATTGGTTGCACATAGCTTATTTGTTATTTAATTCCTCATTCTATTCTATTGACCTGTGTCTTCTCCAGTGTCAAATGTCTCGATGACTGTGGCTCTTCAGCAAGCTTTCGTACCAGACGTGAGGATTTCCTTCCCGTTTTTTTCATTATTTCCAAACTTGTTTTAGCAGTTTTATATAGTTTTGCCTTTCCAGTGGACTTGAAGAATAGCTGTCTACTTTTATTAAAAACGTTGGGTTTTTTTTTCATGTTTTTGTTTGTTTATGTATGTATGTATGTATGTATTTATTTTTGAGAGAGAGTTTCTCTGTGTAGCCTTTGGCTGTTCTCGACTCATTCTGTAGACCAGGCTGGCTTCAGATTCACAGAGATCCACCTGCCTCCGCCTCCCAGAGTGCTGCGATTATAGGTGTGTGCCACGGTGCCCAGCTTTTGGTGGGGTTTTGATAGAAGTTCTGGTAAAATAATAGATTAACCTGGAGATTTGATATCTTTACAATGTTTAGGTTTTTCAGCATATGGACAATATGCTTACTAAGTTTTCTTTTTGCTTTTTTTAAAGCAGCATTTTCTAATTTTCAGCACTCAGATCTTACACATGCTGTGCAAGCTCACATGTCATTGAGCCAGATACACTAGAAATCTACCCAAAACCACGTTGACATGCCATTTAATCGTGACTCAGCCATTTTGGTAATTACAATAAGTTGTGATAAACCTCAATAGGTGTTTTCTCCACATTAATTGGAAAAAAAGCTGTTTGCCTGCCCTTGTCGAATAACTGTGAAGTGCTTAACAGTGTTCTTAGGGTTCCACTCAAAACCAGCACATGCTAGTTTTGTAATTTATTAACTCTGTAATCTCTCAGGCAGTTACTTTCTCTAAGGAGATTCTTCAGAAGAAATGGAGTAATAGTGCTGTCTATTTTCTAGAATTAGGTAAGGATTAACACATTAATATGTGAAAATGCTTGCTATAGTGTCTAAAGAATTAATTATAAACGTTATATATTTTACAATATCATAATATGTACTAGTGTGCAGTGATAGTGCAATTCAGATTTTCCTGCAATTCAAACATGTAACAACAATAAGCCCAACTCAAAGACAAAGGGAAGTAGTGGAACATTGCAGACGATGCCGCCTGGCAAGCTGAGACTCTGTGAATGGCAGGCTGCCTGAGATGATTTCTGATGCTATAGCTTAAGAAACGAGGAGTGTGGTGAGAGGAGATTTTAATGCAATGCAAGTTCACCATGTCTGCAAATACAGCTGCCTATGGCTTAGACGGTAGAGGAAATGTGACTAGTTTAATGGGAAGAAACGTGTCACAAAACCAAAGAGAGAGCTCTGACCTGGAATGCTTCATAAATTTCAACCCTCCTAACTTGAACAGGCACATCTTGGATTATGGCTCTAATATAGATCACTTTACTTGGTGCTTATAAAATGGATTTGGGGCTTTAAATAGCTCCCCTGCCCCATCGTTGTTACTTTTGAATTATGGCTCTCTTGTGTAGTTACTAGCTCCCTTGGCAATGCTTTCTAATAAAAATACGGAATTCAGTGAACGGTGTGTTCCTCACCGAGGCATGCGCAAATGAATGTCTCCTCTTCCCTTTCTTAAATCTAGGCTTGAAGTCCCAAGTGGTCTCTCTCCTCCCCAACAGTGTAGTTGGGACTTCCTCAGTCCTCACACCCTGATTTAGTTTGATTACATCTTCATCGTCCAGCCGCCACAGCACCTACCGCGGGTGCACAACAGCTTTCTGAGTGTCTCCTACATACTTTTATCCATCCATTTATCATCTCTTTAATGCTCAGAAAAGATAAACACTTAATTCTCCATGGTCTGGTTTTCCTCCTTAACATTCATTATTGCAAACCATCCCATGGTTCGCCAGAAAGGCTTAAATTGATTCCTGCTCGTACCTCCCAGCTGGGGCCCCTGGCTTTGCAGCAGTCCCCAGGCCCACAGAGGAGATGGATATATTTTGAATGCAGCTGTAGACCTTTGTCAAGAGCATAAGCCAGAATGAGTTCATAATCCCTGGGATGTATGCTCTGTGTAGGCTTTTCATTAGTTGCTGGAGAAATCCCAGAGCTGGCAATTTCAGATAGCGTTTCACTGGCCTCGGCCCTATTGCATCTGGGGAGGAGGGTTTTTTTTTTTCCTCTGTCCATCTGTTGACTCTGTGATATTTCAGTTATATTTCTAATTATTACAGAAAGAATAAAGGAGGATTCTAGGTTGAAAGCCTTCAGATTCATAATAGACACATTCAATGCTCACCGATAGAAGGTACAGCATGAATTTATGGGCTTGAGATCAAGAGTAGGTGACTGAACTTAAATAGGAGCATGTGAGAAGAAATTACCAGATGTGGTCTAGTCTGCTTCATAAAACACTGGCAATGCTGTTTGTATGTTTGCTGCCACGTGACATTCCTTAAAATCCATGTCAATAAATAATAAGCAATGCTATATAATAATGTCAATAAAATAAATACTTTAAACTTTGTTTGCTTGATAAAGATTCTAAAGTGTATTTTCAAGCATTCTACAGAGTTGTAAATGGAAGTGATTTGTAATGAATCAATAATAGCCTGAATATAATAGATAGCAATTGTAATAAAACACACTTTATCTTTATAGACATTTTTTTTTTCTTTGAGTGGAATTTAGAGGTTACAGAATTGTTGAAGCAAGAGTTATTCAGCTTATGCAATTTGTGTTATGGCTTCCAAGAGGCTATATAACATATTATATTTTTTTCTCTATTGCAAAAATTTAAAAAGAAACAATGAAAAGACAATTGTAAGGAAAGCATAACTTGAAATCGGTGCCTGTGGATAAAGAGGTGGAGAACGTGAAGAAGAAGAGTTAGATGCACCTTCAGGCTGGTAAGATAGATGTGGTGTGAGGAGTCAAAGAATTGAAAAAAGGGAAAATAGAGCAGGATGAGGACAGGAACCACCAACCTCATTGGGGACAGCGGCCCTTCTCAGTGTACTCCAATCTATTTTCTTTGGCAAGCCTAAGCTAAGGTGAACTGGCCTTGCTGAGCTTTCTTGAGTGTGGTTTCTTAAGATGCTTGCGCTCTTCATTCTGATTCTGTCATTTCTTCTGGGCCTTCTATCACCATCGCTTCTCATAGAAGATCTTTGTATATGGGAAGAGACTGTATGGCCCTATGGTCCTCTTAGGAGTTGCCTTGCTTGCTGTAAATCCATGAGTTTTACTTGTGGTTTCATTTCTCCCATTAATTCGTAAATAAGTATTTCTCACTTGCTTCATTTGTCCAGTGGGAAGCAAGGACAGCACACGTGGATGTGTGCAGAGCTTCTCATCGTGAGAGGCTAAGTCGGCATTACACTGTGTGCGTATGTGTGTGCTTGAACGCTTTTGTGTTCCCTGTAACAAAGAGTCCTTGCTGATGGGAATAAGACAGCAATCACAGCTTTCTGAGCACATAAATTGATTTCAACAAGATGTAGCCTCCATTTTCACTTATCGCACAGCCGATGGGCGACCAGCATGCTGGGCTTCCTTTTAGCACAACTCTATCCTTTGATCAGACCTGCTAGGATCTCTGCTAACAAGGTCATCATTTGCTGCACGTGAGGGCACAGCTGAGGTTGCAGGGCTGGAGGGCTGATGCTCTGCTCCCAGTCCTGACATATCCTCGGACACAAGGATGGCAGAGTTTTCTCGCTTGATTAAAGGAGTCAAACAAACCACAAGGAATGACCAAGAAGCACATGATGTGATAGAAGAACCCTTTGAAAACTTATTCCAGGTCCTGTTTTCCCTAACTTTGAAAAACTGTTCAGTGTCTAGTATGGTGTTGCTCACATTTAAAAAAAAAAAAAAGTAGTGATTTTCCTCTACATTAGCTGCCTGAATGGGGTTGCTGACACTGACCTTTGGGTGGCCCACATTCCCACAGAAGAGGCAGGAAAGGGCAGGCTTGGCTCATCTGTGCCAAGACCTTCTAGAAGTGCTTGAAAGCCACTGAACTAGGTGTTCTCTGCTGTGCCTTCCACACATGAAGCATGAGATTCCATCCATAACATCGCTCCTCTTTCATTTTCCAGATAGCTTTTAAGATCTACTGGCTATGTGTTTATGCATTTAGGTATTTACATAAATTTCCACGTATCTATGAATCTGCTATCTATGTATCTATGCATGTATGTATGTATGCATGTATGTATGTCTCTATCATCTATCATCTCTTACCTATTTATCTCTCGTCTGTCTCTATCATCTATAATCTATGTGTCTATCTACTATATATCATCTATATATATTTCTCATCTATTTATTTATAATTTATCTCTCTCATCTGTCTCTATCTATCAATATCTATCATCTATCTATCTATCTATCCATTTATCTGTCATCATCACCTTTCTATTTCTGATCTATCTGTGAATACGAACAGAGCTCTGTAATCAGATCTAAGCTCACCTCAGACATTTCACTGGCTGTATGATAGAGGGTAAACTAATTACCGTCTCTGTACCTACCACCTTTTGAAAGGTTTGGGGATAATACTTCCTAACTCTGTATGTCACTGTGTGGATTACCCATGTCAGTGAGTGTCATGCCGTATACGATCTAAAGAAATGCTAGCCATTGTTCTTATTAGAATCTGAGTAAATCCTTGTAGTTCAGAGCATATTTAAAATGTATATGAAGTGTGTAAGGCAGAGCCCAAATGCAGACTCAGTAAAGGTGTCCATTAATGGATGAATGAATAAGGAAAACAAGGATTCCCTGTACTCAGTAAACTGTCACTCAAGCAAAGCCGTGAAATCTTGCATTTGCAGAAATACATGTGGAACTGGGAGTCATTATGTTAAGACTAAAAAGACAAATATCACATGTTCCCCTTCATTTGTGGAAACTAAAATGTCAGTCTTGTAGAAGAATGGAGTGGCTCAGTGGCTTCTGGATCTAGGAAAGGGCGGGGGAGGAAGGGATGGAAAAAAGTTAGACCAGATTTTTAAAGCACACAGAGAAGGAATTACTCTGATTCTCTGTAGCACAGAGGGCAGCTACTGGTTAGAACACTGCTCTGTTTCAGAATAACTGGAGAAGAGGAGTACGCGCACCACCAATGTGTAGAGATAATTGATGTTTGAAGAGTTGGAGGTGCCTTTTACCTAGACTGTCCATCGTGTGGTGTATGTATCTCACACTGTACCCCACAAGGATGCATACCAGTTAAAATATGAGTATAAGAAAATTAGCCTGTGGGAGCGAACTTGGTGGACAACTGAGCTAAGGGGCTGGTCAGGGAGGTAGGCAACAGATCCAGGCAAAGCGTGCAGCTCAAGAAAAGGCTGGCAGCAGGCCCTTGTCTTTTAGCCGCTGAGCTACTGACCATGTCACAGAACAAGACTCTGTTCACCTCAGGCTAATGCGGAATTCAAGATAAGTATAATCATACCCTGGACCTTATCCCTAGCTAGCTTTGGTAAGCATCAAACCTGTTGGAAGTGCAAAATTTTTTTTTAGTTTAACTTTTAAAATAAGTACAATATTCAGGAAGTTTGAGTCATGAATACTAATGTTTATTTTACCCTATGCTTTCCTGGTGGGGACTGACTTTCCTCTATCCTAGTTGGCTGGCTGAACACCACTGCGCTTGCAATGGCATAGCTCTGAGGCTGCCATTATTCTGCTCTGTGTGGGGGGGTATCATTGTTTGAGGGGCACCGTAGCCTTCAAGGTAACGTTAACCCTGCTTTCTTGGAGAAAGAGGGGCCGCAGCCTCTCTTTCTATCTCTATTGTGCTCCAGCAGAGGGCCAGATCCAAATGACTGCCCTGCCATGGAATCCTGAGTATATGACCTAAGTGCATGGACATCTGGGGTTCCCTTCCTGCCACCTCCACATTTTTTCACCCTTCCGTGGAGCCAAACACCATCTTGGCAGAGGAAGAGACAAATGAGCATTTGATTAAAAGAGACTGGGAAGAATGGGATCCACTTTAAGTTGGCAAAATTCAGAGACACACTCCCACCTTCCCTTTCATCCTTTGAGTGTCTGAGCCCTACTCTTGCTTAGGGGACTTAGAAGATTTGGAGACTACGGATTGTCTGCAAAAGAAATTATAGTTACAGAAGGGACTGGTGCGGGATACTGTATCCAAATTTGCTTTTCATTTCATTTCCCCCCTCCCTTCCCCTTCTCCTTTTTTCCTTCCTTCTTTTCTTCTCTTTTCCTTTCCTTTTTCCTTCCTTCCTCCCCCCCTCTTTTTTTTTTTTTTTTAGAAAGGGTCTCTTTATGTTACCTTGGCTAGTCTGGAACTCACTATCTAGACTAAGCTGGCTTCAAATTTATGGAGATCCTACTGCCTTTGTGTCTTGAGTGCTAGAATTAAAGGTGTACATCCCTACAGCCTGCCTTTGGCATCTTTTAAAATCCTCACATGCATAATGAGACCTGGCCGTGGAGAAGCAGATGGTTCTCCGGAGACTGTTGCCTGCCAGGGTTTGAAGATGAAATGCTCCCTAGAGGCACACATATTGAGAACTTGGTTGTTACTTTGTTATACTGCTAGGATCTGACCTGATCAATGGACTAGTCTCTTGCAGGCTTCATAATATGATGGTTTTGTTAGGGGTGGTGAAAAGTAGGTTGTGGGGTAC
Source organism: Psammomys obesus (assembly GCF_907164565.1). Classification (NCBI taxonomy): domain Eukaryota; kingdom Metazoa; phylum Chordata; class Mammalia; order Rodentia; family Muridae; genus Psammomys; species Psammomys obesus. The sequence goes on from NW_026585895.1 coordinate 31,163,633, forward strand.
AGCTGGAGGAAGTGGGACACTGGAGGTGTACCCTGCCTTGACCCTTCTTTGTGTTCCCTCTCTCTGCTTCCTGCCTGCTATGTTTTTAGCTATTACTCCCTTCCACTTCATCTCTCTTGATAAGCTGACCTTCCCCCTCAAACAAGAGCCTAAACAACTGATTTCTTTTAGTTGTTCATGTCAGACATATTGTCACATCAGTGAGAAAGCTATCACACTGTCCACAGGACAGCTCGGCCCTTCGTCAGCTTCTGTATTGAGACTTCAGCTTCCATGTTGTGCTTTCAGGATGTGAGTCAGAGATGGTCACTGCTCCAAAAGTGGAGCAACCGTGTCTCTTTTGAGCCCACATGAAAGGAGTTCACAGCACATTTAGTTTATGCTGATAGAACAGTGGTTCTAATTCATTTCCGGTCTACCCACCTGAGCTGGGAGCATCCCTTGCCTCTCTTCAGTCCTGAAATCTTCTGGGGCAGCCCTTGGGGGGGGGGGTTTGGTTCTTTTCCCCTGCAGCTTCTTGTTATGAACCTTCCTAGTCATTGCTCTGAAGTGACCTGTCAGCTTTCTCATTGACTTACTGCAACCCTCCCCCAAATCACTGGTTATGTTTTCGCAAATCTTGTATCTATCTTGTTTCAGTTTTGACCCAATGTTAAGGTTACCTGCCCCAACCTCCTGTCCTGCCTCCACTTCAGGAGTGCACTCAGCAACCAAGTAAGAGCTGAATAATATAGATAAGCAGATTCCATCAAGTTAACGTCCCATTGGGAACTTCCAATGGATAGAAATTTACATACCAAACACACGATAGGCTCCTCTACATAATTCATGTTTTTGTTTATTTACACCATTATGTTTGAGCTCAGGTTTAAATCTGATACTTGGCTTCTGGCCATTTCACCTGGCAACTATAGCCAGCGTGGTCTATTTATTGCCCATGCCATTAGTGATATACCTTTGTGATGCTTTACTTGGCAAGCCCTTCCTCAGCCTTTCTACTTATTCATATCAGTTTATATTTTTCTTCATACATGATACCTTTTCCTACTCCTCTGAAGGCTTTTTAGACATTTCTCTCACTTATGCATTTTTAAAAATATGGTAGCAAGGGTACAGATTAATTAAAAGGGGCCTTCATCCCATTTTAAAGCCAGGCTTGTTTCCTTGTATACTGTATGGATACACACATTAATTTCCCTAGCGATCAGTGACAGTAGTAACACCAGGGGCAGAAATTTATTCCAGGATTTCTTTGCATCTGTGGTTTCCAACATCCTTCTCTTGCATAGGTTGGGTGCTCAGTAAATTCTTACTGAATGACAAATAGGTGAAGTCTGGGACATAGCCAAGCTGAACACGATATCCCCTGAGACACAAAATCTAGAGTTGCAAGCCGTTTAGAAATAACTGTTCACCTAAAGGTATCACACAGGTCAGAGAAAAGGGAACTCCACTGGTGTGTAGCGATTACGGCTAGTATTTGCAGAGTGCCTAGTTAGCATGCATTTCCTAACACTGCTCTAGAGGCCCTTATCTGTACAGCAGGTGCTACTACCATCTCCCCGACTCTTCTAATGCAAAGGCATAAATGTTACTTATTTTAGACTGAGACCCTGAACCCCTATAGACACTATTTTTCTATACCTTGTTGCCTTCGGGTCATTGGAACACTCACAACTTATGACAGTCAAGAACGGGTTAGAAATGACTTTAGTAAGCCTGCACAAAGTTCTGTTGACTGACTTCTCAGTGACCAGGCCAGAGATCGATGATCCTCGTTTGTCCTAGGCCACATGTCCCCATGTGTGCAAGGCTGTGGACGTTGTTCTGGTGAAGCATGGGATAAGTATCACAACAGCTGTGGCAACTTCAAATGACAAGGACAACTCAAACATTTGTTGATGACTACACTCTGAGCGCTTGTGTCTGTCCAAATGCATAAAACACATATTTTAAGTATTTTTATGGTGAAGGGTTAGATGCCGAACATGTTAGTCTGTCTGAACTGGAGGATCTCTGTCAAGAGTCCTCTTCCTTCTTGGACCTCCCAGTGCAGTAGCAGTCAGGAACAGTAAATGAATGGACATCACAGTAGTCTAGTAAACTCTTAGTAACGAGAAGAGGTAGTGGGAAGGGTTGGCCTAAGGGCTGGGCTTTCCTGACCTCTAGTTTAGATAAGTCATTTGTATGCTGACAGGGTAGGTAGCACTGGGGACATGGAGTGTCAGAGACACAGCCTTCAGTTAGTTCCCTCTGCACTTCTGCTAAGGATCACGGAGTGATAAAACTGCTTTTTAAATTTCTGTGGCAGACTTTCATTATTCTTCCCATCTATGGATTTTCGGAAAGGTGTTTCTCAGAGAGTCGATCAATATAGGGCTCTAAGAGGAATAGAGAATGTCGGTGCCCTGTGCTTTGCTTCTGCACACGGGAGACAGAGAGAGGAAGCTGGGTGGGGCTGGCGGGTGGTCCTGTTCAGGATGCGGACACCTGGTAGTGGGGACAGGTGATGATGCAGGGTGCCTGAAGGCAGGCCGGCAGAATGACACGAACACTAACACACCCATCCCATCCTCCTCTCTAGTGTCATCTGTAAATGCAGGCTTGGACCTGTCTGGGTTACAGGAGTCTTAATGGCTTCATCCTAAGGTGAAGCAAAATCTTCTCAAGCAGTGGGGTTCTCTAGAGCAGTGCTTCTCAACCTTCCTGATGCCGCCACCCTTTAGTGCAGCTCCCCGTGCTTACCCCCAACCATAAAATCATTTTGTTCCTGCTTCAAAACTGGAATTTCACTACCATTGTGAATAGTATTGTAAATACCCGATATGCAGCCTCTACAGGGGTCACGACCCACAGGTTGGGGTCCACTGTGAGGGTGCTGTAGAGGCAGTGTTCAGAAATTCTGAGAAAAACAGTTCTCAGAAGAGAAAAGACAAAGGACACGGACATGGATGTACTCCTTGACATTCATCTCAGGATGGTTTACCTTGATTTTTCTTTCCCTGTGAACTTAGAGAATAATTAGATTTTAACAAGTGTTTCAGAGTTTTTTTCTGTGTTGGATTTGGCTAACCTCAACTCTTGGTAAAGTGACTCTTGTTGCATCTTGTGGTATGAGTGGTTCTTGGAAGTAAAAGGTCTGTGGGATCCTGTGTAACTGAGTAGTTATAAAAAACAGAGATGTGGGTGTAGGTATGCTCGGAGCTAAGACCCACTGGCGGGTGGGAAGGCAAGAGGCAGAGAGGCTGCCAGCTGAATGACATTGAAGCAGATGCAAGATCCGCCCCTCCCAGTCTCCTTGAGATGAAAACAAACTCTCCACTCAAAATCGAAGTCAGTGTCTTGCTCTTACAAAGTATCTGAAATAAAGCCTCTTAAAAACCAGTGTCATAAGAAATTATCTGATGTATCTGATGATAACGCAAGTCTCATTTCTATGTATCGGGCCTCTAAATTGTTTCCAGTGTTTGCTAAAATCAGCTGTGCAGTCAGTCATCTTCTAGCTGGTGGGGCACTTCAATGCCTTGGCAAGCTTTAGAGTATGACCGCAGCTGGCTGCTTCCAGCAGAGTGGCATCCAATGGCATGTTTCGGGCTCTCTCTTTTGCACCCTGAACCCACCAGTACTAAGGCAGACAATCTGATGCCAGGCCACAGCGTTGCTGCTTCTCTTGCTTCTGTGTTTCTCTTCTGCATCAGTTCTGTCACACTTCAAAGAAAAAGGAGTCCGTTTTCAAGTGCTCTGGTTTTGGAGCATGGGAGTTGGAATGGGGGAATAGAGGTGGGAAGTGGGTGGCAGTGGCTTAAGCACTTTAACATTGAGTAGGTTGCATGGCCTTCAGAATCAGATGACACAGTTATTCAGGGATATTAGACAAGATGCTTTATCATTAATCTTGACTCTATTTTTTTTATCATCAAAAGAGATGGTATAATGGAACCTTCTTATTAAGGATGTTGTAAAAATGTATGAAAATGCATTAAAAAATCTAGGATGATGCCTGGGTCACAGCAAACACTTGATAAGTGCTCTTTATTCATTAGATAGTTCTTGAATTAATATCCCAATATTAAAGCTGATCAACATAACAATTTGAAAGATCCTATCATCATTTCCAATGGGAATAATTTGAATTCTGATTTCCTGTTTCTGAGGCTGGATAAGAGAGGCGATCCCCTCTCCTGTGCTCCCTATTAGCATCTATATGAGTGTGTTTTATGTAGATGAGACATTTGTACTCACGGCGACAGGAGAAATGAGCTAAATCATGAGGACTGTGTGGCACTTTATTTTCTTGCTTTTGAGCATTGCTCGAATGCTTGCTTCCAACGCACCTGGGCTTTTGTGTCTGTCTGAGCTGAAGTCATTAAACAAGTATGTGAACCGCCTCTGTTCAGCTTAGTGACATATGCTTCCACTCTTTATGCTTTAGACAAATGATCAAAATTTCCAGTGCTGTTCTTGGCGATTCATGGTGTAAGGGAAATCTCACCTATTCAAATTGCCAGGCTGCTGGTGGGAGGGGCCAAGGAAAAGAATTACCCACGCTGGCACATTCATTTCAGCACAATTATTTGAAAAAAAAAAAAAAAAAGTGAAGTTTTTTTTTTTAAAATATTTTTATTCCTTATTTATCAGAACAATGGCTACAAGAACATTGGCATCAGTGGATATTGTGAGGTTAGATATCATCCCAAATTCCTGAAGTGTTTTAACTAAATTTGATCTTAGTACTCCTTGGTGTGGCAGATACTGTTTAATCCCACTTATACAGGTGTGACAATTTAAGCTCAGCGATGTTGAGAAACCCACAGCTCATAAGTAGTCAAGTTGGGATTTGAAGAGAGTCTACTCTTGAAAATGATGTCATGCTGTTTATTTAATTGAATCTCAAATTGTCTTACAGTTCAACTCATTGTCTATTCATTGTCATCCACTTCCTCTGCCCGACAGTGTCTCTCCCTTTCTCTGGTTCCTAAAGCATTATGGTATTTGGGCCATTCATTGTCATTTAGGGAATTCTTCGCATCCTTTTAAATTAATTGTTTCTAAGACCTCTACGTTTGGAAAGAGTTTTAACTTTACATGTATTAGTGAAATGTCTTTCTCCGTAAATATAGAGATGGTTGGCATATACACACTGTCAATTCACTGAGAGGCATTGTGCAAGATGAAAAAAAAAAAGTGTCCACACAAAGACTAATCATTGTAGATGTGAACGGGGAACAGAAACATTAAGGCAAGGTTTTGTCACCCATTTGTAGATGTGTGGGTCAGAAAACAGGCTGAGCTCGCAAGGAAACCAGACTTTAGACTCACTTTTAGACTCAGCTTTCTGCTGCCTGTGTGCAAATAATCCATCTGGAATCCATATGTCTGGAGAGTTTGTTTTCCTCTAGCCAACATTTTACTCCAGAGTTTTATTTATTAACATTAATAAGAATCATGGGGCTCAAGCCTCAGATGGAAAGTTTGCACCTGCTAAGAGAGTCCAGAACAAGACAATTAACACTCATGTTTTGGAGATGATCGATGGGAGCCCTCTGAGAATAAGCCAGCCAGCCAACGTGGCCAGCACTGTGGAAATGGAATTTTGATGCTGTGACAAATAGGCGTTCTTAGAGACAGACCGTCCATAACCAGAATTTCTCAAAATGTACACCGGGCTGGTTTCTGTCCAAAGTGCACAGCATCCGAATGCTTGTTTTCTAGCCATCATTATTTCTGTGAGAGAAAATGTGTTTCAAAACGAGACGCGTCCTCTCTTGTGCACACCCAGGAGGAAGGAACGTAGACATGGCTGAACTCATTGACTGACATCATCCAATAATTGATGGCTTATGTGGCCAGTGGGACAAGGGGACGGTGGGACAATAAAATGCTCAATAGGATTCCATGGCTGTATGTTAATTTTCTCCAAACCATGAACAAGAGCTGTGAATGCTGTGCTCTGCTAACTTGGCATGGTTATAAAAACCCTAACCCTCATCCGCTTTAGAATGCTTAAAGGCACAGGCGGCTTGATAAAGTCCCGGACACTCAGTGTAAGCGAGCAAAGCAGAACACCATTCCTGCTGGGAGTTGGGGAGGAGGAGTCTTTCTTCAGTAAATCTAGAAGAGCCACTGAGCTCCGGTTTTGGATGGTGGTGGTGGTCCTGTTGCTTTAAACTGCATTTCCTTTCGTTCATAGTTGCATCTGTTAACGAAAGTCATTTGGTGGCAGTGATTGTCTAGGCTTTTTGTAATGACATCCTTGATGCCATTCACAAACACCAAGTGTGATGTGCCCTTGCACCTGGTATACAATGAGCTTTACACAGTGTCCCCTTTGTTATTCATGCCTTTTGTAAAGACACACAAGGGAACTAGGACATGGGGTGTAGATTTTCACCTTGGCTTTTATAAGGGACATTATTAGCTGTACACCTGCTTAAACTGGGCTTGGCAGGCCCAGTTCTTAGGTAGGAACCATTTGCAACTGGATGGAAGAAAAAGACATGTTAATTGCTAGCAATTACTGGTTCACAGAGGTGTGTTTTCACTTTGAGTTAATCAATCCTCTGTGGAGAGTGAAGGCAAGAAGAGCATGTTTTTAGGTTTACAATCCCAGCATTTCAAGTTTCCTGTCACACTCAGTGACTCATTTAAATTTTCTTCTGGAGTTCATGGAGTGTTAGGCCGCCACCTTTCTTCTTAAATTTCATTTTCATCAGTGTTATAGGTGTCCGTTGTTAATGTTCTCTGGTTGGTAGGATTACCAGTAACTGAGCTCCTCATGGAAGCTGCTTTTTAGCCAAATAAGGAGAGCTCAGGGGAGCCACCCCACCCTGTGTCTATGGTGGTCCAAAGTCATCAGTGCTTCAAAGAATGAGATTTCCAGGGCTTCCTCAAAGCCAAGGCCTCATCTACAACTGGTGTCCTTCACCCTCTGCTTGGCACGTTGAGGAGGTTCTTACTGCCTTACTTCTATGATTCATACCCTATGTCCCATAGCTTCTCCTTTCTCAACCTGCATATAGGCTGAGAAAAATGCCATCTTTTAAAGTTGATCAAAATAGCAGAGGACACAGTTTATGGGACCTGGTTTGGCCAGGCATAGATTTCTAAGACCAGAGTTTACGTTCCTGCTGGCGTTCGGAAGCCTGCATGCACGGTCTTGGAGTTGGATGATTCTTTTGAGAAATCTAGTGTGGCACTGACTCTTGATCCTTAATTTTGGACTCTGCTTTTAGGGACTGTTTTCATTATTGCTGAAAACCTGAAATTCACCAATGAGCTGTTTTGTATTTTCATTCATAACAAATGAATGATTATAACTGCCATCTTTCAATTTGAAGAAAGTATCTTTAAACATTAGATAAAAATTTCATTCCTTTTGTTTTATCTACTTTGAATTTTGTTTATTTATTTTGTTGGCTTCTCTGTAACCTTGTGACTCCCCCACCCCCCATTACAGCCTCTTAGTGCTAAATTCCAGGTCTGGCTCCCTTTCCCTGGGCTTATCTTGTTCTCCTAGTACACAGAGGAGGGCAATGCAGCCAGTCCTGATGAGACCTGATGGGCTAGGGTCAGATGGAAGGGAGGAGGACCTCCCCTATCAGTGACTGGGGGAGGGGCATGGGAGGAGAAGAGGGAGGGAGGAAGGGCAGGATTGGGAGGGGATGAGGGAGAGGACTACATCTGGGATACAAAGTGAATAAATTGTAATAAATAAAAAATAATTTAAGAAATTAGATCCCTTGAACTGATTCTAATCTTTTCCTTTCTTCTCCAGTATTTCACTTGTTTCTGCTTTGATTCTACTTTTTGAGAGATTTACTTAGTACGTTCATCAAATTCTTTCATTAGCAGTTTAGCCTTTGCTCTTTTCATGCAAAAATACTTTATATTTCATTCCTGGAATGTTCGTTTGCACTGTGCTTCCTTGTTTTTCTGGATATGGCAGGATTGATGCTTTCTTTTTTTTTTAATTTTTTATTTAACTTTTATTAATTATACTTTATTCCCCCCATAAGCCCCTCCCTCCTCCCCTCCCGGTCCTACCCTCCCCCCTCTTTCTGCATGTATGCCCCTCCCCAAGTCCACTGATAGGAGAGGTCCTCCTCTCCTTCTTTCTGATCTTAGTCTATCAGTTCTCATCAGAAGTGGCTGCATTGTCAGGGTTCTAGGTTATCTCCATGAATAGTCCTTGGTTGGAGTATGAGTCTCTGGGAAGTTCCCTGTGTTCAAATTTTCTTGTTCTGTTGCTCTCCTTGTGGAGTTCCTGTCCTCTCCAGCTCTTACTATTTCCCACTTCTTACATAAAATTCCATTCACTCTGCCCGACAGTTGGCCATCAGGCTCAGCATCTGCTTTGACAGTCTGCACGGCAGAGGCTTTCAGAGGCCCTCTGTGGCAGGTTCCTAGGTTGTTTCCTGTTTTCTTCTTCTGGCTTTCAGAAGCCCTCTGTAGTAGGTTCCTAGGTTGTTTCCTGTTTTCTTTTTCTTCTGATGTCCCTTTGCCTTTCAAGATGGGGATTGAACATTTTAGTTAGGGTCCTCTCTTTTGCTTAGTTTGTTTAGATGTACGGATTTTAGTGGGTTTATTCTATGTTGTATGTTTATATGAGTGACTATATACTGTGTGTGTCTTTTTGCTTCTGGGACAACTCACTCAGGATGATCCTTTCCAGGTCCCACCATTTACCTGCAAATTTCATGATTTCCTTATTTTTCATTGCTGAGTAATACTCCATTGTATAGATGTACCACAGTTTCTGCATCCATTCTTCAGTTGAGGGGCATCTGGGTTGTTTCCAGCTTCTGGCTATTACAAATAAAGCTGCTACAAACATGGTTGAGCAAATGTCCTTTTTGTGTACTTGAGCCTCTTTTGGATATATACCTAGGAGTGGTATGGCTGGATCTTGGGGAAGCGCTATTCCTAGTTGTCTGAGAAAGCGCCAGATTGATTTCCAGAGTGGTTGTACCAGTTTACATTCCCACCAGCAGTGGAGAAGGGTTCCCCTTTCTCCACAACCTCTCCAGCATGTGTTGTCACTTGAGTTTTTGATCTTGGCCATTCTGATGGGTGTAAGGTGAAATCTCAGGGTTGTTTTGATTTGCATTTCCCTAATGGCTAATGAGGTTGAACATTTCTTTAAGTGCTTCTCTGCCATTCAATATTCCTCTACAGAGAGTTCTCTGTTTAGCTCTGTTCCCCATTTTTTAAGTGGATTACTTGGTTTGCTGCTTTTCAGCTTGTTTATTTCTTTATATATAGTGGATATGAATCCTCTGTCAGATAAAGGGTTGGTGATGATTCTTTCCCAATCTGTAGGCAGTCGCTTTGTTTTGATGACAGTGTCCTTTGCTTTACAGAAGCTTTTCAGTTTCATGAGGTCCCATTTATTGATTGTTGCTCTTAGAGCCTGTGCTGTTGGTGTTCTGTTCAGGAAGTTGTCTCCTGTACCAATGAGTTCTAGGGTATTACCCACTTTTTTTTCTAGCCGATTTAATGTGTCTGGTTTTATGTTGAGGTCTTTGATCCACTTGGACTTCAGTTTTGTGCAGGGTGATAAGTATGGATCTATTTTCATTTTTCTACATGTAGACATCCAGTTGGACCAGCACCATTTGTTGAAGATGCTATCTTTTTTCCATTGTATGGTTTTGGCATCTTTGTCAAAAATCAGGTGTCCATAAGTGTGTGGGTTTATTTCTGGGTCTTCTGTTTGATTCCATTGATCCACCATTCTGTTTCTATGCCAGTACCATGCAGTTTTTATAACTGTTGCTCTATAGTACAGCTTGAGATCAGGGATGGAGATACCTCCAGAAGATCTTTTATTGTAGAGGATTGTTGTAGCAATTCTGGGTTTCTTGTTATTCCATACGAAGTTGAGGATTTTTCTTTCCAGGTCTGTAAAGAATTGTGTTGGCAATTTGATGGGAATTGCATTAAATCTGTAGATTGCTTTTGGCAAGATGGCCATTTTTACTATGTTAATCCTGCCAAGCCATGAGCATGGAAAAATCTTTCCTTCTTCTCATATCTTCTAATTCTTTCTTCAGAGACTTGAAATTTTTTTCATACAAGTCTTTGACTTGCTTGGTTAGGGTTACACCAAGGTACTTTATGTCATTTGTGGCTATTGTGAAGGGTGTTGTTTCTCTAATTTCTTTCTCAGCCCTTTTGTCTTTTGTACACAGGAGTGCTACTGATTTTTTTGAGTTAATTTTTTTTTCCGGCCACTTTGCTGAAGGTGTTTATCAGCTGTAGGAGTTCCCTGGTAGAGTTTTTGGGGTCACTCATGTATACTATCATATTATCTGCAAATAGTGATAATTTGACTTCTTCCTTTCCAATCTGTATCCCCTTGTTCTCCTTCAACTGTCTTATTGCTCTAGCAAGGACTTCCAGCACTATGTTGAAGAGATATGGAGAGAGTGGGCAGCCTTGTCTTGTCCCTGATTTCAGTGGGATTGATTTAAGTTTCTCTCCGTTCAGTTTGATGTTGGCTATAGGCTTGCTGTATATTGCCTTTACTATGTTTAGATATGTGCCTTTTATCCCTGATTGCTCCAATACTTTAAACATGAATGGATATTGGATTTTGTCAAATGTTTTTTTAGCATTTAGGGAGATGATCATGTGGTTTTTTTCTTTCAGTTTGTTAATATGGTGGATCACATTGATGGATTTCTGTATACTGAATATACAGATAAACCCCTGCATATCTGGGAGGAAGCCTACTTGGTTATAGTGGATAATATCTTTGATGTGTTCTTGTATTCGGTTTGCAAGTATTTTGTTAAGTATTTTTGCATCAATGTTCATAAGGGAGATTGGCCTGAAATTCTCTTTCTTTGTTGAGTCTTTGTGAGATTTAGGTACCAAGGTGACTGTGGCTTCATAGAATGAGTTTGGTAATGTTCCTTCTGTTTCTATTTTGTGGAATAGTTTGAAGAGAATTGGAGTTAGCTCTTCTTTGGAGGTCTGGTAGAATTCTGCGCTGAAGCCATCTGGTCCTGGGCTTTTTTTGGATTGGAGACTTTTGATGACTGCTTCTATTTCTTTGGGGGATATAGGACTATTTAATTGATTTACCTGGTCCTGATTCAGGTTTGGTAAGTCAAATCGATCAAGAAAATTGTCCATTTCATTTAGATTTTCAAATTTTGTTGAGTATAGACTTTTGAAGTAAGTCCTAATGTCGATCTTGTTGATTTTCTCAAAGAACCAGCTCTTGGTTTCATTGATTCTTTGAATTGTTTTATTTGTTTCTTATTGATTGATTTCAGCCCTGAGTTTGATTATTTCCAGCCGTCTACTCCTTTTTGATGTGTCTGCTTCTTCTTTTTCTAGGGTCTTTAAGTGGGCCATTAAGTTGCTTGAATGAGCTGTCTTGAATTTCTTCTTGAAGGCACTTAGTGCTATGAACTTTCCTCTTAGCACTGCTTTCATTGTGTCCCACAAGTTTGGGTATGTTGTGTCTTCATTTTCATTGAGTTCTAGGAAGACTTTAAATTCTTTCTTTATTTCTTCCTTGACCCAGCTGTCATTTAGTAACAAGTTGTTCAGTTTCCATATGTGTGTAGGCTTTTTGCTATTTCTGTTGTTGTTGAGGTCCAGCTTTATTCCATGGTGATCAGACAAGATACAAGGGATTATTTCAATCTTTTTGTATCTGTTGAGGCTTGCTTTGTGACCAACTATATGGTCTATTTTGGAGAAGGTTCCATGAGGTGCTGAGAAGAAGGTAAATTCTTTTGTGTTTGGGTGTAAAGTTCTGTAAATGCCTGTGAGGTCCATTTGATTCATGACCTCTGTCAGAGTTATTGTTTCTTTTGTTTAATTTCTGTTTTGTTGACCTGTCCTTTGTTGAGAGTGGGGTGTTGAAGTCTCCCACTGTTAATGTGTGGGCATCTATATGTGGTTTAATTTTTATCAATGTTTCTTTTACAAATGTGGGTGCTCTTGTATTTGGGGCATAGATGTTCAGGATTGTGATGTCTTCCTGGTGGAATTTTCCCTTGATGAGTATGAAGTGTCCTTCCCCATCTCTTTTTATTAATTTTGATTGAAAGTCTATTTTATCAGATATTAGAATGGCTACTCCTGCTTGTTTCTTGGGTCCCTTTGCTTGGAAAGTCGTCTTCTAACCTTTTACCCTCAGGTAATGTCTATCTTTGTGCCTTAGGTGTGTTTCTTGTATGCAACAGATTGCTGGGTTTTGTTTACGTATCCATTCTGTTATTTTGTGTCTTTTTACTGGAGAGTTGAGTCCATTGATGTTGAGAGAGAGTAATGACCAGTGGCTGTTAGATCCTTTGATTTTGATGTTGGCTGTGGTCATAAGGTTGTGTGCTTGGTTGCTTTTTGTTTTACTGTAGTAAGGTTAATTATTTCCTGTGTTTTCTTGACAGAAGCTAATTTTCTTGGGTTGTATTTTCCCTTCCAGTGTCTTCTGTAATGCTGGATTTGTGTGTAGGTATTGCTGAAATTTGTTTTTGTCATTGAATATCTTGTTTTCTCCGTCTATGAGGACTGAGAGTTTTGCAGGGTATAGTAGCCTGGGCTGACATCTGTGTTCTCTTAGGGTCTTCATGATATCCGTCCAGGCCCTTCTGGCTTTCATAGTCTCTGTTGAAAAGTCAGGTGTGATTCTAATGGGTTTGCCATTATATGTTACTTGGCCTTTTTCCCTTGCAGCTTCTTTCCCTTGCAGCTGTCCACGCATATTTCCATTGAGAATATAGATTCCAGCATCTCATTTTTGATTTTTAAAAGATAATGCTTTGGTGGTACATGCCTGCGATCCCAGCACTTAGGGAGGCAGAGGCAGGCAGATCTCTGAGTTTGAAGCCAGCGTGGTCTACAAAGTAAGCCCAGGCTGGCCAAGACTACACAGAGAAATCCTGTCTCAAAAAACAAAACAAAACAAACAAATAAACAAAAGATAATGCAACTTTTCCCCTCTGGCTGTTTTCAAGGTTTTTTTTGTTTTGTTTTTTTTTTTTTTTTTTTTTTTGTTTTTTTCCTTTGCTGTTTGCTATCAGGAGTTTTGCTAGCTTTCACTTAGGAATAGCTGTGTTTCCTTTTAAAATAGTTTTTCCATTCCAAATACATCTTATGAGGTTTGGTGGAAAGATGCACCATCTCACCACTGATTCTGTTATTTCATTAACTAGAGGACTGCCAGTGAGAATGTTCTACACTGGCAGTCATTGACTGCCAACATCTGGGTGTGCTGGAGAAGCACGAGGTCGGCACTCTATTCCTTCCACCTAAAATTCAGTGTGAGGCTGGTGAGGTGTGTGGGACCTCTGGGCCTTAAAGAACTGTCATTTAGCAATCCATTTCCTTCATTACTGATGGAGAAACAGACTTGGTTTTCAGAGTATGCCTGTGATCTTAAGAAGTGAAGAAATCGTACACAGTGATAACAGACTTGGTGGACAGACACCCTCACTAAGCACAATTCAAGACCCAGTTTAACGGAGAATATTTTTCTAGGACTGCAGAGCAATAGGACGCTCATTCAGAAGAGAATGCAGGGGTCTGGAAGCTAAGAAACAAGATCAGGCTATCTGGAAAAAGGACAGCCATTCCTGTTCCTACTTGAAATTTCTGAGGTAAAATTCTAGATATGACTCACAAAGGGAGGTAGAAACCTGAATTACCAAGGGCCTGTAAGAGGCCATTCTCCTAAAACTCCCTGTGAAAAGTAGACAGATCACTAATTTTTAAATGTGCCATAGAATAAAACTGACTTCTAGAGGGCAGGAACTCTGAGTTCACTGCTCATCAGTTGGTTCTGTGGCATCCAGCATGGGGAGCCCAGGAAGGAAGCTGAATCCGGCAGTAAGGAGCTGGCGACAGAGGCTTTGAAATACAAGGAGTGTTTGTTGATGATAGCTATCCTCTCCCAAATTCATGCTTGATGATGACAGCTGGTGCTTGAAACTTCCAGCTTTTAATTAATTATTTATTAATTATGTAATTTATTTATAGGTATGCTCTCCTTCTGCAGCCCCCAAATACCCTGGAATTCATAATGTAGCCCACTTCTGGCCTCGAAGTCGGCAATCCTTTTGCGTCTGCCTTCTGAGTGCTGGGACAACAGATGTGAGCTGGCGGATTAGTTATCTTCACCCCGAAAGTGGTTCGGCTGTTCGGAATCCTTCATGGTGCCGTACAGACTCTATGATCTCCTTTTCCCATTGCAGTGAAGATGTCTGTGTGATTTGATGGGATTGTACTGGGAGTACGGATCACTCTTGGTGCCGCCACCATCCATATAGTGCGAATTCTTCCAATCCACAAATCCTGGTGTCGGTTTTTGTTCTGCTTAAGACGCCCTCATGAGGCAGCCTCAGAGATATCGCAACTCAGACCTGTTTGCATTTATGTGAACAAAATGAAAGATCATGTCACGTGTCCAGGTGACAGTCAACACTGTTGTCATTTTTCTTATTATATGTATACTGACCCTTCTTCTGGATGTTTAGATATTGAAGTGATATGAATATTAGGAATTAGATCAACCTGTTCAGGTTATTTTGCTTAACAACCCAGATCCCTGGCTTTCTAGGATCGTTAAGGTTTGTTTCTACTTTATCTGTGTGTAGGAGTGCCTGCATATATATATATATATATATGCCACATGCATGCCTGCTGCCCTGCGGAGGTCAAAAGAGGGTGTCAGGTCCCCTGGACCTGGAGTTGCAGGCTGTTGTACCTTGCCATATGGGTGCTGCAAACCAAATTCCAGTCCTTTGCAAGAATAGCAAGTGCTCTTAACCTCTCCAGTTCGTGGCCAAATCTGGTGATGTTTATGAGAAAATATTTGCTTGTGGCAATATTTCAGCCCAGCTCAGGTTCTCATTCCACTTCACATATTTATTAGACTTGAGAAGAGTTGTCTCCGGGGGTAGCTTTCAAACACCACCACAACTAGCGAATAATGGAGGGTCCAGTTATTTTTGAATTTCTGCAAGCCTAGGACACTGATGCATTTTCAGAGGTGGAAAGAAATACTTTCTGTAACGACCCAGCCACCAGAGGGGTCGCTGTAACACGGAGAAGCAATTCTCCGCCCCGCTTGGCCCCTCCCCGCAACTCCCTGTCTCCTTTTTAAAATTCCACCCAGTGAGCTAGCTGTCTGGAAAGTATTTGTCTTCTTTCCTCAAGAAGTGTTGGAGGAAGGTGAGAGACCGCTCTCTCAGCACGTGCCAGGTGGCTGTGGGCTCCAGCGATGTCTGATGTCTCTGGAGTGTGTGTTAGGCATTCTCATTCTCTTTGAAGCCTTGCTATTTGCACTCCAAAGAAGTTTGGATCCTCAGGACTGTCGAGGCTGAATGTGGTTGTAATCCAAGAGTTTTCTTTACTATTCAAAGCATCTTGTCTTTGAGACAGTTTCCAGTAAATGCACTGCCTAGGAGACTCATAATGACAGCCCAAATCACCAATTGTGTATTTAAATTGCCTCACATTTAAAATGTGTTTATTTAGGTGGTATCAGGTGTCTGGAATAATTTAATGTAGCAAGTTGACACTTGGAAGTGAAGCATACTTTGAGCTATTTTTTTTTTTTAAACCACGGAAACGTTTTAATGTCTCTAGAATTAAGCATAAAATTCACTCAATTGACAATAAATGTATGTGAACAAAATGGAGACATGCTCAATCAATTAGCTAGGTAATGATTCAAACAGAAAAAATACTGAAAAATTTTCCTCTAAGATAGTTTAATGACATCCACATTAGCACCACTTTGCAACTTTATAATTAGAATTTAATTAATAAATATCATGCATTGCACGAAAGAAAGCTCCACATGGTTCAAATTCTTAAGTAAACAAAAGAAAACACAATAATTCTGCAGTGACTGACACCTTTTCTTGTGGGGTCTCTTCTCTTTCTTAGGTTCTCAAGAAATAGAAATCACCATGAACTGTGTATTCTGGGTCATTTCCAATAACACAACTATTTCATATTTGTCAAATCCATATGCACCCTGTTAGGCAGAACACAAGCCCACATTTTTGCCATTTCGTTATGTGGCTCACACTTGCACTAAAGTTCAGTGTGTTATTGTAGAGTTAATTGGTCACACAGGGCTTAGACGCTTCGGGGACGCATTTCTTATAGTACCACGTAGGAACTTTTGCTGTATGGTTGGAGTCTGGAATGCTGAAGAAACTGTTTCCAAGGAAATTCCAAGCATTGACTGTAATGCTTTACTTATTCCCCACATACAAAGCTCTGCTCTGTCCTGAATGCTATTCCTTGTTGGTGTGTGTGCGCGATAATGGGAGAGGGATCAGCAGGTGTGTAGCAGATGAAATAGATTTCAGTTTTATGATCTCCTGTCTACGCGGTTTTCTTCTGTGTGTTTGTGTATGTGTGAATATGTGTGTGTGTGTGAAGATAGCGGTGTGTTGTGTTTCTGTGGAGGCCAGAGAGTGCACTGAGTGTCTACTTGAATTGCTTTCTATCTTATTTATTTATTTTCTTACATATGTGTGCTGTATACATGTGCGTGTGAATGTGTATGTGTATGGTTGTGTGTGTATGTGGACCGTGTGCTTTGGAGGCATGAGGTTGATGTTAAGTGTCTTCCTTGATCCCTCTCTGCCTTACGTATTGAGTCTGGTTATCTTGCTGAACCTAGAAGCAGTTTGGGTTTCAGCTGGTCTGGCTAGCCAGCTTGCTTGAGGAATTCCCCGACTGTCCCCGGGGTGCTAGAATCACAGGAGGGTTTCTCCTCACACCCAGATTTTATGTGGGTCTTGGGGATATGAACCCCTGTCCTCACAGCTGTGTGGAAAGCACATTATACATGGAGTCATCTCTCCAGCCCCTCCACACTGTATTTCGAGACAGGATAGGAGCCTGATAATTCAGGTAGACAGGCTAGACAGCAAGCCCCAACGATCCTCCTGTCTCTCTATGATTCTGAGAGGGCAGGTGCATCCGTTGTGTCCAGCTTCTATGTAGGTGTGGGGTAGCAGGCTCAAGTCCTTAGGCCTGCTTAGCAAGCTCCTCACCAAGCTATCTTTCCAGCCTCTGTCTAGCTGTTTGCCTATCCATTTAGCTCTTCGATTATTATTGTTTTGATCTCTACATTTTATTTTCAACTCCATTGGCTTTAGAATCACCAATTCTTCTTGGCCCGACTCTTTTTTTTTTTTTTTTTTTTTTTTTAATGGCTCCTGTCTGTGGCTATGATGTGGGCTGCTCTGCACTGCCTTATCATTCCTGTTCTGATGAACTAAAGGACTCCTAAAACTTCAAACTGAATGAACCCCTTTCCTTTTACATTCTTCACTGAGGCATCTAGAAAGAGGAATATAAAGAACCCAACTGATTAGTGGATTTTTGTTGCTGCTGAAATCGCCTTGGGTCTCTGTGTTTGCGAGAGTCGGAGAGTTAGTACTTTTCAGACTTTATCAGCTCTCTTCTGTGACCCTCTGATCTGCTTAGTCCTTTCTGGATGGAGTTCTTATCTAGTTTCCAGGAGTCAGTGCAGATCCCAGCGACTTTATTGCTCCCACCAGGACTCTAGGAAAGGGCCTAAGGTCTCCTGCCTTCAAGAAGAGGGCCTCTCAAATAGATGCTCCTGGCCCCTCATCTCTTTCCTTCCTTCTTGAGCTTCAGAGCAGCTTCTCAAGGCCCCTTCACCAGGACACTCCCCCAACATCCCTTCCCCCCAACACCCCCTGGCCCCCAGGATGGGGAGTCTTCAGCTTCTTTACCATAGGGAAAAAAATCCCTCTACAACTCACTGCTGTCCTCGTATCTGAGTCTTACAGACGTGAGGCCTCACAGTTTGGGTGCCAGTGGGTAGTCTCCTCTGCTCACCAAGGGCAGTTGGGCTCTTCAGTTACTGTCTGAGGTTGGAGCAGGCACTCCCATTGTCTGTCCCACAGTGTGCTGATTGGCTGAAAATCCACCCGTTCTCTAAGGAAGTAAACATTCTGCACCTTTAGAGAGAATCATTTTGTTTCACCAATTCCACGTGGGAAAAAGGCTATGTTACAGCTCTCCTTTGACTTTAACCTCTCCCCTACAAAATAAGCTCCATATCACTGCGTAAAGGGACAATTAACTCTGTCATTCTCTAGGATTATTTTCTTGTCCCTGATCATTTGTCCTTCATTAGAATATAAACTGTGTAAGGAACAAGGACGCTTGTCTTGTTCCCAGCTCTGAACCCACATGCAGAACAATGCCTTGTACTTAACACACGATCACACGTGTGTGTTAAATAAAGGAGTATTGGAGGGTTACATCACACCCTGAATGCTTTGCTCTTTGCCACACAAGAGCTGGAGACGTGAAAAGAGAACACTGACTCAATCAGGTGCCACTTAACTATTGTTTTCAGTTGCATAGTCCAAGGAAGGGCACTTTCTAATTTATTTCCTACCTCAGTGTGGCCAGGCAAAGAAGCTGAAGGTTGGAGAGAATTTATGCTACTGATAGCCAGACTGGAACAAGGACTTTATATCTGACTGAAATAGATCGTGCTACACATTCAAATGGGGCTTGACCCTTAAAGCTAATGAGGGATGCTATGAGTGTTCAAATCAATAGTATGTACACATTACGATGGAACCTTGCTTTCAAGTTAAAGCTTACAAGGCTCTGAAGAATATTATGTATTTGACTTTCTGTCATTTAAATGGCTTTCCACTCTATAGATTCATTGTACATGGTACTGTGCGATGTGAGGATATTTTCATAGAAATAGACATTGTATGCTGAGTATGTTCTCTCTCAAACACTACACACACACACACACACACACACACACACACACACACACACACACCCGCCCCAGGGTCTTTCCTTATATCCTTACCATATTTCTCCAAATAGTTTCACTTTTGGTTTTATGTCATAGATACATGATTCTGTGTATTGGTGTAAAATCTGGGAACAATGTATGAAAGAAATGGTTTTGTCGGTCTTTTTGAGACTGGCTGAACTCAATGTTATTATATTTTGTTATATCCATTTTTTTCTGCAAATGATGTAGTTTCTTTAGGATATCTAATAAAAAAACCCGAATATTCCCAATAGAATCGATCAGTAATGAAGAAGGTGCTATCCGTGGGCTTAGAATCTCACAGAGAGAGCCCAGTTATGTTCTGCAGCCTGCGCCTTTACCCTGGGTGTGGGATCTGTGGTGCTGGAAGCAAATCAAAGGAAATGTGAACACAGCACAAAGAAAGAATGGGGCGGGTGCCTGACGGACTCCACAGAAGGAGAATCAGCCCTGTGCATCGGGCCAGAAGGGATGGGAGGACTGGGTTAATTTCTCTTCTAGGTAATAAATACGGTTGCATACGCAGTAAGCGAGGCAGAGGGCCATTGTGAATGACTACAAAGAAATTCGCTAAGATTCTGGAACCAGTAATTGATCTTAATGGAACTTAATTATTTTATTACCGTAATCAGTCACCTCTTACCTTGCTTTTCCTTTCACTCTACTTTGAGAACCTATTAACTCCTGTTACCTAACTATAGCAAGGGAGAAACTGCTTGAAAACAAGTTTTAATTATTTGGCAAACTCATTTGTCAGCAGAGGAAGGAAAAGAAGTCCGTGTAACCTACGCTAGGTGGGGGTGACTGTCCGAGGTTCACATCTGTGTTTATCTTTGTTCTCAGTGTCCGATGTGATCCGAGATCACAAGCTGTGTTCATGTCCATGTATTTCCAGCATACTGTATAGTATGGCTTACAGAGCAGGTAGCTGGCAAATACTTCACAACAACTCATGAAAATAGCAGTATTAGAAATGTCTGGGGAAGTTTCTCAGAAGCTGCTATATCTCTGTGCTTTAATAAACCAAATAATTTCTTTAATTTGTTTGTTGTCACTGGGTAGCATAGATTCTAGCATAGTGTTGGACTCTTCCCCTGCCCTCCTGCTGCCATTTGTTAGGGAACTATGCATCTAATTCATGGCCAAATGAATGGTGGTTTCATACACTTATTGAAGCTTCCATTTGTTTGTTTGTATTTTGGTTGCCCAAGAAAAAGTAGTGGGTTTTTTTTTTTTTTTTAAATTTGTTCCTGTTGTTTCAGTATGCAGCCTAGGCTGACCCTGACCCTAAACTTTTCAGCTTTCTGCCTCAGTCTCTCTGATGCTGGTAGTTCAGGTAGAAGATACTACACCTTACGAAAATTCATCATCTTAGACTTAAGAATTAGACATAACCCTTAGAGAGCATAATAGTCTGATCATTGTACTCAGAATAATTCTGAATAGCCAACTGTTATTTTCTTATAAAATTACACATTTGATTTTTTTAAATACTGTAGGTTTTGAAGTAGCACTGGGCATCCAGAGTAGCCCTGAAAGTTCCTGTGGGACGTTTCACCCTGCTTCTCCTAATCCTAGCATCCTCATAAGACCGAAGTGAGATGTCAAAACTAAGGAGTTGAGGTTGCACTATGAACTCAAGCACAGACCATGTTCCTGTTTCCCAGGTTCTACAGTTCTTATTTTTGCTATAAACTCCATAAAGTTTCAGCAAAACATAGATTCAAAGAATGCCACACCCATGATACAAACCTATGCTGTCAGTACTGAGAAACTCGCTGTGCCAGCTCGTGCGTCACACCCTTTCTCCAAACCTAACTCCTGCGAGCGCAGTATGTCCATTATCATAGAACATGACCATTTGGGGATTATTTTATGAACAAGGGAATCGCATCAATACTGCTTGCTGTAACCCTTTGAGACTGGCATTTCCTCCTCTTCCCCTACTTCCTCTTTTTCTTTCTCTTCTTCCTCTTACCTCTTCTGTTCCTCCTCTTAATTCAGCAGGATGCCTATGAAGTCTGTTCAGATATGTATTCAACAGATTTTCCACGGTTTGTTTTTATTTGTTATCTAATTAATTTACTTACCGTAGCCCTAAAATGTTTTGTCTTTTGATAAGGGAGCATAGAATCCACATTCATAGCACCTTAAGTTATATTGCAGAAATGTTCCCCAGGCTACCCTAAGATAGGAAGCAAGGAGGAGGCTCTTTCTCAATCTTCCCCAGTGCTGCAATTTCCTAACAACAACCATCGTCTGAACTGCTGTCATTCATGTCATTTCATGAGGTTTCTTTATTTCTTTCAAAGAAACAAGGAAACTTTATCCCAAAGTGAAGTGATAGTAAAAATCAGAAAATTACATTGGCAGCAGTGATAGAGGCCACGTGGAGAAGAATATCCAGTGCCCTCATTTTATAGATTGCAAAGACAGAAAGAGATGGAGACTAAAGTGTACAACGTGGGTGGTCCTCTGTTTTGATTGATGGATTTGAGATGTGTAAGCTTTTGCTCACTATACATGTCCCTGCCCAGGATACACCTGATTTTAATCCTATGCATGCCCAGTGATACATAGGTATAAGATGATAATTAAGAGATTCACCTAAAAGTTCATTGAGAGTAGAGTTTGTTTTATTGCTCATATACCCCAAACAGTTCAGGCCAGATCAGCTCTTGCTCTTGTACCTGAATAGAACTCTGAAGATGTTAGAATACAAATGCTTCATGTTTAATGGTTGCCAAGAAGAAAGGAAAGTAATTCCATTGTTTAGAGTGGGGTTTGCAGGCAGTCTAATGCAGTTGTGGGCCCTAGGTTGCTAGGTAAAATGTTAGGAGAAGATTGCCTGTGCATAGTGCCTGCAGATAAGGGGCTCAGCCTGCCAAGTGCTTTGTTAGAGGGCTGTGTGTATATAGCCCACACCAAGCAGAGTGCCAGGTTGCCAAACTATTCCTTGTACTCACTTGCCTTAAGTTTAGCATGGACTGAAACAGCAAGCAGATCTTTCCTCGTTTGAGTTGGTTTCCTTAGGTATTTTTCCACAGCAACAGAAAGCTGACGCATATTGTTAGTCCACAAATCTTTGATGCACTAGCCCACTCCAAAGTTGCTTAGGCACCTGTGATGTCACCATTGGTCCCTGCAGCCAGGGGCCCGGGATAAAAGGACCCCTCTCCTTCTCTCTCTCTCTCTCTGTGTCTCTCTCTCTCTTTCTCTTTCCCCTCTCTTGTACTCTTTCTGCCTCTCTTTCTTTCCTGGGGGCCCCCACCATGTCTTTCTCTCTCTCTCCATCTCCATCAAATAAAACTCTTTTCTACCAGATCTGTTGAATGCATGACATCATTTAAAAAATATCACAACACATATGACATTGTATTTCATGAAGTTTTGCTTTTTGATGATGACACTTTAGAATTTCCAATTTCTTTAATTGCTGGGCATAGATTTCTTTTTCGACTAGCTAGTCTGTCTCTCTCATCTTTCTTTCAAATGTCAATTTAGCGATGGCTTCAGCCTAAATAAGTCTCTGTTTGTTTCCCTAAGAAATGAAACAGGCTGCAAAAATATTTTGACCAGCGGTCAAGGCTGAGCATCCATTTGCATGATGAAAATCCTCCCAAGGGTGATGTGCTGAGGTCTCTAGTAATCCATGCCTCTTAGAAGAACTCTATATCTGGCATTAAATTTTTGCAGGAGGATTTAAATTAAATGTTTTGAAAAACTAATTTTTTCCCCTTCTTAAGGATAGTGAATGCAAAGCACAGTGGCTGTGTGTCAGAAGCACTGTCTGGGTAGCACTGTACTAGAACAGCATGGGCCATAGAGATGACACTGCTGGTGTCAACAGCAATACAAGTGCAGCTGGCGGTTTTTCTACCACAGCTCTAGACTTGGTGCTAGTCCTAAAGGCAGTGGCAGCAACACTTGGTGCTTCGGTAGCCTCCAGACTATGTGTTAGCTCTTTCTGCTGCACTGCCTCTGCAGGCCGCTAGATACTACTTTAGCAATGGTAGGAAGAGCATGTGTGTGTGTGTGTGTGTGTGTGTGTGTGTGTGTGTGTGTGTGTGGGTGTGCTCAATCTTCAGTCCTTATAGTCCAGATGTTACTGTGACAACAGGCAGCCATTAACAAACAAACAAGCATAAAATAATGTTTTGTTACTGGATAAATGAAATCTCCACAAAATATTTTTTCTTTCTTTTTTAATGTTTTCAGGTTCCCCCACCCCCCCTTTGAGATAATATTAAACTGTCTAGCCTTAGTTGATCTGGAACTCGTGATTCTCCTGCCTCAGCTTTTTAAGTGCTGCTCTTATAGATGTGTACATGATATAGTATTTTCTCAATGTAAAAAAAATATAAATAAATAAAAGAAAAAGAAAAAAAAACCCAAAATGCTGCTATTCAAATTGATTTCAAATACGTGTACTAACAGTGGTTGTATAAAAGTAGATGGCAAAAATATTTTCCTCAGTATGACTTTAAACCGTGAAGCAAAAAAAGGCAGGCAAGAAGGCACCTGTATTGTACTGTATTCATATCTTTAACCAAAGACCTTAAGAAGTCAAAGGAAGAAGGGCTGGTTTTAGCTCATGGGTTCAGTTCAGTCTGTTACTTGGCCTCTTGCGTTGGGGCAGAGCATTGTGGCAGTGGATGGCAACATGAACATTAGGAAGCACAGAAAAGGATGAATAGAGGACAGGGCTGAGATGGGAGATAGCCCCAAAGAGATGTCCCCAACTCCTCACTCGATATGCACATTCCCGAGGACTAACGAAGAGGAATCAGTAGTGTGGGGGGAAACCTGCTACCATCCAGCGCTGTTGCTTCATCTTTGTGGTATCCCACAGACACAACCGTCTTTTGTTGGTTCAGTGCTTGCTATAATAAAGGAACCAAGATTAAAAGGTCTCAGGTTTGTGCTATAGTTAGAAATACTAGTTATTTTGTAGTTCATTTTAAGAGTATTGATTAGAAGCTGAAAAATAAATTAGACTTAGTTGCTTCCAAATGTAAGTGGAATTTCATCTGCTGCAGAATCTGCGTTTCTTCTCCCACAGACAGCAGACAATGGTGACTTACTCTCCGCTCTGATCTTGGACAGCAATTTCGCCCGTACAGAAGTGGCTCTCTTCACACCCTCTCCACAGCATTATGTTAATGGCAGCGTTATTATCATGACGGTAATAAGGAACTCTTGCTGCTGCCTGCCCCTCTTTCAAGGAGCAAACCTTGATGTCAGCAAGTCACTAACATACTAGATATGTATCTCTAGAGGTTGCTATAGCGAATCTGGGACCAGAGCCTTAGCTGTGGCTCTCGACAGAGTGAGTACTCAAAGCCATTTCCTGTTAAACTCAGGGCTGGCATCAACTTAAGAGGCACTGGGTTTCATTGCTGGCATAGATGATTAATGTTGGGTGGGGTGAGGCTGTATCGAGGCATGAAGAGTCACTTATCTGACAGGGACATTTCTGGGGCTGGAACTACATCAGGGGCAGTAGGATATTAGGGCAATATGTTAAATAAACCAGGATCCTAGCAGTTTTATGATGTATCCTTTTACTCCTACTTTGAAAAAACAAAGAGCAACTTCCAAATTAAGAGAATGTTCATTTTAATATTCATAATTACACTAAAAAAGAATAAAGATTGAGTAGAAGACACAGCTCTAGCACACACACACACACACAAACCCATCAGGTTTCTGAAATTGCTTATCTTCATTGAAAATAATTTTCATAGAGAAAACAACACTTCTCTTTTGATGAGGAGTCAACCATGCGAGGCTTAACACAGTGATGGCTGCCCATCTCAACAGAGTACTAACCTACTGTATTGGTCTATACTGTGTTACGAACACACTCCCATAGGCCATGTCAGTTAATCGTCAGTGCTGTTTATTTTGGCCCATGGTTCTGATCCATGAGACTTCTGGTTGCCAACACCTTGAGGCAGCACAGGGCACCAAATGGCAAGACATAGAATGCCTGTCCTGTGATGCACCTAGCCAAAGTGGCTTGAATTCAGAGCAGACACATTGTTGAGATAGCACAAGAGTCCGTTAACGAATGAGCCCCGATCACTTCTTAATATCTCCCCCTGTCTACTTCTTAATTCCTCATAATGGGAATTAAATTTCAACATGAATCTTGGAGGTGGTGAACCATATTCAGAGCATAGCCGATAGCAGACACTGTCCTTCTTTGTGCTGTTGGAATGGAATAATTTGATGATTTACAAATTTTAGAACTTGAGGAAATATCTTTTCTAGTTGGCACAGGAACAGACATAGACATCTTAGGGCACAATGGAATAATTACTACTTAACTTCAAGAAAGCAGTATGCAAAGTAATCTTGTTAGAGTCAGTTAGTGGTTTCTCTTATTTATAGTGGCATGCTTAAATTATTGGGTGTTCAACAATAAAAGATGTGGGTGGAGGAGAGAAATGTAGGAAGTTGTGGGGGAAACTTGGAAACAGTTATAAGATTCATGCATGGAGAAGTAGATAACGCTATGAACTGCTAAGTGATGAGGCCAGAAAAGCAGAAAGGTCTCCATATTCTGATTGAGAAACCTGGGAAATAGACAATGCCCTGGGAGCTGAAGAAATGGATGTGCCATGTTGTCAGTGGCATAGAAGATTTCTGTATGGCCGGCTACTCTTTCTGATTCTGTTAGGTTTGGGTAGGATGTATATTAGAGAGCTGGATTTTCTGGGCATTGAAAAGACAGTCACTCATTGAAAAACCGTCACTCCAAAGTAGTCTTAAATCCACAATACGAATGGGACAGGGGGAGTTTTGCCACAGGCAGCAGCCCTGTTGAATGATACTACATTTTTCTCTATACCACTCAAAAAAGGCCTTCACTGAGCATCCAAGCAGACACAATGCCCTTGTTCTTATGAGGAAATTCAAAGTCCTTCCGACTTAACAGGAACCGGGCCCTTAAGCCTCCTCAGAGAGATAGGCCAATTTGACTGATGTCCATGTCCACTAAGATCTGGATGGGGACTCATAAAGGCAACAAGTTAGTGAGGCAATTGACAGTCTTGGGAGAGGGCAGCATCAAATGTCTTAGGATGAGTTTGAGCCCTGGTTCTTAGATTTAAAAGAATGAACATCCCACCTAGTGAGCAGACTTGGGTAAGTCAAACAGTCATTCAGGTTCAAGAACATGTTGAGTTTTTGTCATTATCTGGGGGTGGTGATCAGCTCTGCGATCCTTGGTGCCACCAGCCCTCTGTGTCTTCTAGAGTATTCACTGATTGAAATTATCTAGTGTTCATTGCTGAATCTTGCCTTTGGATAACTGGGTTCTGGAGATGCCATATTGCTTTGGCTTTTGTTGATTGCATTTTTACACTGGTCTTTACCCATCTGGTTGTCAATGGTCTTGGCTGGTAGTTTCTGCTGTTCGCTGGAGACCTGGGTGTGTGTGTGAAGGGTGGTACGGGAAAAGCCCTCGGCAGGAAGCTGGATGTTCCCTTAGGAGCCCAGGGGCTCTCTTCCTACCAGGGGAAGTCCTGGAGACAGCTGCCCCGCCAGTGACTTTCTTGCTCTGAAGTTAATGAACTACAGCTGCCCAGACAGTGCACTCAGACACTGTGTTTGCTGGGTGTAGTCATCTTGGAGAACCATCGAGGTTTGGTTTGTCTCCCTAGGGAGAAGGGTTGAGCTTTGGAGAGGGGTTGAGCTTTGGAGCTCTGTGCTGTGTAGGGGGCTGATCCAGTGGCTCCCAGGAGTGAGGATGCCTGAGGTTGGAACTACCCACTCCCAAACTTCGATATTTACTGGCTGGTGGGTGCAGCACACGGGCATGTGGCTAGATACTGGAGACCAAGTGCTGGAAGAAACCCGGGAACTTTTTTGGGAGACCTGAGATCAGACCCAGTTGTTTCCCTCACCATAGTGTCTCCTCTCAAGTGGGAGACACAGTCTCTGGTGTTTTGGGACCCACAGTTCAGTCTGTCATGGTGAGCACATCCTTCATCCATGTGGCTAGACACTGGAGACCCTGAACCTGCAGGAACCCAGGAACTTTTCTGGGGGTTAGCTAGGTGACCTGAGGTCAAACTCAATTGTTTCCCTCACTGTGGGGGTTTCCTCTCACCTGGGAAACATAGTTGTTGGTGTTTTGGGGCCCGCAGTTTGGTCTGTTGGGCGCTGTGCAGTCACTGCTGTCCTGCAATTGGTGCCGCCATCTTGGATCTCCTCTTTGCTGAATCTTGAAGAAGTCAGGCTCCACAATAGATAGAGCCTAATGGAACATACAACCTATGAGACAAGAGCACTCCACTGGAGAAATATAATGACAAGTTTTAGAATAGTCTTGCAAATAGAAGTTTCCTAATGTCAGTGGAAATATTCAATCAGTCACTCAAATATTAAAGGCCCCTTTTTCTAAGCATCACAAGGTAGTCTCTGTTCTACCTTCCTTAGATGTCACATTTATCCAAGACAGTCAATGACTGTGGTGATGCATGAGGGCAATCCTCTAATTTTATTGTGAAAATGAACTAGAATGATAAATTTCAGTAAAGCAACCAGTTCTTTGTATTCTGATACAATATCACTTCTACAGCAGCATGGAGGGCCAAATAAAAACCACCCTGTTTTCCTGGAAGAAATTTGAGTCAGAGGCAGTCTCCATAATCCGCGTTTGTCAAGGACGCAGACATTTTCAACACAATCCTTAAGGGAGGAAGATGCTACAATAGAACGTAAGAGTCTCTGGAGGGCAGAACACGTTTGCTGTATGACGAGGAAGGTTCAGCATTATATCTGCAGTGATGTTCCCTTGAATACAGATGCCGGTCTGCCAAGAGGACACTGGGAAAATACCACTGTGTGCTCGAAGGAAGAAGGGGGAGTCAGTCAGATTTGCCCAGGAGATTAACCAAACAAGGGGATTTTAACATCCCCCAGGTAATTCTTCAGATGGCGGCAGTTTTCTAGTAACGACGTAAGGCGAACAGACGGGTGACAGGTTTGAATTGGTTATCTAGAGGTGAAGGGCTCCCCAGACCCTCATTTCCTCGTGGATCCAGCTTTCGACGGCTCCTTTTGTGCTTGCCATCCCGTTTTCTTCACACTCTCCTTGCTCCCTTTCTTGTCTTTTACAGAGCCCCAGTCTTATCTTTTAAGCTGATTTATTTCCAGCTTTCTGGCTCAGAGAGCAGCTAAAACTAACAGAAAAGAGAGCGAACCTGAGTATTTTCCCATTGTCAGGGAGCAGATGCTGTGGCAGGTGCCGCTGGTAAGATATGATAATCAAACAGGGAAAGAAAAGTAGAATTTTATTTTATTCTCCATCTTAAGACAGGGCTCTCAACTTGCTGATTCACGCACTGGTTCAGGGCAAATTAATATTTCAGAACTTTCTCTACAATCTACAAGATAGTGCCACATGACCAAATGTTATGGGAACCCCCACAACACAGCTTCATCGGGGTGGGGGGATATTCACGTTCTAACTAAATTCTTGTTATATTACATTTCATGCCCTGGTGAAACAGAAATTACTCTCAGTTCTCAAAGCAGAAGGCATATTTAATAATACAAATTATTTCAGTATCTGAAAGTGGCTGGTTTTTGCTAACCTCACCTTTTCTAATGCTAGGTAAAAGAGTCAGCTTTCTGCCTGTGTATACATTTCTGGTCTGGAGAACAATTCTGTCTCTAAGTCAAATATTTTTTGGCTTATGTTTATGCTGTTGGAAACAAAAAGGTTCTACCAGATCCTTTATAATGGCCATGTTGGTTATACTTCTCTTAATTGTTCATACTTTAGTACACCGTTCAGAGGGGATGGAATCTAATGACTTATCTAGAAAATCACCCCTGTACCAGGCCATGGTTGTATAGGCATCACAGCTTAGATTCCCCCAGGTGGGCTGGTACATACTCGGTCTGTGTTTTGGAGCTAAAACCAACCTTTCTGACCTTTGATAGGAAAGGTTATTCTTTAGAAAAATTTCATGATTTAAAAACAAATATGTTTCTAAGTATGGTGTCACTACAATTGGTAAGAAATGCTGGATATTTTGTTAATAATGTGTACTCACTGTCTAGTTTATCTAGCTACATGTGTTTCAGATTTTCAATAGTTTTTTTTTTTTTAAATAAATGATCCCCTAAGAGCTAGAGAGATGGTTCATGTGGTTAAGGGTATGGCAGTTCTTCCAGAGGACCTGGTTCAATTCCCAGCACTCACATGGTGACTCACAACTATCTGTGACTCTAGTTTCACAGATCCAGTGGCCATTCTGACCTCCATAAACATCGTGTAGGTATATGCGTGAAGATATACATCTGGTATATGTTGGGTCGCATATGCTGGGTCTTGAGGTAGAACTGTTCCCAGTTTTCTGAGAAAGAGCCAGATTGATTTCCAAAATGGTTATACTCTCACCGGCAATGGAGGAGTGTTCTCTTTTCTCCAGAATCTTGCCAGCATGTGCTGTCTCTTGAGTTTTTGATCTTAGACATTCTGAGTGCTGTAAGATGGAATCTCAGATTTGTATTTCCCTGATGACTAAGGATGCTGAACATTTCTTTAAGTGCTCTTGGTCATTTGATACTCCTCTGTTGAGAATTCTCTCTTTAGCTCTGTACCCTATTTTTAATTGGATTATTTTGTGATCCAGCTATATAACTCCTGGATATATACCCAAAAGATGTTCTACCATACAGCAAGGATATTTGCTCAACTATGCTCATAATGGCTTTATTTATAATATCAAAAAACTGGAAAGAACCCAGATGTCCCTCAAATGAAGAATGGATAAAGAAACATCTATACAATGGAAAACTATTTAGCTACAATAACAAGGGCATCGTAAAATTTGTAGGCAAATGAATGGATCTGGAAAAGATCATCCTTTGTGAGGTAACCCAGACCCAGAAAGACATGCATGGTATATACTCATTTATAAGCGGATATTAGCTGTACAATACATGGTAATATTTAACACTACAATCCACAGACCTAAAGAAGTTAAGTAACAAGGAGAATCCTAGGGAGGATGCTTAATTCATATTCAAAAGGGCAAATAGAATAGACATGTGAGGTGGTTGAAAAGAGGGAACAGGACAGGAGCCTTCTATAGATGTCCTCTGAAAGACTTCATCCAGCAGGGGATCAAAGCAGATGCTGAGACTCATAGCTAAACTTTGGGCAGAGCCCAGGTAGTCTTATGGAAGAGTGGGAGGATAGAAGAACCTGGAGGGGACAGGAGCGCCACAAGAAGACCAACAGAGCCAACAAATCTGGGCTCAGGGTAGCCTTCAACCATTGATGCACCAACCAAGGACCATGCATGGAGAGGAGCTAGGCTTCCTGCTCAGATGTAGCACATAGGCAGCTCAGTCTCCATGTGGGTCACCTAGTAAGGGGATGAAGGGCTGCCTCTGACATGAACTCTGTTGCCTGTTGCTTGATCACTTCCTTTTGGCAAGGTGGTCTTGCCAGGCCACAGATGAAAAGGATGCAGGCAGTCCTGAATAGACTTGATAGTCTGGGGTCAGTTGGTAGGGAGGAGGGCTGCCCCTTTCTGAGGACTAGGGGAGAGAAATAGGGAGGAAGAAGGAGGGAGGGTGGGACTGAAAGGAGACTACAGGAGGGGGCTATGATTGAGATGTAAAGTGAATAAATTAAAAAAAATTCTAAAAACCACTAATATGCATATAATAAAATAATACCAAATGATAGATTAAAGAATGTTTTCTATCACCACACATCATGCTGCTATATTTATTCAAAATAACACTGGCAATTTTTCTGGGCCAACTGCACTCTGGGTTCTGTTTTATATTTTCTTTCTTCTAGCTTGCCTTGGGCTGATGAAAAGGCTTGGGGAGATATTTCACAAGCAGTTTTGGAGCACTTCTTGGGAGAAATCGAAATCTCTTTGAAGGTTAGGCTAGTCAGTCACTTTCATTTGTCCATTTATCTGACTAGAGGAAAGCACAGAGAAAAAATGATTCAAAAAAGCAGTTCTGTGATGGGAGGAACACATGGCTTGCAGAAAGGCAACCTTGATTTCAAGTCCAATTTGCTCTAGCTTGGCTGTGACTTATAATTTCTGAGATAATTTCTCTCATGTAGAAAGAAGACCTATCAGAGACAATTGTAAATATAAGTGCAAGGACAGACAAAACCTCTGGAGTCTTAACAAGGTGTATGTGTGTGTTGGGTGGGGGCAGAGGGTTTCTTTCCATTCTCTGAATCACAATTTCCTCATTTTAGAATAGAGAAAATAAAAGCTACCCATTGTGGGGACTGTGAGAACAAAAGTGAGTGTGGACTTAGGGCGACGGGTAGTTATTCAATAGTGAAGTGTATTTGTTACTTTTGGGTAGGGTGACTAAAAAGCCCAAGAGAGCAACCTGAAGAAGTAGTGATTTATTTTGGCTCACAGTTACAGAGGACTTAGTCCCATGGTTTTAGGAATAACAACCTAACCTCAGGAGTGTGTGGTGGAGGGGCATCTTCACCACACTGTGGACAAGAAACTGAAACAGGTCTTGAGAAAAGGGGGCTGGGACCCGGGGGTTGGGACCTGGGCCAACTTTCAAAGTCATGACCCTGCTGACTTACTTCCTCCAGCTAGGCCCTGCGCTGGATGCTCTCACAGCCTCCCAAAATAGTTCCACCATCTGGGGATGAGTGTTCAAAGCATGAGCCTGTTGGAGATGTTTCATACTAAGACAGTAACAGTGACTCCTCATAGGAAAACAGAAATTGCTACCTTACACAACAATTGCAGTTTGCTGAGTGCATGCACAGTGGTAGGCCTCGTCTCCTACACTGACTAGCGTGCTTTCCTATGTAGTGTGATTGACTAGTCAAACCTTGTCAGCATCCTGGCTTGAGGAGTTGGAGACCAAATGCTGAGCCAGGTGGCCATAGCACACACGATATAGACATGCACAACGTTAAGAGACATTTGGTACGGTCCCTCTGAACACTCGGGTTCACCAGAGGTAAATCAGTGGGCTGCAGATATAAAACTTGATTTACCTTAAAGGAACAGCTTTGAATACAACTGTGAAAGGCTGCTTCAAGTAAAACAAAACCATTCCTTTCTGTTCTCTTGTTTTTCTTCCAGTGTCATCAGTGTTAGTTAATATAACAATTTGTCTTTGTGAGTGCTTTTCTAGGTGTCTCTTTACCCTGAAAAGCCAAATAATACCCTCGTTCTCTGTGACACCGACACCAAAGTCAGATAAAAAGGTTTTCATTGCAAGGCTAAGAAAGAGCTAATTTTCTAAAATTGGAACATTATCTGTCATGTGTTCTTACTCTGTAATTATGACTATTATTCTCATTGGGGAAAAAGAGTTATTTCAGGAGGGGAAAAGATTTTTATAAGAGGCTTTTAATATAAATGGGCAATTATATTAAAATACTGACTTTCATGCTTAGACACTATGTTGTAGATATATTATATTTGATGTACATTTAGTAAATTATATGCACACAAAAACTGAAAATATATGAGTACTTCATCTCTTTCAAAAGGCATGAATAATCTTGTGAGATAGACTTTTGAAAAATGAATTCACAATTTTTATGCGTATAGAGATTTTATTGTTAGTGTGCACTATTGTTTTCTTTTTTTGCTTAGGAATGAATCATTTTCATCTGGCAATGAGTCTGAGTTTTTTTCCTTACAAGAATGATTATGCTTTTTAAATAATTTGTGGGGCTGAACAAAGAGCTGTGGCAAAAATAAAAATGGTAACCATGATTCATCTTTTTGTAGAAGATGAAAACAGTAGCATAAATTATGAATAACTTTTTACATTTACCTTAAGTCATTCGTTACAGAAGAGTCTACAAAGAGATGAAAAGTTTGGCTGTAGAAAGAAATAATAATCTGTGGTCATTACTAAGTTTGAGAACTTTTCACGGAAAAGCTGGAAGAACACAGTCTTTGTAGCATGATTCATTGCAAATGCCACTTCTTGCGAAAGGAAACCCAGACTTCTTAAACCCCTGATATAATTTTGGGACCTATAACTAAAAATAACAGAAGATTAAAGTGCATAATAAGAATCAAGTTGACATTAATTTTAAAGATGAAAATTTAAATAAATTACAAATTTAAAAAAACTAATGAATATTAAAGATAGATTATGTGTGACTGACTGAAGCATCTTTATAATATTTATGTTTACATATTTGGCTAGTTGTTTTTAATTTTTTTCATGTTAAACCCTTTTCTTTTTTGAGACAGGATCTTGTGTGGCCTCAGCCTCAGACTCCTGATCATCCTGCCTCTACCTTCAAAAAGGGGATTCCGATGTGTGTTACCATGCCCAGCTCTTTCCTACCGTTGAGAGTGGGAATTCAAGCATAGTTGCACACCAATGAATAAAGCGGCGTGGTATTACTACCAGATGTGTGCCCTTTAAGAGAAGACTTTTGATACATCCACTTCATGTATTTCATAGGAAAAATAGTTTATTCATATTTTTGTATGCCCTGCCTTGTAGAATCACCTTCACCAAGCAAGAGCTGTTTCAATAAAGATGATGAATGAATTCTGTTTAGAATTTCTCCCAGATTATGGTCAGAAGTATTGTCCACAGGCTGCCTTTTGGTTCCATGCAATTTATAACTAGTTTTGTTTCTATTTCCCACATATTTCCCCGGTGCAGTGCTGTTCCTGCTCAAGGACTGTAGAGGAGGTTGGTGCAGGAACAGGTAAGTAGCTCTAGGGTGCAAGCTTCATTCCTCTTGCTGTAGACTTGTCTGAGCACCCAGGAGTGCCGTCCTGTGCCAAGAGATGTGCATGAAGAAACCTGAAACAGCATAGAAAGTTTATCCTAAATTAACTTCCTCACCAAGATTAATGGGGACCATTAGCAATTCAGTTTTTTTTTTCTTCACCTCAGGCTTTTTCTTTGTAGAATCCTCCATTTAAAATGATATATCTTGGGGCAGGAGAGATATCGCAGACATTAAGAGCACTTACTGTTCTTGCTGTTCCTAGCCCTGATATGGGACACATAATGTGCTTAAGGGCTGCCTGTAACTATAGCTTTAGAGTATCTGTCTCCTTATTCTGGTTCGTCTGGGCTCCTGTATTCATATAGTGCACACAAACACGTTCACACACACACACACACACACACACACACACACACACACACACACGTGTACACACACATTAAAAACAGTTTTCAAACTTTATATCTCTTCCTTGATCCTTGTTTCTCAGAGTGTTATCTTCTTCTCCTTTCTTTTTCTCCTCCTCCCTTATCTTTCTAAGAAAAAAAAAATAGAAACTTAAGGCTTTAAGGGAAGTTTGGCCTTTGGACAAGTCTCAGTGGTGAAGGACAGTAGCAGAGTGAATAGGTAGATGGTGATTTTCATTGGCTGGTGCAGCATTACACAGGCTCTAGAACTTTCTGGACCACTGTTGGTATGCACGCATCATTCCATTATGTCATCTATATTTGTGTACATTGGTGTGTAGCCGTCCCATGTTCTCAACAGGTTTCAGAGTCATTGAGCAGGAAGAGCGTTTTCTGTGTCCTTATTATTCTCCGGTGATTGATCATCTACTTAAGATCGTGGTGGCAGTAATACAGAAATGCTACCTGGCGTGGATTGTACGTTGGATAATCCCAAACACACTGTTGTTTTGGCTTGCTTTGCCTTCTTACAACCCACTAACTTTTCAGGATCCTTCCTGCTCTCATGTTCTTTCCACTATGGCCCCGGAAATTCAAATAGCATGCATATTTTTAAGCAAAGTGTTTAAAGTGAAGGTTGAACAGAAAGTCCATTGATAAACTGGGTATGTATAGATCTAGTCTGGTAGAAGCAAGAACTAGACACAGGGCCCTGGTCGTTTGTTCTTTTTCTCTCCTTGTGGTAGGTCCCTGAATGGGTCCCACTGAACAACTCCTGGGGTAGAAAAACAGCTCTTGCACGCAAGCTCAGAAAGCCTGAAATTTTGTTTTTCTGATTCTTTCTCTCTTGTTATTTCTCTCTCTCTATGGGGTTCTTCCAGGTAATCCAAACCAGCCTCAAACTTCTGATCCTCTTGAGTACAGGCATTACAGGCTTACCCTACCACATAGAGCTGAAAGGAAGCATTTCTACTGTGACTTCCATTTTCACTTGTTGTGTCATAATAGGCAAATCATAAATTGCTCTTTGCCTCTGTTTTTGCATCCGTGAAAAGTGGATAATAATATACTGTCTTAGCCCATGCGAAGCGAAATAACCAGAAGTCAATAGGTCATACACATAAAGGCCTCCAGTGTGCTCTGTACTTACGCATAATTACAATGTAATCCCCTTAACTTTTCTAGCAAAATCACCTCTTAGGTGATTTAAGTGAAAAACACACAAATAATTACGTCTGGAAGGATTATGTCTGCTGCCTTATGCCTGTGATAGCATCCCAGGCCCCTGGTCGGTGGCTACCCACTTCCTGCTCATTGATAAGGAAGCCAGGAGAATGAATGTGGCATTTCCAGCCTGTGCTAAAACAAGATGCCCCAACACAAATCTTGTCTGTGCCGCCTCAACCCCAAAAGCATCCTTCTCTACAGAAGGGTGAGGGCTAAGATAGCGTGACAGAAATAAAATGTCACAGTGGAAGGTAAGCTCTCCTCAGGTTGGCAAATTCCTTCGGTAGCTCACCAAGTAATAATGACACTGTTGCTCTGCAGAAGTGACATCATTAGAAGTGACAAAACTAATCTTATTTTTAGTTTGTGCTGAAGGGTGTGTGTTCACAGGACACATCCTGTATAACGAATGACAGGCCACAAGATGACCTGAGGGGAGCAGAGAGAACAGAACAGGTAGGGAAGAGTGAACATAACATATTCATGCCATCCAGGTTAAAGGCAAAAAAAAAGAGTGTGAATAGTAGTGTAACAACTGGCTTTTAGGAAACAAGGAGATAATTTATTGTGCAGGGCAGACTGTAGAAGTAGCTCTCCAGGAGGAAAACAGTTTGTACAGCTCAGAGACCCTGGTCTTCCAGATGAGATGCTGACTAAGGGCAGTACTGCATCCCTAATCTGGCTCCTCTGCTGTCAGGTCCACTTGACATCTAAATCACCCCAAAGAGACGAAAACACCTCTCATTGTTCGAGACAGCCTAGATCCTAGACTAGATTAATAAAATGACATGGAGGCGCTGGGCCTGTCGCATGACTTCAGAGATGATAACTGACACCAAGGAAATTTCAGCCAGAAGGCAGGGATAGAAGCTTTTATACCTTCAGAGTTGAGAGTAGCTGCCGTGGTTACCTGGAGATAGGCCTCTACGCTAGATGGATAAAGACCAGAATATCTGTAATAAGCAGCTTGCCCTAATTGACGTGTGGGATGGAGCTGGCAGACGGACAAGCTTAGCCTACAAGATGAGTCAGCCTCCTGGTCATACTGAAGACCTGTCTTAAGTTGTTTCATCTTAGCGGGAATAAATTTCACCCTCGGTAGAGAGAGGTAGGAAAGACACAGATTAGTGGTTCTCAACACGGGGGTTGCGGCCCCCCTGGGGATCGCATATCAGATAACCTGTATGTCAGATATGTACATTAGGATTCACAACAGCAGCAAATTTATATTTATGAAGAGCTATCGAATAATGTCATTGTGGTTTGGGGTCACCACAGCATGAGGTACTGTATTAAAGAGTCACGGAATTAGGAATGTTGAGAATCATTGGCACTGTGGTTTCGATGATTTTTTTGCATATGCTAATGCAAAGGACTCCCCCCCACCCACGTTCGAAGAGGTTAGTACCTATAACACGAGTGTCAGCACTTTCTAAGGTCAGAATCCTATCAGCCCTTCATGTAAACCTCATGGACGGAGTAGCAGGATCCACACTGATGGTTTTTGGCAGGGGTAGAGGTAGAGGTGGGGTGGGGTGTGTCTTGAAGGGGCTCGTCACTGGAAGTCTGACTGTGCTCCAGTGAGTACATGG
Source organism: Psammomys obesus (assembly GCF_907164565.1). Taxonomy (NCBI): domain Eukaryota; kingdom Metazoa; phylum Chordata; class Mammalia; order Rodentia; family Muridae; genus Psammomys; species Psammomys obesus. Next base: position 31,200,422 of record NW_026585895.1, read on the forward strand.
GCAGCAATAGCTGGACTTGGTGGGTTTTTTTGGGGTGGTGATGGTGGGGCAGGATTGGGAGGTTGGACCTAGGAGGAATGGAAAATGTAATGAGGCTTCACTAGGTGGCCTCTGTCTGTGTGTGTGTGTGTGAGATGGGGAGAAAGATGGCATTTCAATTGGGCTTGTACTCTAAGCAGTGACTGGACAATAGTTTGTGATGTATTGATTCTTATAAACATGCGAGCTAAACTGGCATCAAAGACTCAAAAACCCAATGGAATTATTGCAAGAGAGAGACAGTGAATACCTGCTAGCTCTAATGCCCTGGTGGTGACCACAGTCTGCCCAACATTATTCATCTAGGTTTCTTTTTTTTTAACCTCAGGCATCTGATAGATAGAAAAATTAGAAACCTCACAATTTTATTAAGATAATAAAAAGAATTGCTTAAAATTAAAGAGATAACTTTAAGGATGATAATTTATGCTCTATTAGATAAACATGAATGACAAAAAAGAGGTCTGATATTACTTTCTAATATTAGAATAATGCAATGACTGAAGGAACAAAATGTTTATTCTGAACTAATCTTTTTTTTTTCTTTCTCTTAAATTTTATGTTTCAGGGATCTTAGGGGGATAGAGTAGGGAAAGTGTTTCTTCGGCTCTTGTTAATTCTTAATTCAAATAGGCTCTTGTAATGAAGGTCAGGTTAGTAGGAGGATAGCTAGAGAAGTTCTCCATAGGAGAGGCCCAGGAGAAAAGTCATTCTCAAAAGAGTGAGAATGGCATTTCAACAAAAAACAGCAAAGGAATAGAGATGTCACAGGACAGAAAGACCTGGACTATCCAGAGACAACAGACTAGGGAAAGGCAAACAATGAACGGCACGTGATGAATATTTGGCCGAGACTGCTTGGTAGGTTCTGCTGGTACCTCCTTGAGGCTGACGTGTCCATTGTGATATTTTCTTCAGTGGTTGATCTTTGTCCTCTCTTGTAAAGTGGTGGGGTGGCATTCCACTAGTCTTTCTAAATCTATTTTCTACTTTTGGGAAAACAGAGTGAGAGCAGTTATCTGTCTTTATGAATCAGCCTCTGCTCGACAGTTCTTCATATATTTGGTGACATATTTTTCCATAAGGCTAATACTCTTTTATGCTTATGCTGCAGATGCCATATTCTTGGATCAGGAGCCTTCTGCTGCCATGCCTCCTGGGAAAATCCCTGTTGCTTGTTAAATGCCTTGGATACGACTCCTGTTTGCTTACTGTAGCTTGCTTTGTCTGCTTGAAGTAGACTGTCAGCCTGAGTGGCTGCCTCTCACAGTGAGTGCCTGTGGCAGAGAGAGAGAGAAACAGTTGAAACTTTGCTCCTTTTGGTTGAACGTCTACAACTTCTAGGTAATAGCTGATGACTGGTGCCTCATTAACAGAAATGTGAATGTCTGATTTTGCTCTTCAGCCCATGGACAGACTCCATAGCTAGGCTCAGGAAAGATTTCAAGTAATTGGGACCAGTGCTTCTAATGGGCTCTTAGACTTTGTTCTGGATTTTCATCACAGTCTTAATAACTTACATGAGTTGAATTGTGTGCTTTCCATTCTTATTTTGAATTCTTGACCCCAATGTGATGAGATGTAGAGCTGGAGCTTTGGGAAGTCATTAAGCTTAGATGAGGTCATATGGTTCATGTTCTCACAACTTTTTCTTCTCCCAGTCTTTCCTCACTCCCTTCTCTGACATTTCAGTTTCATGACACATGAGAAAGTTCCCAAGCCAGGAAGAGTTCCGGCAAGGTACTGAATGACTTGGTGTCTTGATTCTGGGTGTCTCAACCTCCAAAACTGTCAGAAATAAGTTTATGTTTATTAGGCCACCAAGACCATAGTATTTTGTTTTAGCAGCCTGAGATGACACAGCAACCATAATGGCAGGGTACTATTTTAAGAGGTAAGGGGTACATTTCATGAAGGCAAATGTCAGATTCTCTGACTAATGATTCAGACATCCCACGGCAATTAGAATGACTCAGGGACTAAGCACCTTAGTAGTTAAATTTCACACAAGTACCAAACACAAGGGTCCATCTTTGCATGTCTCAGCTGGGAACAAGGTGGGATTGTTGAAATGCTAGCATTGGGAGTGATGACAAGGGTGATGGAAAGGTTACCTCATGCTGTTCTTGGGAGAAGGTACAACTCAAATCATTTAACATGTATCATGGTTTGTACCCCACACTAAGGTACTAAATAAATAATTTCATGGATATAGATAAAATATCGGGGCAGGACCTTTTGATGTGGCTATGATCTCTATTTCATTAGCATGCTGTAGAACTTCAGAGATGAAACCAACATTACATTAGAATGCAGAAATTTCATAGACCATTAAAAGAATGGAAGAATCGCGCCCACATCAGTTCTCAAATCTGAAAACTTCTCCATAGACAACCCTCAATGCCGACTACAATAGCTCTGCAAAGAAAAGGAGAAGCATAAAGAAAACCTCACAGGAAGCAGAGAGGGGCAAACAAAGGCTTGCTCACACTCTCCTTGCTATTATCAATCTTTTTTCCTAGGGCTAATGACTCTATCCTAGACATGCACATTCATCTATCCCTGACATCTGAGCGTGGAACAGTGTGTCTCGTTCTGTAATTGTTTGCTACCCTGAGCCGACAAAAATGAACTGATATTCGGAAGGAAAGAGACTTCGTTTCCTTGGCAAAGTGATGGCATCCATGTTATTTAAAGTCTTAAGTTGTTTTGCAGACAAAAAGGGGAGACAGACTCTATGTATGTAACTGTTAGGGTTCTTATGTATCTTAGTGTTAGGGTTTTTCAAAGAGCATGTTTGTGCATAAACATGTTCTCAAGGAAGTGTTCCAGGTACAAGTGTATAACCTTTCAGGATGTCTTGTTACTATTACTGGTACTGGCACATACAAAACCATTGACAATCTCAAGGTTTTTGTTGTCTGCAAGGCTGGTGTGTTTGTGTGTGTGTGTGTGTGTGTGCTTCAATGAATCTGTCAATGTGGAAATTTATGCTGTGTTGGGATAATCAAATCCTCAATCAGTGAAGAACTTGGAGGACCTTGAAATCATAAAACACTGTGACCTGAAATTCTTTCTAGTATGTCCAAGATAGTCCCATCTTTGTCCTTGATAGACACACCCCTTCCCCAGGTAATATATTATACCCTTTTTCTTTATAGGGCTCCACTCCCATCATTGCTGTGATCATACAGGAAATATTGTGGTTTTTTTTTTTTTAAGCTTTGTGACCCTGGTGTGAACTCAGGAGTCACACTAGACACTGAATGTGAGTGACCTCACATGAAATGCTCCTGTGGCTCTGCATTTGGAGCCCACAGTCACCATCAGTGTGGTGATGTTAGATTAGTCATGTATTTCCTGTACTTTCATGACACACGCTCCTTTATAAAGATGGATTTTCCAGCTAACGTGAAAGATTAACCAGCTTGATAGCTTGAAGCCCAGTACCATAATAGTCAGGGATCAATCACACTAACTTATTGGCTATCCTCAGACTCTCCATGAAAAAATGCATTCAATGAGAATTCAACAAATATTTATCAATAGCTACCTTAGTTCAGGCACTACTAACACAGTGGAAAGACAGAAAGGCATGGCATGATGGGAATTTAGTTTCTAGTTCATAGACACCTGGGCAGTGTGTGCGGTTGTGGCTTCTTTCTCTTACAACTGCATCCTCCAGGGGCCTCTCCAAGTGGCTTCATTTCTCATTTAATCATTATCTCATAGTGCCTCATACTTATTACATGGTATCTAGCTTTCAATGTACCAAAGTAATGGGATTGCTGAATGGTGAAGGCTACGAACTGTCAATGTATCAAAGTAAAAGTTGTCAGAGTAGCTAAGAGTGGTCAGAACAGTTAAAAGCATCCTGGGCAGTGGAACCCTGTCTTCTTTTGTGTATTTGATTGGTAATATAGGTCTTTGTCCCTCTCTAAATTTAAGATGGGGTTGAAATTCTAACTCCAACTAGGGAAGTGGAAAAGTCACTTTGTACACATGTGACAGGAAATCTCTCTTGTCGACCTACTACATGCCGAAGGAAAAGGACACATTCAACAACATTCATGAGGCAGAGAGAAAATGGATATTTGTTTTAAACCGGATACTAGCCATGAAAAAGAAAAGAGAAACATTATCGGAGGAAGAGGGTAAAATAAGTTCTATTGAGCAATCACAGCACTGGTCAACTTGAACCTAGGACTTTATTACCTGTACAGATGACATACACTAAATGAGGAGACGCGAGACAAAGCACAGAACTCCAATTAGTCTTGTCTTTTCATCTCTTGAACATTCTCTTGGGCACATTCTTTGTTATATACACTATTCTGCGTAGTTATTTGGAGGCTGATAAATTGGGATGGCGACAGCTTTGACATGGTTGCAGTGCAAGTTTCCTAAAGCACAGTCGAATGTAGATACATTTCTAAAACAGAGGGTTCTAACCCCACTTCTGAGATGTTACCTGGACTTTTACGTACAGTGCTTAGTGCTTGTGTTGTAGATATATCAGCTGGAATTGAACACCCATAATTAGTTGTTCTTACATTTTGACCTGTTGTGATTTCTATGATGGTTTCCATCTGCTGCAAAAAGAAGCTTTTTACGAGGGGTGGGTAAGATCTGCATTTATCTATGGACAAAGGATAAAACATGTAGAACTCAGTTAGAAACTGTACTGATTTAGGATAGGGACAGTATTAGGTTCTCCTCTGGGGTCTATGACCTTACCAGCCATGGGCAATTGGCTAATTTTACCATACCATGCATGAATTCCTTCCTACTGAGTGAGCCAGTTAGATAGCTGTTGGTTACCTCTAAGATAAACACATCACTATCGCACCATTGGAAATGTTTTGTTCAACTGTTCATCACTGTGACTCAGGTTTCACAGCTAGATCGTACTATTGATTGCCTTTCTCCTTTTGGTAGCTTGCTTAGCATCTCCAGATACTCCAAGAGTTAGTTCTCAGGGAGGAGGCTTTCAGGACAATGCTAGTTCAATTCCTCCAGAGCCTGGGTCTGATGTGTGTGGTGTCAGCAATAGGGTCTCAGCTCTAAGTTCTGAGAGGTAACCAAGGACAAAGGCAACAGCTTATATTATTTTGGGAGGTCGCTTGCACTCCTCTGATGCCTCATAATGGGAATTTTATTGGCTAGTTATGGCGGTTGGGAGGAACATTATCATTCCCAAGTGGTGACCTAACATAATTTTCACATGCATTCACACACACACACACACACACACACACACACACACACACACACACAC
>NW_026585895.1:31205748-31217029 GCF_907164565.1 Psammomys obesus
CACACACACACACACACACACACACACACACACACACACACACACACACCACAAATACTTAAATGTTTCTGCAAATTTGTGTGTGAGGGAGCCCATCAGCTTAGACAGTCCTTTAACTCCTTAGCACTAGAGTCCTTTCTGTATTCTCTACCTAAAGCCTCCAACAAACAAACAAACAAACAAACAAATAAACAAACAAAAAGATCTCAAAATACATTGAACTGGGGCTTGTTTTGTTTTATTTTGTTTTCATTCTTTCTGTTCACAAGAATTTCTAGACAGATTTGGAAAAAAAGACCAGTTACTCAAATATAACTTTGAGGGACTTGGATTCAACGAGTCTGGCACGAGCCTTGAAAACAACACAGACAATTCTGAGACAGCTGCTCACAATTCACCAATTGAATTAATGCATATGTGATGGCTGCTGCCTAATGTAGCAAAGATTTTTAAAGCCATATATTGGTGTAAAATCTAAGGAATACTCAATATAACCAAGGACTTTAGCTGAGCTTTACTTGTGTATAATCCCAACTAAAGTGAGATTTTCATTTGTGCTTTTCCATTTTACAGACATTCACTCATGACTTATCCTGGGTAAGAGATCATGGCAGCCACAAAGTCACAATGATGAGGAAGACAAGGTATTTGCTCTCAGGAAGGCGGGAGTTTGGGAGGCTTTCCATCTGCTACTGCATGTCACTGCTGCCCTCCCTCTCAGGGACAGCCTGGACGGGTGCACCACAGAGAAGTGGCTGCTGATTTCACCTGGGTGTTCCCTCCATTCTGCTGATACAACACTGTGCACGAATCATCGAGTCCACAGTGTGGAGCTGAACAGAAAGTCGCTGGGCTTCGCCCTTCAGGACCCTGTGATTCAGTCAAGGAGCTAGGTTGCAAGGAGACTGAGGAGGTCCAATGGTCACGGGCTGAGGTCGCAGTACTTAAGCAAAGTCACAGTAATATAAGACCCATCAAGTGCTGGTGCTTTGGTGGATTTTCAGGAAAGGCTCCCAGGGTTCGGTGCGACTGTGTTCTTTTGAGGACTCATGGCTGTGTGCACAGCCATGGTAGCGTGGCCTCTAAAGTTTGTTTGTTTTTTGTTTTTTTTTTCTTTTTTCCTTCTTGAAGGGTGAGCAGAGTCTTCCACAAGACACTGGAATGAATATCTGTTCCACTTGGACTCCATTCAAATTCAGCTCTTATTAGTTGATGACTGGCTCTGTTCTTCTGTTACCTCTTTGTCTTTGCCTACATGGTGCCAAGTTACACACCTAACAGCCAAGCCTGGCACTTAGTGAGAGCTCTAAGTAGCTGTCATCACATCTGCTCCAACCATGTGCAAAGATCTGAAGGCATACAAAGGCATGTTTCTTTTCAGAGAATCCTAGGGCTGGAGTAATTTTAAGCAATGCAATTTAATGTAATTAATTCTTTACTAGAACCTTCTCTTCTAGATTCTTGACAAATATTCAACTACAGACCCAGCCAGTCCTTCTGTTCTTTCCGCTCGATGCTCATCTTCTGGGCTATCTCAGGACACTGCCGAAGGGCACAAACAAAGCTCCTTCTCACTTGGTCTGAGCCCAGGTTTCAGTTGAATTTTCTTCATCAAAGGCCCAGGAATGTCACACATTTATTTCCTCATGTGAAGTTGCCGGTGGCTACCACGTTATACCCCACGGGGAAACTTCAATTCTTCCCTCAGCAAATTTCCTTTCTCCAACAGGTGCATGGAAGAGGCCTTCTGTGTGTTTGTTAAACATGTTTCCTTTACCTCAAGAAGCAGGTATTTATAGAAAGAAGACTGGAGGCTCCCAGGCCGACTTGGCTGGGAGTCGGAGCATCTACATGGGTGTCTCAGTTCAGACTTGCTTGTTCCTAGGCTTCTCCCTGAATATGCCTGAGCCTCAATCTTCTTTTGTTTTCTGTCTGAAGAGTGGGGACAATTGTGATTATGCAATTTTTGCACGGTATGTGTTGAGCTGCTGAGCACCTTGCTTGGCTCTCTCGAGGCACTCCTGTCAATCTCCTGTGACCTATACCTTCCCTGGTCTTGCCTGAGACCATCAAGAAACACAGGCAGATGTGTTGGGTGTGGGCAAGTGGTTCTCAAGCTGAAAGCAGCCTCTGCTGTCCCACTGTCTCAAGCATTATCCTGTGCACAGAGGTGGAGAACAGGAGGGGGAGCTTTGTATGTGGCTGACCGGAAATGATCTCTCCCTTTCCTTGTCTCACCCACATGTGCCCATTGACTCCTTACTGTATGGTACTGCCTCTATTTCATCCTGCCTAGTTTTCTCTCCTGCCTTAACTGTATAGTCTCTTTAGATGTAATAGGTTAAAAAAATAATAAAGGCTGCTTCTGTCCCTTATGTAGCTCTGGGCTCTTTCATAACACAGAAGTGAGGAGGGGTGGTCTAAAGAGCAGGCGAATGAGAGGCCCTACGGGGTTCATATACTGTCTTCTGCTCTCTGTCTGGACCCACTGTAAATACAAGGTTGCTCTTCTCAATCCTTAGCCCCCAGGGGCTGGGGCGAGTGTTTGCATTAATGTCAGACAGGGCCAGGATCAATGTGAATTCTTGCATGCCACGCTGCTAATGGCCTGCATCCTTTGCCCATGGGGCTCTCACCATGTGCCTCCCTTGCTCCTTTGGAAGGAGAATTCCACCTTTATAAATTAAGTCTTACAGTTATTTTGACAGAGAATCTGTGTTCTCCTAAATGGGCAGCTTGACCTACTGACGTTAGAGGAAGGCGGATGACAGGTCAAGTCACACCTAATGTGTGGGTAAACTGCATCAGGCAGGTTGGTGGGTGAGAGAAAGCAATCATGTGGTTTAGGTACATCAGGAATGAAAGTACCTGGGGAGGCTTTGTGTCTGAGAGTGAGGCCTTAGTAAATTTTGCTTTATGCCAAAACGTAGAATGATGAGACAGAAGATGTCTGCTGCAACATATAGTTTCTGTCTACACTCACATACAAAACACTTCTGTGACCAATATGTCTCTTCTTTTTTTAAAGGACAAAATTTCAATTTCATTTAAATATCTTAATTGGTTTATTTTCAGTTCTGAAACTGGACATTTTAGAAAGTAGAAAAAGAGTTATGGCAAGACAAACTGCAGAACTGGTGATCTAGGGAGAAAGGCTAGAGAGGCAGAAACAAAAAACAGGAAGGATATTGGTTGTTTTCACATAGGATGGGGACCAGGAAACAAAACAATAGAAAAAGGAGACTGAGCAGCATCAAGCTGTCTTTTTTTATGTAAGGATCAAGGCTGAGAAACTTCATCACTGTGTTACTGAATCTAGCCCGTATTATCTCTCTAGTCCCAGGTTCTTGGGTTAAGCAGTTTAGTTTCAGCTCAGTGAGGTGGAATTTTGCATGAGTGACTCCATTTTGATTTGCCAGGCCTGGTAGAAGCTCAGTTGACATACTGATTTCATGTAATTTTTTTTATCCTCTCCCTTCTCTCCCTGACTTCTTGTTTCCTTTCTTTTCCTTTCCTTTGTTTTCCCAAGTTATTAAAGGTTTCTTCCTGCCAAAGAAAAACAAACAAAACAAAGCAAAACCTTAATGATGCTATATGAAATAAAGCCGTCTGCATGCTCAAATTGTTTGCATCTGCCCCACACAAGAACTGTCAAGGCCCTCAAGGGCTGTGGGTGGAGAGGAACTTTTAGCAGCTTAAAGAGCTCAGGTAACTTTGAAGGAGAAAGAAGTGGGCTGCAGGAAAGATGGTTTTAATGGGGAAGGAGGTGGGAACAGTAGCTGGAGCCTAGGACTGCCCGTGAGAAGCCCCTGTTAGTGTCCCGGGCATCTTATTTGGGGCACCAGGCTAGGTGGAATGGGCAAATGAGCAAGGTAAGGCAAGGGCAAAAGGAGAGCACTCCATATATACTGACATGGGTTTGCCGTGTGTAGTGATTTTATGTAGTCTTTATTTCATGTGTTTTTATTTCTAGATTTACATCTGGGCCTCCAAAAAAATGTAGAGCAAAGAAAGTGAAGATTCTTCTCAAAACCAAAACAATCCCCAATCTCCATGAAGGGTGACCTTCAGGTAAATGGTCACTTAATATGCCCTTAATGGCACTGTAGTATCCAGCTTGCCTCCCAGGAGAGCTTGACCTCAAGGTTCTGGAAAATATGCAAATAATTTTAGCTTCTAGACAGTATATATTTTTCTTCCTATCATCCTGGCTACCATAAATGCCACTACAGGGATTCAAGCCCAGAATCCAAGGCTATTTTATTTCATTCATCATCACTATTTACACACAGGAACATCCTTCATGTCAAACTATGCCAAAAGAAAAAGATGACATTGCACAGCTGCATATTCAACCATTTGCACATTATGTTGGCATAATCTAAAAACACATGGTATGGGCTGTTAATAAAGCATGGATGGTGTAAGAAATAGTATTAGCATTCTAGACATCTTCTTGTATTTCTGTATCTTATTTTTTTCTGGACAAAAAGAGACGTAGGGTCTAATGGTCAAGTGATTCTGCCATCACTGGCATTTAGGCGTCATGATTATGCTGATGGATCATTTCCATTTTGGGCTCCCAGATTGCATCATTCTTCCTTCCGCCCGTTAGTTTCTAGCTTTCACATCAGCCCCAAAGGAAAAAAAAAGAGTCAACGGTACTCACATTTCTGCTGCTAATCTCTGGCTTATTAGATCTTTTCCTATAATTGCATTTCAGGGGCTCCACTGAGCTAGCAAGATGGTTGGTTTGTGTCAGGCATTCTTGTAAGACTTGCGGATGGTAATCCCGAGTTTTACAAGGTAAGACAAATGTGGTATTGGAGAAAAATAGATTGTTGATGGTTGAGGTTCAGTAAGAAACATTTGTTTTCCTTCCGGCCTTGGTTGTTAAATTAAATTATGACTTTGAGAAGCAGGGGCTCTCAATTCTCTCTTCCTGTCTTGAAAGCATATTCACTGGATTTTATGCTGGGTCTTCTCCTTCACTCTGTCAGTGGCTGGCGCCCCAATGAACGCTGCTGTCAGCTTAAGATAAGTCATATTTCAAGCACATTTTTTTTTTCAGATTGGGCAGCCAAAATTAGTGCAAGGAATGTCAGTCTGTTGCCAGATCTGTCAATATAAAGTTTAGATCACAGTTAACTGGTGCCAGTTTAGTTAACTACCTGACAAAAAAAAAAAAAGGCTCATAATATGCCGAGAAGAATGAGCTCACTCTTAAAGTGATAGGTGCTCAAAGCTGGCAGGGATGCAGAAGTTGTCGGTGGGCTTCTGCAAAAGAACTTGAAAATGCTATGGAATAATGGCAGGATATGGAAATGAACAGTGGAAAAAAAAAAAAACAACCCAATTTTATTTCATACAACTTATCTGCTCAAAAGCTAAAAATGCAACCTCAGTGTGAAGCCAGGTAGAACTACATCATGTGATAAAATAGGCTCTTGGTTCAGCCTTCGTGCCTGGCCCGTCTTCATTCCACTGAGGCTGGGATTCACTTTTTCTCTTAGTGGACTAGTTTTTTCACAGCTCTTTGCTATGCTGGTAGCCACATGGTGCAATTGTTCTCAGAGAACTCCGAATCTTCGTAAACCAAAATTCACTCAGAACAGCTTAGTGGAAAAGGTGGCTGGACACGAGCTTTGAAAACAGTTTTTCTTGTTGAGACACAGATGCTCTTAGAGTTGGTCTTTTGAAGGCAAGTTCGGGGTCAGTTGTGCGATATTTGTTTGACTGCGTGTAGCCTGTGGTCATCACAGTGTAATTCATAATTACCTTATGATGCGTAAATCTGTAGACAGGGAATTTTGAGTTCTATTAGTTGCACCACTTTATGCTTCGCTGCGGCAGAGGAAAGCCCTAAAGCTTTTACTGCGCTTTTTATAGGTTTTGCAATCACATCTTCCCAACTTAGATGTGGTCTGCTGCCTCAGTGTGGTTATAGCCACTGGCGAGTTTTTATCCTAATACATGTGTTTGGCTTACAAAGCCTGCCTAGTTATATATATATATATATATATATATATATAACTATATATATATATTTATTTATATATATAGTTATATATATAGTTATATATATATAGCTATATATATATAACTATATAATTTTTCCCTTTTTTCCCTTATAACACCTGCATGAAATAATTTCCCCAGAACATCTACAATAAAGATAGTTTAATGTTTTATTAGTAAACGGGGAACTCCTTCTTTTTGTTCCCCAAAGACTTGCTCATTGTTTTCGACACCTCCATACAAATAAAGCCTTCGAATGTGTAGCACAAAGCTGGCACAGGAGTTCCTGTTGACAGCTCAGGTGCAAGGCCTTCTCCCTCAACATCTCCCATCTAATTCTGCCCAGCCAACCCACAGTTGTCACTTCCTTAAGACTAGTCCTATCTGGTTGGCCAGAGTTCTGCATGGTTCCCTGCTTTCGTCGTTGCCTCTAGTTCCTGCTTTGGTCCATCAAAAGGATCTCCTTTCCCGTCTCCATCAGAAGACAGGTGACTGACCCAGAACACACTTCCTTATTGCATCCTTCTTAGTTTTTTTTTCCCCTCTACCAAGTGTATCTGTAGTTCCTGTGACAGTTTCTATCATCAGTGGAAATCACTTTGTGGCTATTGTCTCAAGCAAATGCCTCTGTCCTCAGCCTTGTTCCTTGAGTGTGACCATCCCTATAAAGATGATCACCTCCTCATGGAGACTCTACAGATGGTCCAGTGGAGCTCATTGTGGTCTAAGGGTCATTTTCTTTTCTTTGCTGGGTAAATAGGAATCAGCAGTCCCCAGTATTCTACTCTTTGCATTTGCTACTTCAAGTCTTCAGATTGGGTGTTACTTCAGTAGAAGTGGCTGGTGTAGGTTTGTGATCCTTGGCAAGCTCAGTCGGCTAGAAGCATCCAGAGTGGGTGTAGAAACCCTCAGTGTAATTTCCTTGGAACATCTATGACAGTCAGAAAAAGGAAATTAAGACTTCTTTTTAGTCATCTAGTTGGTAACTGCTGGATAGTATAGAGCATGTTGTCATAAAATTTGCCCATTCCCAAAGCAAATATTACCTCTGAAATACAGTTTCCTTGATCCATGATAACCAGAAATGTTTTTTCATGAAATGAAACCAATCTACGCACTTCCCTGGATTATATGCGGTAGACTGAGGCCTGGTTTTTATTCCTGTTTAGCTTTTTATTTCCTAGGGCTGGGGTAGCCATTGAATTCCCTGTTTGGGAAAAATGTGAGAAGCTGAGTCTGTTACACTGTGCAGGTACACAGGAAAACATTAGAAACTCCCTACTTTTGAATGTTAGGAAAGATCGTATTTCAAGTTAGGTCAACCTCAAGCTCCTCTCTTAAAGGGCTTGAGGTTGAGGAACTAAAATGCAGGCTGTTCTCTTTCAATGGCTATTTTGGCTCTAATCTGTTTAGGGCAACATTGTTTGTTTATGCAATTACTGTTCTTCTTGCTCCCTCAGGACAGTCTTAATTTAAAATTAATGTACTTATCATGTCTGGACTTTTCAATTATGGCGAGAATACATTAGGACAATGCAAATCTCTAACATGACATAATGTCATGTACATATATGCATAAACATGACTGCTGTGAGGGGATGTTCCTCTTGCCTTATAGCAACTAATTAAAAGACTTTCCAGGTTTTTGTACCCCAAATCAATCCCATTATCATTTTAACATTATATTTTTGATGTTAGAAATGGGAAGAGAAACTTGAACTACAAGAATATGATAATAAAAGTTCTGAGTAACCCAGACCCCCAAAGGCAAACATGGTATGTTTTCTCTTATATATGGAGGATAGCTTTTAAGCTTTTGAGATGTGTGTTTCAAAACCACAAGGTTTGGTAGCTGGCAAGGCAGCTACCAAACTGATGACAATCTCCTAAGGAAAGAGAATTAGAATGTAGTGTTATAGAGATAAAAATACATAGAACAATTAAAAGGTGGAGGGGAAGAAGAAAAAACTATACAAGGAAATGTGGGGAGGGAAAATAATACTAAAGACCTTTTGAAAAGCCGTATGGCAAGTCCCTGGCTAGATAGATAATGCTACCAAGTAAAATTTCCAATGTCAGGAATGGGTTGTGTCATGTTGAGTTATTAGCCAAAGGGGTCACATAGACCCCCAAAACATAACAAGAAATTGCCAAGGCTATTGGTTATTCTCCACAACTTGATGGCAAGGCTACTGCTGAAGACATTACTTATTTTTTGTCATTGAATATGGAGAAATTGAGTTGGTATCCAACTAGAAGCTTCACCTCTACTGACTAGTATTCATGGTGATGGAAAGTACTTTGTATCCTTCCGGAAGAGAAAAGTGATCGTCCACATCACCCATCTACAAATCTTGTGAACTACAACAGCGACTTGACTGTAAGACATACTTGTGTAAGAAAAGCGTAAATGTTACAGAAATAACCAATCGCTTTTTAAAACTTGGACCTAAAGCCCTTTCCATGAGTGGGAACCTGTATCTGACACTGCTAAAGTGGCCAAGAACCTAAAACTAGGTCAGTGGCCCTAGGGGGCAAAACCTACTACTACTATTCTGCTAAAGGAACATAGGAATAAAATGACTCCTAATGATGTGTTGCTATACCAATCAATAGACCGGTCCCTCATTCAACTCTCATTAGAGAAGCTTCTTTCAGTAGATTAACATAGAGATCACAACTAGACAATGTGCAGACAGTGAGAAGCCTTGGAGCACCCAGGCCTAAATCGGATGTCTTCATAAAAGCTCTCTCCTCAGGGCTCAGAAATCTATGCGGAAGAGGAGGCAGAGAGATTGTACAAGCAGGAGCTAATCAATGATTCCAAGGAAACAACATCACCCGGTACAATAGGACTGATGATCATATGAACTTAGAGACTGTGACAGCACTTACAAGGCCTTCATAAGCTCAAACCAGACAAAATTTCATCCCTAACCAAGAAGCTATGTGCAACTGATACTTTCCAGCAAATGGAAAAATCAGTTTTTTTTCAGTGGAGTACCACCAACTCCAGGGTAGGCACCATGCCCAGGAAGATTCGAGAAAAAAAAAATGGACTTCATGTTTTTTGTGTGCTTTTGTTTGTTTCTTTTTATTGTTTTTTCTTTGCTTTGATCTTTGTTTCTTGCTTTACATTTTTTTTTGAGAGATAGAGAAAGAGCATTAAGTTGAGTGAGTATGAGGTGAAGACGCTCTCAAAGGAGCAGTTGTGGGAGAGGAAAGACAAATCAATATAGATATATTGTATATACATTTAAAAATAATTCTTAGCTTTAGATACCTAAAGTTATGTCAGAATGGCAAGCAGAGTATGGGCAGAAAACATCAGTTAAATCGCTCTACTACACTTCATTTGAAATGCTTACTGCATAACATGAACAGCTTTCTTCCTTGCTCAGTTCAGAGTAATCAGTTGAGCAGAAATGAAGGTGGAGTTGATCCAGCAGCCAACGTGCCCTGGCTATGCACCAATGTGAATCAGAGTGGTCATGGCCATAGCCATCGGGTCACAGGCTGTTGGAGCTGGGTGAGCTAGCTGTGTAATATAGCTCCTACGTTCTACACCACAGTCTCAGAGCAGCTGTTTCTTTTTTGGCAGGTGTAGGGCAGGAATTCTAGGCTTTGGAACCTTCCCAGTGGTTTTTCGAATCACTGATATCTAGACATTTATGGAGCTCTTTTGAGCCTATCTTAATGGGCAAGGGTTAGCTTTTAACACAAGACAAGTTCAGTTAACTCATATAGCTTGTGCTTTAATTATTGATGTTCTAAGAAGTCTCTTAAACAAATACGCTCTTACTATATTAAAACAAAACAAAACAAAACAAAACAAAACAAAACAAATGCTGGAGAGTTCTCTACTATCGTATCCATACTCAGGATTCTCCAGAGCAATAGAACCAAGAGAATATGTATGTGTGTGTACATATGTATCTTTACATGCGGTTGCATGAGAGTGGTTTATATGATAACAGATGGCATTCTGCATGTTAAAGAGTCAGGCAAACTGGTAAACAGTCAAAAAGGGCGTAGCCTCAAAACTAGAGAACTAGAGGGTCCAATGATGCAGCTTGACTATCTATCTATCTATCTATCTATCTATCTATCTATCTATCTATCTACCTACCTATCTATGTATTCATTCATTCATTCATTCATTCATTCATTCATTCATTCATTCATTCATTCATTCATTCATTTGTCTAGGAAGCAGAGAAAAAAGATAAGAAAGGACCAAGAACAAGTTATCTTCAAAGGCATGTCCTCAAGCCAGGTCCAAGTCCTAGCGTTCTCAAGATCTCTCAAAATAATGGCACCAGCTGTTGACCAAGCCTTCAACACACGAGCCTTTGGGGGACAGTTCATATTGAAACCATTAACATTCTGTCCCCGGGGCCCACCCCAAAGACTCATGACTGCCTCATAAAACAAAATACATTTGGTTCATTGCCAAGAGTCCCCAAGGTCTTGTAGGATGCAGCATTGCTAAAAAGTCTAAGAGGGGGCTGGAAAGATGGCTTGGTGGTTAAGAATGTTTGCTGTGCAAGTATGAGGACCTGAGTTCAAATCCCCAGAACAAATGTTAAAAAAAAAAGAAAAAAGAAAAAACCAGGTGTAGTTGCATGAGCCTGCAACTCCAGCACTGTTGGGACATGGGCAGAGACAGGAGGATCACTTGTGCTTGCTAGTTGCTTAGCTCCCTGTCTCAAGGAAATAAGGCAGTGTGATAGAGCAAGACACTGGACACCCTCCTCTGGCATCCATCTGCTTTCAGGAGAGTGTGGAGCTTCACCCATGTTTGCAAACATCCCTGGACATATCTGCACACACAGCCCAAGTCTACCCATCTATTGTAGATTCAGGCAAAGTCATACCTATGAGTGCATAAAAAAGACAAAAATTAGGTACACTAGCAACACACAGAGGCACAGAGGGCACATTAATGTCCCTTTCTGTCTGAGGCTGAATGACCAGAAGTTCTGGCATATGACTGCCTTTGAAGACTAACGAATGACAGGGGCTGCTGTCATCTGACAGCAGCAGCAATAAACGCAGTTACTCAGGGAGGGTGAGGTTTGTGTCCCATCAGGCTATGCCCTTCTGCCTTTGTCTTCTATCTAGGTCTCTAACCCAAAGTCTTTGCCCAAGTTGAGAGCGGTTTGTCCTTACTTAGCCCAGTGACTCGTGTGTCCAACTTCTGTAGAAACATCCTAACACACACACACACACACACACACACACACACACACACACACACACA
>NW_026585895.1:31217039-31267202 GCF_907164565.1 Psammomys obesus
ACACACACACACACACACACACACACACACACACACACACACACACAAAATGCCCCATCAATTTTTCAGTCATCTTCCAACTCAGTCAAGCTGACCACCAATACCAGCCATCCCAATGTCCTTCTGTTATACGCCCCCAATGATTTATTTGACAAAATATGAATTGTTATGTGCTGATTGACACAGTTCCCCCTCTTCCATCTTTTGTTCAATGCTCCTTTAGGGAAATGGTATATAAACACCATCAGATTATATATTTCTCTCCAAAGACAGGTTAAAACTCAAAACGTTTGATGAAGTAACTCAATACTAAGAAAAAAAAAATCTTTAAAACCACTTAAGACTAGATAGCCTGTCACCAAGCTATAAGTAATTTTCCCTTTCCTCTCCTTTTTTCTTCATGTTTTGGATACAACATATTTCACATTTTAAGTGGGTACTTACTAAAAATCACAAGGCAAAATTCAGGTTTTGTGAGTTGGGAATGAATGTAAATTTTTTAAAAATTGAAATGTGATACTTGAACTGAATGTTCTTAGGCTTCTTCTAAGCAACAAAATATCTCTGGGGTTACCTGAACATGGAGTTGATTATGTATCCAGTTTCCGGTGGCTCAGCAATTATGAGTGATTTTTCTGTCATCATCCACAGAAGATAGAATCCTTTAAGTGCACTGGAAACCAGAGGCAGGAGAAAGTAGCACAGAGACATGTAAGAATTCATACTTGGCAATGTCATTTAGTGTATTCCCCTGGACTCAAGCTCTCATGGGGTGCTTCTGGAAGAGTACAGACCAAGGTAGGAGAAGCAGGCGTGCCCAGGTGTTGTTTTCCCTGTGTGAATGAAGACAGAACGTATGTGTTATTTATTTTTCATTAGCAAATCTTTTATCCACCAAGAACAAGGTATGTCTAAATGCCACGGGATGAAAAATTATTAGCTTTTAGTCAAGGGTTATTGTGTTTTTAGCTTGAAGAGAAAAGGAAAATCTATTTGTCTAACTTCCAAGTGTTTAATCATGACACATTTTTATTCCTAAGATATTTTCATAGCTTACCAACAAATCCATTTCCATTTGCCAGGACTGGAACTAGAGTGGGGAAGTCTTGACAACTGACAAAACCTAGTCACTAGGCTGATTTTTTTTTTTATTGAGAAAAATGTTATCTTATTAATCTAACTATTTCTAGATTCAAGCCATACCACAAGCAAACAATATTAGTACTTGGAAAATTACTCATGGAAACACTTATGGACTACAGCTGGGATTTGCAGTTTATATCCATTTTACTTAAGAAATGGTTTTGCAGTTTCCCTGCTATATGTTCAGGACGCACATGATCTTTTCAAAAATGCTTCAGCTTGTTCTCATTTTTAAAGGCAACTTTTTATTTGAGAAGGGAGAGGGTCAGGAGGTTTCCTAATGCAAAATTTAACGTTGAAATCTTGAGGGACCTTACATGATTGAAGACAGGATTTTCACTCTGACAGTTTAATGCGTTTCACATTATGATGGCATCGCCTGCTTTACGCTTTCTGAGAAAGAGCTTGCATTAGGTCTCAAAGTAGCCACTTTCTCCCATAGTTCCTCACCGTCTCTCCTGTGCACATCAAATCCCAGAAGGGACCCATTTGTGGAGGAGAGATAATTTTGCCACTTGGGAAGAATGCACGTGGCTCTTTGCCTCGGATAAGATCAGTTACACAAAGTCTCCTATATTGAGAGTGTTCTGTCCAGCCACAGAATGACACATACAATTAGTCAGTTCCCAAGTGCATTCTGCTCTGCGGTTCCTTGTAAAAATTCTATGTGCAGATCATTTTCACCATTCCTAATGCTGGTTGTAAGTAAATAGACAGCAACACCAGAGTTCAGTTCCCTTAATCGTGAAGAGACACAAAGTCAGGAATGTGCCTTATTGTAGCTCACTGTACTAGTGCACGGAAAATCAATCCAAATTGTAGCCGTAAGTTTACATGAATTTAACGTTTGGGATAAATAATCTAATACCGGAGTGACATGTTTCTTTTGAGAAAGCAATCACAGTATTTCTAATACATTTGTAGTATGTTTCTTCATTTTTTTCTTCTTAGTTCTTGAGCTTAGTAAATCTATTTACCTGAGAAATGAATGTTACTGCTACATTAATGGCAAGAAGTTAAGGCCTAGCGAAGTTAGTTGAACTGCTCTGGCTTACAGCTAGTGGGGGCCTCAGTTTGTCTGTGCACAGTTAGTGTTTGATTCCAACTAACACTTCTTTACCTACCAGGTAAAAGAGTGGCTACTATGGCTCACGTTATAGAAAAGTTCTGTTGAGATAGGGCGTTGCAAATATTTGTCTGTACTGTGAACACTGAGCTTGTGTTGCTTACTTGAAAATGTGGCTCAGCCATAGCACACACCTTAAATCCAAGAGCTTTAAGTATTGTAAACAGGATTAAATAGTCAGTCCTAGGTTATAAGGCAGAGCAAGCAACTAGTAGACAGGGAGTGAACATAGGGGAAAAAAAAATCTCAGAGAGTAAGAAGAAGTCAGGAGGACAGATAGAAAGATATACGGGAAGTAGAAGGGAGGGACATTCAGTTTGAGGTTTTTTGAGATGGCAGTGTGGAGAAAGAGGCACTCCTTCATGGATGTTGGCTGAGTAGGAAGGTCAACTGGGTGCTTTCTCTGCCTCTCTGAGCTAGCAGGCTTTCACCCCAGCATCTAGCTCCTGAGTCTTAATTGGTGAAATCATACAATTGAGATTTTGTTAAAAACAACAGTAGAGCACTATAACATTAAAACATTTTATTATTTGATAATTTAATCATCCGTATTTCTGTTATCAGTGATAGTTTTCTGACTAATATAATACACATTTTGGCACCAGTTGCTAGCTTCTTGAGTGGCATTCTAGTGAGCTTTAACTGTCAGCTTGACGAGGCCCAGAGTCATCTGAGAATGGAGTCTCAATAGAATGGTTACCCAGATAAGACTGGTCTGTGGGCATGTCTCTGGGGAACGGTCTTGAATGTTAGTTGATGTAGAAAGGCTCCACCCACTACGGGTAGCACCATTTCCCAGGCGTGTGGTCCTGGGTCACATGGAATTTACATGGACAGAAGCCTGAGTTGGCCAGCAAGCAGAGTTTCTCCATTCTTTTTGTTTCAAGTTTCTACTTGAGTTCCTTCTCTGACTGTCCTAAATTATGCACTATGTATAGCCTATAAGGTGAAATAAAACCATTCCTTCTCTAATGTTTTATCACAGCAACAGAAATGCAACTAGAAAGAAGTGGTGATTGGGTAGTGAGGAGTACTCTGTGTAACGTCACTAAAAATATTATCATTTTTGGCAAATATAAGATGGAGAATAGCTGGAACCCACGTTTCAGCTTTGTCTGATAACCTCTTCTGGGATGGATTATGATAAATAGTGTGTCTCATTCCGAGTTTCTGGTAACTAGTGAAGAAAGATGGACATTGTCCAAGGCAGCCTTTCAACATTCCAAAGGAATTATTTAAAACAGGTAGATGAATATTTCCAGAAAGCCAGGGAGCCCTAGTTATGATGTGAAAAAGTGCATGGGCCAAATCCCAAGGCAGTCACTTTAGAGAAGCAGAAGGAGAAACTGATATTTAAGGAGTCACACAAAAGTAAGATTGAGTTTGAATAGTGGGTTGCTGAGAATTTCAACTCTTTCAAAAGTATAAATAAAGTAACAAATAAGTGTTTTCTAAAGTAACAAATAAGAAGTGTTTATACTTAATATGTGTGTGTTCCTTTGAAATGTGTGTGCATTATGGAGTGACTGAGCACGTTTACATGTACATTACTTCACAAACCCATGGTGGCATAGTTAGCTTTTGTTATGAAGAGAGCCTTGCTAAGCAAAGCTGAATTTTTGTGGTGATGACACAGAATCTTGGGAAATTTTACTTCTGTACCCTTAACTAGCCCCAACAATAAAACTACCATAATGCATCTAGATAAAACTTTAAAAAACCATGTAAAATTGACCTCATATATAATTGTCCTCCTTGGGTGTCTACCCATATTTAGACCTTTTGTAAGTGAATGTCTTGAGCCACTTAACTACTGTTACACCTTTCCCCTGGCTTCCGGGGTGACAGAAACTTTGATTTACAGAGAGAACTTTAAGTCAGGGCTAGGAGGATGCAGAAGGAATTCTTTCTGTTAATTGCCTGAGTGACCATGCAGGCTTTTACGGCACTCACTACAGCTTTCTTCTGAAATTCAGGTTTTGTTGAGGAATATCTAAGTAGGTGGCTAAAAGTAGTATTAAAAAAAATAACAGAAAGAGAATAAAAACAGAAGCTTGCTTTAGCATCCTTAGCTTTTGCTCTGCCCTTTCGGCGTTGAATGTGCTGAGGAAGCGTCTGTGTTAGAGTTAGGCGGCATTCCTGTTGTCATTAAGCTAAAGTGGCTGCTGACCTGTCTGTTGCTGCGGGGGTTTATCACTGTAGGTTAGCGCCACGCTGACTGATGGGCTGAAGTCTGTTCTTTGGACCCTGTTTGACCTCATTGCAAGAGTACCAGCAGTGAACATTTAGCTACTGGCTAATGAAATTGGGGCTGAGGTTCAGCAAACATACTACTAAAAGGTTTTATCTTATTCTTATAACTAGTCGTGTGTGTGTGTGTGTGTGTGTGTGTGTGTGTGTGTGTGTGTACATTAGAGAATAAAAGAGCAATCACACATACTTGGCCCTCTCAGGTGAAATGAAGAGACAGGCCCATCCATGTGAAAGTTTGAGGGTCTTCCCCAAAAGATTGCAAGCAAGGCAGAAAGGACACAGAGGATGGCTTTGTCCCATTAGGAACCTACTGAGGAGGGGGAGTGGAGGCCTTTTGCGTTTGAAATAAACACTGTTTGGTATGGCAATGAGGGTTCCATTTTTTTTTTTTTTCTGTGACAATGCGTGATGCGCCTTGGGCGGAATGGTGCCACATATGTCCCTGGATCAACCTGTCTGGGAATGTCCCAAGACTTCGGGGAAGACGGGAAGCTTAGGAACTCAGCATGTTTAGTCAGTGGGTGGAGAAAGGGCTTGTGAAATTTGAAATACTGGGTGACTTTGACCTACAGGTGAGTGACACCAGAGAAGACTATTATACACTGTGACAGCGAATACACACTATGACTCCCATGACCTCTGCGTGCTGCTCTTCCTGCCCAGTGTACCATTCTCACATGAAAGAGGGCTGTTGAAACCAAGAGGAAGTTGTCTGCAATGCTCAAGTGTCGCTTCTGAAGGTAGGCCACAGAGGGTGTCCCGGCTTTCATCTTTCCTCCTTGCTCTGGGGACAGCAGATGCCACACTGTGAGGATGCATGACTAGCAGCTAGTCATAGGTGTCCATGGAAGGAACAGAGGCCTCTTTCCCTCAGACGTGTGAGCAGGCTGGCGTGGAAGTAGACAACGCTGCCCAGCTCAGTTTCCTCCACGAGAGACCCTGGGCTACAACTATCCAGCTACACATGTGAAACAAATAAATGTTTGTTGTTTTAGACTAGTAAGTGTTGGGTTAACTGTTATGCAGTAGTAGGTTCTCATACACTTAAAGAGCATGTGATAGCCGGGATTCCAATATATCCAGATCTGTGAATTTTATAAGGATTGGTCTGTATCTTATTAATTTTTTTTTCATTCTCCTGACACATTCATTTTAACCTTTAGATTCTTTTTAATTAAAAAGAAGTTTTGTGTAAACTTAAATTTCCAAGCCTCCTGGAAATACTATCTAAAATGTTTAGTCATAGCTGTCATTGTTATCAGAAGGATCTTGTTGGAGACACAAAGGCATCATTGAGAGTACAGGAGAGATGCCATGGGCCAGGCCAGAGATGACAAGGTAAACAGAACACGGGTCCCCATTTGTTCTGTGGGATTTTGTGGCTATAGCTCTCTCCTCAGGGCCACGATAATCAAGGTACAGACAAACTACAGAGAGAAATAGGTATCGAGCAAAATCACCGTGGTTACTGCCACGGCACATAGTCGGTGACAAGATGCGTTGAGCTTTCCCTTTAACAATTACTAACATCGATCTGTCACTTAGCCTATGCATTCATCTACCAGTCACACGCTCGTCTCTGGCAGCGGCTCCCCCACACTGACATTTAACACCATATTTGTACAATTCCTGGCAAATAATGAAAGAATAGGAAGGAAAACAATTGTTATTTGTTAAATATTTGCTTTGTTTGAGGGACTGAATGTCAGTGGAATGTTTCTATAAACAACATTAGCATCCTTTATTGACAGGGACTTCCGACATCTGCAGTGGTTCTGAACCTCCCCTGAAGGCACAGAGTGAGTTGAAATCTGAAGAACCTAGACCTTCTAGCTCCTAAGCTGAATATCTTATGAATAGGCTATTTGGACACATTCCCCCCCCTTTTGTCTCTAATGTACAAGATCAACTTGGGGCAAAGCTCATTATATATAATTTTCTTTAATACTTAAATGCTGATTATATTTGTCTTGAAAGAGTAAAATGCTATGCAAGGCATATTAAATGTTAGAATTTTTTTTAATATTGGAAAAATGGGATAGAAGAAGAGAATGTATCTAATTCTCTTTATTTACTCATTCTTAAGCTCTGGTTCATCATAGTTTTCATCGTCATAATGATGGTGAGGATGGTGATGGGATAATAGCAGTGAGGATAATAGACATGATGGGAGGAATTTCAGATGGAGCCTAAATCTCATCAGTGTTTGTGTGTGTTTTCAGACATGAATGGAATGTCTGGAAGGAGGCTGCCTGTTTCCATGAGTGACCAGGGAGGATGTATTTTAAAGGGAGATAGACGAGTGGGTAGGCAAAATTGATTCAAAGATGGTCAGGAGAGAAAAGGACTTTAGATGACACCTAATACCTTATGCCAGGGTAGAAGTAGCTTCAGTGTGGAGTGTAAGAAGTTAATGTCCTCATGTTCAAACATCTGCTGATGGGGGAGATGTGCTAGGACCAGGTAGTTCTATACTGCAGCTACTGCAGGAAGAGCACATAGTGCTGTCCTCAGACCTAAGTGCTGGAAGGACAGCACTGAAGCCTTTATGAAAAGCTGATGGGGATGAGGGTGGCATAGGCACGCTGAGCTATGCACACAGCCACAGTTACGCTCGCATTGGACGTCAACACGACCCTTAAGGAAGAGCTGCAGCAAGCCAAAAAACAAGTAGGGGGCACAAGTGATACTACAGAGAAGTAAGATCACCACCCAGGGCTCGTGGAGTCTGAGGGCAGACAGAGTCTCTGACATAGGTGAGTGCTGGTAAAACAGGTAAAATGAGAGGCCGATGGATTGCAGCAACTGAAGTCTTTGGTAGGGAGGTTATCGGGTCCATCTGCTTTACACACTGGACAGCTTCATTTCAGGAATGTGAAGCTGGCTAATTGAAAAGGAAAGTGCCTCAGAAGTCCTCACGAATGAAAATAATTACAGCACAGTTTGTGCAAGTTCCAACAACAGTCTGATATCATTTCCCGACATCCCGATGCATGTTTTGAGTCTGGCGAAAGCAGTACTTGTAACTGTGGAAGAGAATGAATTCCTTACCCTTTGGCACGCTCTCTGGCTCCTTTGCCAGTTCTTGCTCTCTAGGTGAGGCCTGAGTAGATCTCTTGCTCTTATGAAAAGTAATGGAGTCCAGGCTGCAAGGTCTATGTTGCTCCCTTTTTTGGTTAAGGATACTGTGCAGTGTCAGGTAAATACAGTTACATCCAACAGCATTCAATATAACAGAGGGAGAATGTGATGGTCAGTGAATAGGACGGCCCTCCTGCCCCAAGTAGATGTTCTCTGGTGACCATTGCTGAAGCAGGTCAGCAGCTACCCAACTCCCAGCTTGTTGGGGGAAGGGGTCACAGTGACCCTTGGCTTAGCCAACTGTATCTGCACTGTCCTTGTGGCTTCTTTGTTTTGAGATGAGGCTTCTATGAGTTTCTGAAGGATAGTGGCCACTCCAACATAGCAATTAAAGACATAGACATTCACTCTTCTCTGAGGGGCTGCTGGAAGTTGGTGGCTGTTGGCATAACTGTGGCTGTGGACATAGCTTAGTGTACATATGACACCACTCATCCCCATCAGTTCTTCCCAAAGGCTTCCCAAAGAGAGAGCCAGTTTTCTTGAGAGATGTTAGCCATGCTCTAGTGGACAGCCCCACACCCATGTGGACATGGTCAGAACTAATCAGACTCAGCGGGTTAAAAACTCAAGAAAGGAAATGAAGTTGGGAGTGAAAACATGGGGGGAAAAGGAGGGAAAAAGGATGGATGGGATAAAAAACAGAAGGTTTGCATGCATGTATGTATGTATGCTTGTGTGTATGCGTGCGTATATGTATGTGTGTATGTATGCATGTGTGTATGTATGTGTTATTGAATTGTATATATGTATCTATGCATGAAATTCTCTAAATTAATAAAATTTCCAAAAAGAAAATGAGCTTTATGGCAAAATTACTCTGGCTCAAATTCCAGTCTTGCTGCTTGATGGATTCGTGACCTTAGGCAGATGAGAAATCACTTAATTGCTCTGAACTTTAGCTGCTCGCCTCTGAATATCATGATGTTTACATCATCCTCTGTACAAGGATTTTTATAAAGACAGAGGGAAGCAACAGAGGCCAAGTTTTCAGGACACTGCCTATTTCACTGCGAACATAGCCAGTTCAGGTGAGATTCATTTAAATCATTATCCATGGACTAGGTTAACTTGGGCTTGAAAGCTACAGCCTGGAGAGGGGTCAGGCTTGGTCACCCTTAGGACTTGGGTAGCAGGACTGTTTGAGCCTACTCATGGCAGGCATCAGGGCTGTCAATTAATAAGGCAAGTCTGGTCCTTTCCAGAGTCTCTGTGAAGTTTTTAGAAGAAAGGGTAAAGAGGCCTCAGTTGCCTCATGTCCATCTTTAGCTGCAGTACCTTTGGGTGGACTGGCAGAGACAAGACGCGGATACGAACGCTGTGCATACGTCTGCCGTGCACATCCCTGTGGAGCCAGACCAGGTGGGGCCAGGCTCTGAGACAGGGCTGTGGCAAGGGTGGCCGCCGCAACTGTGTCTGCTCAAAGAAAGCCAACAAGAGCTCCTGTGGTCTGTTTCCATAAACACGTGCACATGGATACATATTCATGTCACACATAATACGTGGCCATGCACGTACTTGTGACCTGTCTCATAACACACACCAGGTACCTGCAACATACATGACTGCCATGTCTAACGCTGCTTACCACGCTAAACACGTGTGCAGTCATTTTGAAGAGTGATCTCCTCATTCCTAGCAAAAGCCTTTAAATTTTACACAAAGTTTGACCAAATTATTTTAGCCTTAGCAGTTTACTGTTAAAGAAATAATTATCGAACTATTAGAAAAGGTTAGTAGAAAGATGTTGTTAGAAAGAAATTCACCAGGACATATTTACAACAGAAACAAACAGAAAAAGAAATAGTCCATGATAAGGGATGGCTGAATAGACAGTATCTCATGACAGAGTGTTTATTGTCAACAGTCATCAAAGACTTCACAGAGGACATTCAGTGATATGTAAATTGTGTTCCTATATCAAATAGAAAGAGCTAGTTACATAGCGTTGTATAATGTTTTGAAGTTTTTTGATTTGTTTTTTTTTTTCTTTCAAGAATAAAAGCACAAGAAGTGCAACAAAATCCCCAGTGATGGTCCTGAAGTAGTGAACATAATTTTTATGTTCATCTTTCTTATCTGAATTTTCAATCCTACTTTAATAATGTTTTTCTTTCACAGTAAGAAAAAAAAATGCCTGAATGAATATAAAGCAGTGAGTCGCGTCTCTACTCAGCTGACACAGAGACAGGAACATCCCAAGGTCCCCAGTAAAAACATCCCCATAAAACAAAATGGAGTCCGGCTGCCTGGGGGAACATTCCGCTCTCTCTGCCACTGCAACCTGTGATAAATTCATCCTAAGGGCCCTCTTGGAGAGATCACTGGGTAACACAAGAAACGGTTAATTTGATTACATTCTTAGAGTAAGTGGAATTCTCAGTTTATGGATTCTTTTCTTAGATTGTCCTTCGAACTATGCTGATGAGAAACTTAGAAGCAATTTAAATAGGAAGTCAAACTAAGGCCACCCGTGGCACAATTGGCTCATCAGTCTGAATCCAGCGAAGGCTTGGGATAGCGAAGGACAAAGTTGGGTTGCAGTCTTCAAACTTTTACTGAGGTTATTTGCACTGACAGTGCTTCCTTTTCCTGAGGCTGTTTTATGCTTTGTGCACCAGGCAAGATCCGTGATGAGTATAGAAACAGCAATGCTTTAGACAATAGGGGACTAGTGCGGAGACATGCTTATCCTAAGATTCTGGGCAAAGCCAGAACACGAAAATCTATGGGATATAAATTTTGAATGATTTTTGTTAGTAGACACACTAAGAAAGCCAGACCAAATGTTATTTTTCTCAGAAACCAGCACTAGTACACAGTTTTTGTTTTTGTTTTTTTTTTAATAGCAAGTGTAATTAAAAACTTCACTTATCTCTGGGGAAGCAGAGGCAGGTGGATTGCTGTGAGTTTGAGGTCAGCCTGATCTGCAAAGCGAGTCCAGGACAGCTAAGGCTACACAGAAAAAACCCTGTCTCAAAAAAAACCAAAACAACAACAAAAATCCAAACAAAACAAAACAAAACAAAAACAAAAACCCAAAACAAAACAAAAACCTCATCTATTGGGACAACAAGGAGACCAGATAAGAGCTTCATTAAGAATCCATATAACATGGACATGACCAGTATAATTTCTTGTATACTTCAGGACAGCATGTACATCTAGTTTCAGAGAAATCTGTATTTAGATAATTGAATGATTTAAATTATTTAATTTGGGGTCAATTAGATAATAGAGAACATGTATCAAAAAGAACAACCCATTTCAAAATGGTTCAGTTATGGCACTTCCTCACTGTATTAAATGAATTGTTGCTATGACAACCATTTAGATGACTCCCCGTTCTTCACCATAGCCCTCTGCAGTGAAAGAATATTTGGGCCCCACTCCTCAATCCTGCATGGTGACTTGTGTCAGCAGGTGGGGCCTTTGGGAGGCATATGGGTTCTGAGAGAGGGACTCGTGCAGCGGTTCTCAACATTCCTAATGCCGAGACCCTTCAATACAGTTCCTCATGCTGTGGTGACCCCCAACCGTAAAATTACTTTGTTGCTACTTCATAACTGTAATTTTGCTACTGTATGCAGAATATCTAATATGTGACCCCCTGTGAAAAGGCTGTTAGAGCCCCCAACAGGGTTGTGACCCACAGGTTGAGAACCGCTGGATTGGTAGCTACAGGTGAGGGATTGCAGAGAATGTCTCTCACTCCTTTCTCTACCATGTGAGGATACAAGGAGAAGGTATTGTCTGCAAACAGGAAGAGGGCCTCACCAGAAACCATTCTGGCACTCTCTTAGACGTCCATCGTCTGGACCTGTGAAAGAAGAATTGCTGTTTCTAAGTGTATGGTATTTGATGTTCTTAAATGGAATTAAGACATGGATGTGATTTGGAAGGAAAAATACTCATCTCTCTGAATTAGTGGCGATGGAGGCAGAACGGGCCACGCAATGGGACCAGGATAGGCGACGCTGTCATCATTAGGAAAATGCTGCCATTGCTACGGATTTTCCAGCTGTCCTTTTCTGCATTGGGAAATAGTTTCATGTCACACAGGAAGAATTTTACTATTTCTTAACTAAAGAGATGAACTCCCAAGGAAGTGGCCTCTAAACTACTTTTCACTTATCCATTAGTTTTAAGGAGGGCAGTGCCAGAAGAGCCTGCTGATTTTGCCTGCTGCTGAAGGAATGTGATGCTCTCTCTGTGCCTGAGCTTCATGCTTATGGATTAAGATAGTAATTATGCCTGTTACCAAAGTTAAAATGCTCCAGTACTTATTGGTTATCCATATGAGTTGGGAGCTACAGTGACACTTGGAAACTCAGTGAATCTCCGCATCATGCTTGTGGATGGAATGCTAACGTGAATTCAGGTGTGCTAAAAATCCAGATGTTGGATGAGGAGGCATCCTCACACGGGACACTCAGAGGCCCCTCGCCATTACAGATTTTTGTATCAGTTAGATTTAAATCGTATTCAGATATCTAGACACTACTCCTTAAGGCATGCCTGCTTTGCTGTAACAGACTGCGTTGATTCCTGATGTGGCTCCTCTTCTCTTGCAGCTTCATCTCTGTAGCAAAGCCAGTTGCAAATGAAACTCTGGTTAACTGTCAGGGGCTGGCCATTGGCTCAAGCTAATATCTAAATCCCTTCTTCTTCCCCAAAGACCTTGTCCTGTCCTGGCTTTTGTTTCCATCTTAGCTCTACCCTCAAATTTAGGTATTGTGCCATTCTCTCAAGCTCCGCCATGGTGCTTTGAGATTACTCTGCTGCCTCAGATCAGCTCTCTCATGACTTTCTCTACAAGTGGCAATTGCCACTACCCAGTCTCTTTATAGTCTTTGTTAACATTTTTCTGAAGCCTGGACTATTGGGTCCTTTCTGTGTCTCATGGGCTCTCTGTTCTCTTTGGGATGATAGTGTTTCCTTTTTTTTTAATTCATTCTTTCCATTCAGACTGATTCTTAATGACAGGTACTGAGTCTACCTTGTGCACTAATTAATACCTATGTGAATGCCTTGCCTTGATTAGTGACCAACTGTGACTTTATGAATATTTTGCAGGAGATATACAGGAAAACAACGTTTTTTCCTGCTCCCAGGGACTGAAGGAAGACATGTGTATATGTCAGAGTGTAGAATGGGACATGGTACCAGTGTGCTCTCAGTCAGAGGAGAAGCAAGAGACAAACTCTGGACAGGGTGTGGAGGCAAAGGAGGTTTCAAGTTGGATTGTGGATGTCACAGATTTTTTGAATCAGGAGGGAAGGTTCTTGGAGACACAGAAACTCCAAGAAAGGCAGAGCATAGGGAAAGTAGCAGTGTTTGCAGAGAAGTTGATGATGGTTCAGGCTGACCAGGGTTGGGAGTTGGAGAAGGGATTCTTAGAGAATGTGCCGGGATGATAGTTCAGGCTATAATGTAGGGCCAGAATGTGAGTTTACAAGGAACAGGATTGCTGGAAGAGCTGATGGCAGTGTGTGCTTCTCCTAAAAGAGTCAGTGTTAAAGGTTTGGGGAGTTAAGAGAGTAAGCTAATTGGAGGCCAGCCTGAGCTACATGGAGACCTTGTCTCGAACTACATACATGCATATAAATAATAAAAATAAAGTAAGTGTGAATTGAGAGATGTAAAATGAAGATATGGTCCTTCCTTACTCTGCAAGTCCCTAAACCATCGCTGTTAGGTACTCTATGGAGCTGGGTGAAAGGTTCTGATCTGTTCATTGGTGTAACTGAAGGAAGACACAGTCTTGTGTTTCTCCTGGAGTCATGCTTGAATACTGTTCATTTTAGGTGATAGTATCCTGGATCTTCTCTAGAGTGAAGGAGGTATAAGTCTAAAGGTCCCACAATCACTCACTAGCAAAGATCACACTGGAGGAAAGCTCACGTGGCTAGCTTCTATAGTTACTTTCCTTAGCGGCCAGGGCCCTACTTTCCCTACACAGCTCCTGAGGCCAGCTGCTTGCTGGAGAACACTTGCTATCAATTTGAAGTCCTGAGTCTGACGACAGATGCAGGGTAGAGAGATTGGATAATATCCAGAGAAAAGCAATAAACATGATGAATAGCTTGGAAAATCAGGCCTCAGAGGAACATTTAAGGACATTGCGAATCTTAATTGATATTTTTTGTAAAAAAAAAAAAATAGCTTTGTTGTAGTGAATCACAGTGAGATGTTTTTTTCTTCACCATCACAGTGAATACGGGTGGAAGAAATGGCAAATTCCTGTTGGAACAAATAGGGGGAAATACTCACAAATATAAACCTTGGCTTAACACTAACAGGTATAGACAAGAGCTATGGATTATTCACTCAGGATAGTGTAGATTGGGAGGTTTCAGGCAAAGTAATGAAGAACTTGTATGTTTCCACTTATTCTTTTGCCAGGATTTTATTTTATTATTTTGTTTTATTTTTGAGTCACCGTTGTCAGTAACAAAAATCTCTTAAACATTTTCCATGTGTCAAGGCATTTAGAAATGTAGAGTGTTTGTTGGGGAGTGAATCTGTGGGGTAAAAAAAGCAAGAAATGAGACTGCTTCACCCCACTCTCAGCAGCCCAAAGGGGCTGTAATGTCTCAGTGCAGCCCTGGCATGGGAGGAAATGTTGGGCCTTGTGATGACCCTTGTTTAATGATTGGCTGTAGATTCTTATGAACCTGCCGCACCATTGCTCCACAGCGCTCGCTACAAGGGAACTGTGCATTTGGTGAGAAAGCTGTGGTACACCCTGAAGCCTCGAGCTGTGCTCCTTCACGGCATGTTGAAAGCTTTTCTGAAAAGGGATGAGTGGGACACTTCAATGCCTACCCTCATGAACAATACCCTACTGTATTAACAATATCCTTTCTTTATTATTTGACAATTTCAAAATATATTCAATGGGTTTTGATCACATACCCCCTGAATGTCCACTCTCCCTAGACACTCCTGAAATGTTTCCCTCCCATGTTCACACTTTCATCTCTCTGTCTTTCCTTCATGGCTTCAGTTAATACTGCCTTCTGAAATACAAATCGATCTTATTTGCTTCACTTTGTTTGTATGTTTGTTTGAGACGGGGTTACATTGTGTAGCCCTGACTCCCTTGGAACTCACTCTGTAGGCCAGGCTCACCTCATACTCAGAGATCTGCCTGCCTCTGCCTCTGGAGCGCTGGGATTAAAGGCATGCGCCATCACCACCATTCTCTTGGCTTCCCCTTATGCAGGTTCCCATAGCTTCAGTGAGTTCATGAGTGAAACAGCCATGTGCCATTCAGGAAACAACATTTCATAGTACTCAGAGCCACCCTCTGCTTCTTACATTCTTTCTTTACCTTCTTTTGTGATGTTCCTTGAGCCCTGAGGGTGTTCACAGAGAAGTCTCCTTTAGGAAGACTTCAGCACCCAAGAGTGACTTATTCTCAACACTATCACCAGCTACGAGTCTCTGCATAAAGACACGTCCCTGGCCAAGGCCAAGAACAGTACTAATATATGAGTACAAATATAAATATTTAGAGGACAGTGACAACATGTCTGTTTAGCAAATCAGCGATAGTTCTCCAGTATGGCCTATGACCTCCTGAGCCACAGGCTTTTGACCAGGTATGAATCCTCTCCTGTGAAGAAGGTCTCCAGTTCAATTAGAAGTCGTTGGCTAGTCCCATAACTTCCATGCCACTGTTGTGTCAGTGGGCACATCTTGCCTGATGGGTCCATATCATAACATTCTGGGTACACTGCTGAGTAGTTCTACTCATGACTCTTCTCTCTCAGCTCCCATCTACTCATAGCAGGCAACCAAGAGCAATGGCAATACCTTGGACACATTTCTTTTCAACTACACTTAAATAATTATAAAATGGCCATCTTTTGTGTGCAAACTCAACCTATGCATTTTTAATGTGCAGTCCAGTGAAATAATCAAATATACATGTGGGTTCTCAGATTCACCTAATGAGTAGTCATTATCTGGGGATAATGGATACTTCTCAAAGTCTTAGTGCCCTTCACAACAAGCCAGCATGGTAGAGACTGCTTCAGCCTTTCCCTTGAGAAGGGTGCATGTCACATTGCATAGGAAAATTTTTTTGAGTCATGTATTGGCCAGTATCCTGCAGAGCTAAGATGCTCAAGGGCGTTTTGCATTACACCAAAGTGACTCTTGCAAAAACATTACAGAAAGGAATGAAGTTGCATTATATTTTGTTAAAATAACTCAATTCTTATGTCCCTGTTCCAGGTTATGTGAATGTTTGGTATAGTCTTCGTTGTTTTAAAATAAAATATTATGACTTCTGGCACATGTTCAAGAAGGGTGGATTAATTTCTGAGTGAGCGCTTTCCAGCGCTGGGTCTATGCACTGGAGTCTATGTATCTATGTTGGTTCACCAGATTTGCTGAGAATTACAGCTTTCCATAGGACCTTGGGTTGCACAGATTCTGTTTTATCTCCAGCTTTGTATATCATGTACCTAATCTACTTTTTAAAAACAAAACAAAGGCGTAGTCAAAATATGAAGTTCACTGAGACCGTGATACCAACAAAAGCAAATTCCTGAATCTAATCTTTCCTCTTAAATGTTTTGCTATCTGGATTTTATTTAAAAATATGGTAGACATCTCAATAATATTTTTGTAAATTTTGTAGCCAGTTATGCCGATCTCTGTTCCATTTCAAGATCATTGGCATTGGCCCATTATTAAACATGCATTTCTAAGCTGGAAAG
This sequence comes from Psammomys obesus, assembly GCF_907164565.1. Classification (NCBI taxonomy): domain Eukaryota; kingdom Metazoa; phylum Chordata; class Mammalia; order Rodentia; family Muridae; genus Psammomys; species Psammomys obesus. Next base: position 31,233,435 of record NW_026585895.1, read on the forward strand.
ATGATATTATTTGTTGTTTGGATATTTATTGATGACTAAACTTCAGGATCAGAATATTTTATCAACTCACACTTAATGAATTAAGATTTCATAGGAATTAGCCACAGGCCAGGCTAGATGCTGGTTTATTAGATAATCATGTGAGCAAGGGGAGAGGATTAGGTCAATCTTTTAACAGAGCAGATTCCTTTGAAGGCAACAAAGCAACTCAAGTTGCATTGCTAACGATGCAACCAAAACAGCTGCCCTCTTCTTCTTAAGGCAGAGATTGTTGCCTCCCTTGTCATTTTAATTCCATCTTAGGCAGCACTGATTTCACAGCATTAGTTGACATGGAGTTTTCAAGATCCACTACAGTAATGTGTGTGTGTGTGTGTGTATGCGCCCAAAAGTGCTATTGCAGTGTAGGCATTCCAGTGTGCTGGTATATTGACTTTCTCTCATCTTTGGAGCCAATGAGAACTTGAGATAAAGCCTGGAACCATTCTCTTGGTGTCTACCATCGCTGTTATGCTCTCTTGCCTCTTTATTAGTGCTTTTGATGAGTTAAGTATTGCTGATCCCGAAAATCTGACCTTAGTTGGAAAGAGAAATTGTCTGTTTGCTATTCAGTTAAGAGACTTAAGACGAGACCATCCTAATTTTAAGGTTAGAGCTAATCGAATGACTAATGTTCTTCTAAAGCAGTAGTTCTCAACCAGTGGAGTGTGACCTCTTTGCGGTGTGTGTGTGTGTGTGTGTGTGTGTGTGTGACATATCTGATATGCTACATACCAGATATTTACATTACAATTCATAACAGTAGCAAAATTACAGCTATGAAATAACAATGAAAATAATTTTATGGTTGGGGGTCATCACCATACGAGGAACTGTATTAAAGGGTCACAGTATTAGGAAGGTTGAGAACCGCTGTTAAGGAGATATGAGAGGCACAGAGGTGAAGACCACGTGGAGACATGGTGATGTGTCTATAAGTCAGGGCATCCCCAGGATTGTCGACAGCCACAAGAAGCTGGGACAGAGATGTAGAAAGCTTCAGTTTCTACAAGCACTCGAAGTTGAACTCAACATCGTGCCTTCAGGCTTTTGCCCTCTTGAAAATAAATCTCTGTTGTTGCAAGCCAAAGATGTGGAGTAAATTATTTGAGCAGCCCTAGAGAAGGAGCAAAGTTATCAGCGCCAGTCTCTAGTCTGAGTTGAGCGTCCTCAGTCAGAGACACCCTCAGATAGGCGGGCCACATCCATCCATCCATGCTTTGCCCCGTGCACATCCCACATTTCACAAGTATAGGAAATGGAAAATTACTGTGATTCTCTCAAAAAGGTATGGGGACAACTGCCTTTTGGAGAAGGAGTTCAAGTGTGTATTTAACTGTATTTCCTTTTCCTAATACTTTCCCTCCCTCCCATCCTTCTTCCCACTCTCCCTCCCTCCCAATCTTTTTCAGTTCTTCCTGGCTGAACCACAGAATCCCAGCAATGCTGCAATGGTGACTGTGAACAGTCACCGTGGCATGGATATAGAAAGCAGAGGGTGTTCATAAAAGGGAGAGACCTCTTCTGTGTCATTTCTTGGGCACAAAGACGCTTGTGTAGCCCAGAACGCCTTGGGTGCTGATAAAGGGATAGCAATGAAACCAAGCTCATTTTGATTGGGAGAATGTTTTACAATGTGTGTGTGTGTGTGTGTGTGTGTGTGTGTGTGTGTGTGTGTGTTTTGTCATTTAGTCCATGGTTAAAAAAAGGGAACAAGGGTGGGGATCAGGTGGACGGAGAGTAGGGGTGGGAGGTGAGGGCTGGGAAAGAAGGGAAACTGAGGGGAGAGGTTATTGTTGGTACAAGCTGGAAACCCTTGACAGGGTAGGCTCCTGGGAAAATGTGGGGTGACTCTAGCTGAGACTTCTAGCAACAGGGGATATGGAGACTGAAGTGGCCACCTCCTAATGCCAGGCAGGACTTTCAGTGGAGGAAGGGGGACACCAACCTACCCATAAATCTTTTGACCCGAAATTTACCCTGCCTATCAGGTGTGCAGAGATAAAGACTGAATAAAGACTGAGGGAGGCACCGAACAATGACTGGCCCAAGTTGAGACCTACTCATGGAAGAGGGCCAACTCCTGACACTATTAAGGATACTCTTGTGTGCTCGCAGACAGGAGACTAGTGTAACTGTCCTTTGAGAGGTTCCAAGTAGCAGGAGGTCGAAACAGATGTGGAGAGCCTTAGCCAAACATCAGTCAGAGCTTTCGGAATCTTGTGGAAGTGTTGGGGGAAGGATAGATGGACCTGAAGAAGAAAAAAAACTTCCCAAGAAGACCAATAGAGTCAACTAACCTAGGTCCATGGCAGCTCACAGAGACTGAACCACTGATTGAAGAACATGCAAGGAGTGAAACTAGGCCCCCTAGCTGATGGGCAGCTTGGTCTTCATGTGGGTCCCCTACTTAGTAGAGTGGAGCTATAGACTCAGAGATAGAGATAGACTGCCTTGTCGGGCCTCAGTGGAAGAGGATCCTTTCAGTCCTGATGTGACTTGATGTGCAAGGTCCAGTTGACGGGGGAGGAGGGCTCCTCTTTTCTGAGGAGAAGGGGAGGGGGATGGGAGAAGAGTTGGGGGAGAGAGGAGGGAGGGGGTTGCCAAAGGAATGTAAAGCGAATAAAGAAATAAATTTTACAAAGAAAAGAAAATGTTAAGTATGCGTGCTGGACTGATAAGTTGGGGGAGAAAATGGGAAAGCAAAAAACAAAACACCCAGAAACTACAAGTGTGCTTGAGTGTGACATGGTGAATTTTAGAGTAGCTTCAGGGACCTTTGAAGACAGCTTACGGAGCCGGGTGAAGGGCAGCAAGCCACAGGTGTGGGCAGACCTTGAGTGTCAAGGCAGGTGGCTCCAGCGTCTGCACGGCCTGCAGGCTTGCTGTGCCACTGCAGGAGGCACAGACACTATTTTTAAAAAAAAAAAAAAACCCAGAAATGTGTCATGGTCTGTCTGACTCGCTCTGGTTCTATCAGCAACAAACAACAGTTCCCGTCGCTGCAATACTGGTTTGTCCAGACTTCTCAAGCACTTCATTTTGATGGCTGAGGCGGTATCACCATTTTCATTGTAGTTCTATTATTACTAATTAGGTTAATTTTTCTTCTTTTATAGTAAATATGATTTCCTATTGTTTGAATTACTATTTTATCCTTTTTCTTTAAAAAAATTACTCATTCTTTATATATTTTGGATGCTATTTGAAAATCGTGTGTATTATAAGTATGTTGACCCAGGCTATCACTTAGTCTTTTAGCTGTGTGTTGCATCATGTTACAAAAGTCTTCATTTTAATACTGAATCTACGTTATCAGCATTTCGTGTATCATTTGCACTTGTCAGGGCTTTATTTAGGAATTCTTTGTTTATCTCAGCAGGTAGTCCGCTCTCCTCTCAAGTATATAGTTTTGTTTTTTACATTAGGTTAATCTTACAAATTAATGTAGCAGATATGGAATCAAACATGTCTATGTGGTAATCTTAATTTTCATTCTTTTTTTTTCCATTAATCCATCATGCCCTTGTCATATAAGAAGCACAAACCTCTACTGACCATTTGCCCATCCAAGTCACATCCTACTCCCCTCACTCTGGCTAATATCAGGGATTTGTTCTTATATTTCACTGAGCAGTCGTTTCTGGAGAGGTGGGCTGCTACCCGCTTTACTACGATGACCCTGTCAATCTTGCCAGACTCTCTTTAGCAGCTTTATTATTATTGACTTGTGTCAGAGACCCAAATGCAGCTCTCAATTTTATCAATAACCCTTTTATGACCTTGAGATAGTTGTGAGTGTCACCACACCTTCAGAGCCACTTCGAGCCATCTAACTCACAAGAGAGAATTGCTATGGTCAAATAAAGTGAAGGAAGACAGCCCCCTGCAAAGTAGAAACTCATCTTCCATCACCCAATCCTAGTTCACTTTGAAAAAGTTACTTTCCTAAAATTGTCCACAGCTAGTAGATGCTTCATAAAAACTAACAAGATTAAACCCTAAAGCTACACTCTGACGACTCCGCTTGTCATCCTAGAATCCGGCTTGGCTAAGGCTTTTCTTTCTTTGGCTTTCTGTTTTGAATAAGTACTTACTACTCCTTTTATTAAGGAAACCCAAAACATTAGGGCAGGAAAAACTATTCCTCCAGAGAAGATGACGGCTTGGATGGCCTAGAATTCTCTCCTGGCTTCAGGTAAGATAAATGTGCTTTGTCTGATTCATTATGGATATAAAAGATGTCAAGAAAAAAATGGCCATTACAATTATGTGACTTTAAAGTATTTTCCAAAAGAGCCCTATCTGTCATCGGTTATGAAAGCTGACCAAATGCTCACGATGACAGACAGACAGCTGGTTCTCATTCATATTAAGTTCCTTCCAAGAAAAAGGAATGTTAAGGCAATCTGGGCTCCTATTATGTTGATTCCAATGTAATTACATTTGTTATTTCCTGGCGATGTGGTAAATCAAGCTGTGGCAAGTAGGTGGATATTTCACAGAAGTAATTTCAGAGAACATGAAATAGGATCACGTGTTTTGCTGAACTCTCTTCTGCTTTGAGACAAGCGATGTCCAGTCCAGGCACGGGGAGGGAGCAGAGTAGAGAGTGAACGGTATTTTCTTTCAAAGATAAGAAAGCCATGTTTTTCACAGATGGGTGCAAAATTTATAAGAAACAAAGGAAGGCAACGAGCTAAAACACATTGCAGGGGCAAAGACAGCGGCAAACGGCCTCTGTGTACAAGGCTCATCTCCTTTCTCTCTTTCTCCGTCTCTGTTCTCAGCCCCAAAGCTGCCAAACCAGCTGCTCCTCAGCAGTGCATCTCCTCCAAGCACACCTGCTGTCCCATAACCTTGCTCTGCTGTGGGACGGGCTGCCCATTAATGTCTACAGCCAGGGGTTGCTGACCCTTCTGATTTCATTACAGTCAGAAACTCTCTGGCGCTTACTCTCTCATTCATATAAAGGCCAAGTGCTTTCAGAATCCTTTCAGAAACCGATTGCCTAAGGGCCCAAATCAGAAAGGAATCTAATATAGATGCTAAATGATCATTCTGTGGTCTAAAAGTCTGTGTTCAAAATAGGCACAATTCTTCTTCCTGCCTGTGGTAAGGCCCTTGTTAATACCAGGAATGAAGTGTTTTCCCTGTGCAGGAGAAAAGCATAAAGGAATTTGACCTTAACGGGTGTGATGACCTTAACGCAGATTTAAATATTGAGACTCAATCGGCTCTTAATATTTTCCTACAGACCGCAGGGATGCAGCTGTTCCAATGCTCTACACATTTTAAGGAACTGGGGAGTGAAAAACCTGGACTGGTTTAGGGCACAGATGTGCCTGGAAGCGCTTGGGAAAGATGAACCCTGCAAGACCTTCACTGCGGGCCCACATGATTTCTTGAGACCATGCGAAATGAACCCATCCGCATGGCAGCCAGAGGCGGTGCTGCTCCTGAGGGAAGAAGAGGTGGCTTGGTTTTAGTTGCTGGGAAACAAGCCAATCCAACTGAAGATTTCATTTCAGAAGCGGTTCAGAGAGACCAGGTCCTCATGTGCTCCTTGAAAGATCTTGGTTCTCTATGTCCAGCACAGCCCGTGTTGCTTAGCTTGTGCTGAACAACTTGAAATCAGAAAAGAAAAACAAATTCCTCAGAGTCCTCCATTTTCTCAGCCTGCTCTGCTGCTCTCTGGTGAAACCTTCAGCTTGGAAAGAGTCCATGTGCATAAATAAAGGTGATCAAGAAATCAAACTTCATCTTCTTAAGTTCAAATATAGACAAGACTTTTATTTTTATTTTTTTATTTTGTTTTGGTCCTTCCCAGATTCACTTACTTCATTTGTGTATACTGTTTCAAGACTGGCTTAGAGGTCTAGAGAGATGGTTCAAAAGCTAAGAGCAACTCAGGTTGGATTCTCAGAACACACATGCCCCCCCCCCCCCATTTTCTGTAACTCCAGTTCCAGGGAACCTGACGCCCTCTTCTGGCCGCTGTGGGCATCACACATGCATGTGGTATAGGATCCACGCACATAAAATAAAAAATAAATAAAATTTCAAAACCTGGACCAGAGACTTGTCCTTACTAAAGGGGTTTGGGGCTTGGCTTCATTATTTGGAAGGACAGTTGAAATCCTATAACAGTTAAGAGTAAAATTACTTTTAAGAAATAATGTAAGTGGAGAAAAGATGAACAAATACGTCTATTCAATGCAATGCATACATTCCAAAATATGGAAACATTTAAAGTTCCAGAAGAGCAGAAAATCCAGGGAGCTCCCCTCTCCAGTATGAAGTATTCAGGGGTAACCAGTCACCCTATTCTTAATTTGTTCTTTTCTTTCCTCTGCTCCATATGAAATTGTCTCAATCCTCACTTAACCCCGGGGATGCCAGAATTCTGTTTGGTAGGATGCAGGATCCCAGCTTTGCCTACAATGACCTCACAGGACTCATTTTCAGTGACTGCCTCAGTGCTGGGGCCTTGGCTGGCAGAGCTTGAAGCCAAGCTCCCATTCTCTGCTTGTGTGACCTTGGAGATCCCTTGTGCCTTTGCTCTTCTCAAAGGCTTGGCCCAAAGTATCTTTGTGACACATGTCCTTTTGTTAAGTAACTGATGACTGGTCTGTTGCTGGGGTCTTGGAGAGTTAAGGCTCTCTTGCCCTGTTCAACAGTTCTCTGTTTTCACCCAGAAAGCCAGGGTGTGTGTGCATGTCCATGCCTGTGTGTATGTGTGTGCTTGTGTACATGTTGGCAGCAAGATAGTTTATCAACAACAACAAAACAACAAAACAGCTTCTGTTTGTGCCAGCCTTGTGATTTTAAACTGCTAAAGCAACCAAAAAAATGTTGGTTGTTATACATATGGCAATTTGGACAGCTCACAAAATGACCAAAAAAAATTTTGTTTTCTTCACCTCAGGAGGACACGGCCTTTTTTTTCAGGTACATGGTTCAGAGGACACCTTAGATTTCAGTCCCATATCCTCCTTCAGTGGCCTGAGACTTTTTAAGGGGTGAATGGATTCATTATATGATGACCATGGGTCATATGTCATCTTTGTGTTGTCTAGTAAGGGATGGTGTCACCTTCAAATCACTTATAGGTACTGTTTGATTTGGACTGGTGTAGCCCAATATTTTCCATGTTAGAGGATCCTGGGGGGTGGGCACACAGAAAGACCCGATAAAGATACCGAAGAAGCAAAAGCATACAAAGCTTTAACTTCTATTAACCTTGAAAATAAAACATTGCTACTTCGGTGATTTTTTTCTTTTCCAGTGTGCTAAAACATACACAGCATAACATTCTCACCACCCTGCAGCACAGTGCAGTGCCATTAAATGCATTCATAACATGGCGGACCCAAATCAGCTTTCTGTTTTCAGAGCTCTGCGTTGCCCTAAATAGAAGTTGCATACTCCTCTTTCTCCATTCACCCAGGCGTGGTGGTGTTGATACAGCTTTCACTTCCATGAATTTGCCTGTTCTTGATACCTTACATACGGAAATCACACAGCATTCATCCTCTTGTGCCTGGTTTATTTCACTTAGCATAATGTTATCAGGGTTTATCCACGTTGCATGGTGCATCAGAAATTCCTTTTTTTTTTTTTTTAATCTTGGAGTGGTAGACTTCCACCACAAGTACAAATCACATTTGTTTATCCATTCAGCTGTTGGTGGGCCTTTGGGAACCTTCCAAAATTTTTTCCTATTGTAAACAATCCTATTATGGATCCTGGTATTGAAGTAGCTGTTTGAATCTCTACTTTCAGGTTTTTTGGGGATCAATACTTAAAATTGAATTTGCTGGATCAATGATACGATTATCTCTTTTAAGAGCCATTAACTGGTTCTACCATGACCATACTATCTCCAGTGCCTACCACTAATGCGTGAGTACTCCAATTTCTCTCTATCCACACCAGAACTTATTTTCCATTTCTATTCATTTTGTAAAGTAACAGTCTAACAGAGGGGAAATAGCTTGCCTTGGTTTTGATTTTCACTTCCTGGTCTTTGAAGTGTTGGGCATCCTGTAATTACTGCTCAGTCATAAATCTTCTGTGGAGAGGTGTCTGCCAAGGCCCTTTGCTTACTTTTAGGTTGGGTTGGTTTTCATATTCTGGATATTGATTCTTCATCTCTATGTAGCTTTTCTGTGTGCTACTTTTTTCAGCCTATTGATGCACCATCTTTCTATGTGTAAACCTTGTTAATTTCAACAAAGTCCAATTTATCTACTCTTTTGGTTGCTGTGTACTAGTTTTTTTTTTTTTTTTCTAAACAGTGGTGTGTACTCACTGCATGTGTGATTGTTGTGTGTGGTGGGTGTGCGTGTGTGGGCAGATGCCAAGGGTCAGTGATGAATGTCTTCCTCAACTGCTGATCATATTAATTTTTTTTTGAGATAGGCTATCTTATTGAATGTGGACATCATTGATTAAATTAGACAAGCTGGTCTGCAAGCCCAAAAGATCCTCCTGTTTCTGCCTTTCCAATGCTCGGATTGCCAGGGCATGCTGGCAACTGTCTTCTTTCTTTCTTTCTTTCTTTCTTTCTTTCTTTCTTTCTTTCTTTCTTTCTTTCTTTCTTTCTTTCTTTCTTAACTTAACATTGATGCTGGGGATCCAAACATAAGTCTTCAAGGTTGTATGGCAAATCCTTTAACTGACTATCTCCTTGTTCCATGTTGTAGCTTTTGTAGAGGATATCTCATAGGAAGAAGAAGAGTTCCACCACACATAGGCAGCTCAATGTTTCCATGTTATAGAGCACTCTTGGCTCATCATAGGGGACTGACACCAGCGTTTCTGTGTGACAGATCACTCTCAGTATGCTTCATGTAGAGCAGTTCTATCCCTTCAAGTGAATTTTCTGATCCTTATTTATATTTTTATTTTATATTCTTACCTACAGAAGTTCTAAAATAAATCCTCACAGTTATCAAACGAATGGTTGAGGGACTACCATGTACAGGAAATTCAAAGGCAAAGTAAGACAAGTAAAATACATTTCAGTGAGGATAGGAGGATGTGAGAGTCAACCCTTCAGCTCCCAGCTGTGACTGTCAGCTGCATTAGGAAGAGCTGACAACGAGTCAGAAAAATTTCACAAATGTCAATGTGACTGTTTTAAAATGTGGGTTTAGCTCTGCCACTGTTAACACATGAGGCTCGAGTTTTAGAATGTCAATAGTCAAAGATAATATGAAGACTCAAAAGTTGTTTATGTGTGTGACAAAGTTCTTCTAAATATTGCATCTATAACATTTAGTGTATGTTTACATAACACTCAGGTTGATAGTCATAGCTCCCAAAAGGTACACAGGAATACATCTTGTAATTTCTTTGTCAGAGATACTTTAATAAGTTAAGCATTTTGGTTTCCATAAAGATAAGTAAGCTTGCAGACATATTTGCCCTCTGCTTTGTGATTAGGAAAGTGGCACATAACTGCACCTAGACATGTTCTGTCTTTAAAAAAAAAGCATACGAGCAACTTGACTCCTGCCTGTTTGACATGAGTCCCTCAGCGCATCACTGCAAAGGCAGCAGACGATTAGCACACTTGGCTTTAAAGTTTGTGAGAACAAGTGTCCTCTTGTCCCTCTGTGTTTATGTGGACTCTGAGGACACAGGGTTGAGTAACCTTTGCAACAAATCAATTAGAACACTATGAGACTAGTTTGATGCCATAAAAATACTGTAGCTGAGCTGAGTGGAGAAAGCCACTCTGGGCTGGAGATATGTTAATACAAAGGGGAATTTGCTCAATAGCAAAACTGTAGACCATCAATCACCTTGGATCTCAGCACTTTCGTGCTGTTCTAAGGCCGGTCAGTTATAATCCCAGCGAGTGAACTTTTTGAGCCCTTGACCCTTCCGTCTCAGGACTCAGTAGTACATCCGTGAAAGCCTAAACTACGACCGGGATGAGAACATTATCTACTGTTTCTGCTTCCTTACCATTTACATGAGCATAACAAGCTTTATGCTGTCTATGAAATTTCTCTATCCGTATTGATCTTGCCTTCAGAGTCATGCGTACCCACGTGCCAACCCAACTGTCCTTGCAGAATAATTACCTTAAAAGGAGATGAGCTTTTCCGGTCACACATTTGGTGGTAATAACAATGAAAACCATGTATGTGAAACACTGAATTCTTGATGGAACCTTAATTAGAAACTAAGGCACTTCTTTGAATCTTGAAGAGCAGCAAAGCTCCATAGTTTCAAGAGCTGCGCATTGCACATACTTTACTTAGACACCTGGACGGTTAATACATTTTGTATTTGTTCTCTCCTGCAGAACCTGCAAATGGAGTCTACTCTGCTCAGTCATGAAAACAGAAAAGCCCCCAATACACATAGTAACCCAAATCATGCAAAGACGATAAGACAAGAGGGCGCTCCATAGAACACTTCTCTTTGGACCCAGGTTTTAGGAGGCGATGTGTCTCGAAGACAGAGTTCATGTGGAGACAAGGAAAAGGGATAAAAATGTGGCAGAGTAGAGAACAGAAAGCTGATGCTCATAGAAGCAAATATCTATCTGCCTCCGGCTGTGAGGCATGGCTAACGGAGAGCAGTACATAGGTGTCAAATAGCTGGCATGGGCATATGCACAGTGGAATGAGCAACTGTCATTCTGACAAGGTCAGGTTAGAAGCCTAAGGAATTGTAGCTACCCGTCCTGAGCACGTTGATGGGGGTGTGACGCTTCTTTAACATGGCCCTGCTAACCTGCCCCCATGGTAGCTCTCCCTCTTTGCAGCTCACTTTTCCGCCTCATTTTATTTGTTTCAATTTTGGTGAGCCCTTAAGATACTCCTCCTTGGCTCTTGATCTCTTTGTTGAGAGCAATCTTGCCTCTTTAAAATCTAAAGTCAAAGATTCTTTTGGGGGAGAGTACTAACTCCCTTAATGCCGGTTTGTCTTCAGGAGCATCTCTGTGAACCTGCCATTCCCATTGGCCATACCTTCTTGACAGTTTCATGTCCTGGGGGATTTTTCCTTCGTTAAGGAGAATTGTTCCACTCTAGAACTTTTCTCTCTGTTAAAGGAGACGTTGGCTTTCTCCTTCCCTTGGCACCTGCAGAAGCAGCTCTGGCTCTCCCACACTTCAGTACCAATCTCCTTGGCACTCATGAACATCTACATATAAGATCCTTCCATTTTTTTCTCAATGCATGACCCATGTTTGGCTTCACGTCTTTCTCTAGCCCATTACTGAATGTCCCAGCTTTTCTCTTAATGCTTCAACTTCCCGGGCTCCATTTTTGTGCTCATCACCTCTAGTTCCTAACTTTCTTGAATAATTGGGCTCCTGCCATCATAGAAACCTCTTCACTAACAGGACCAGATAGAACACAGCTCCTCTGTAATAACATGTAGTCTAGCTTTTTGCCTGTACCCCTCAAGACCTCTAAGCATGTATGATAACATTGGCAGCTTGTAACATTATCCAAAGATACTGTCTTAAAAAATATGAGGCATCTCAGATCCTGGTTTCTGCTCAGATAAGAAGAGATCAGGACAGAATGTCATTCCCGCTCTTCAAACACAAACATAGACAAACTGAAAGCTCCTTCTTCTTTTTGAGCCCAACAGAGAGCTGTGGCTGGAGAGCAACTTACTGGAATGGACATAGGCAACAACCTTGTCCTTGCTGGGTAAATGGGATGTAAGCCTCTGTTTACCTGGGGCCAATGCAGCTAGGAGCCGATGAGAAAATTTTAACAATGAATGCAACTGGGTAAAGATTGAATGTGGGATGTCAGTGTTGATACAGAGCCCCAGAACGATGGCAAAGAAAGGGAAAAATTTCATCTCTATTTAGCAGGTGCTCATGAAAAGACTCATGAGAAGTGTCCCTTGGGGTCTAATGCTTAAAGATGGGAAGAGCTGCCTCTACAGGAGGAACACAGAGATCTACAGGGGCATTCCTCTCTGATTATTCATACAGAAGAAAATTAATATGGATGGGAAAGGGAAAGATGGCAAGCCTGCGCTGTTGCCATCATGAAAAGCTAATGTAGTTAAGGAATAGAAACAAAAATTCTTCTATTCCTACTGAGGCATTTATGCCAGGCCAAGACAGATGATTTGATAGGGCATGGTCTCCTAGAAGGTCACACCCATACACACGTCTTTGTGCTTGCCTAAGAGTATCTCAAAACATCTCTCTCCCTAGCCCTCCAGCCAAAACCTATTGAGCTGAACAACATGGCGGAATATAGCTGAGTTTCAAGGACCGGAGCCAAAATTGCCTGAGGTATTGTAAGCAGAAAGGAACAAGCGTGGGGAAGTCCTTCAGTCTTTACTACTTCCCTCTCCATACCCAGTGAATAGCTGGGGGGATTCAAGCCTGTAATTCCCTGGGGTCAACTCCAGCAACAAGAAGCCTAGAGCCCAGTGCAATTACTGAGCAGATTAATTCAGCCTCTTTCATGAATGGCTGGCCTGGCCATTTGTAGTGACATAAACATTTACCGTGGGTTGTAATAGCTTCACAATAGGTCTCCCTTTCGACTCTGCCCCAATAATTGAGTGGAAAACACTGATATAAAACTCATTAAAGCAATCATTTACCTCAACTTAGGTAATGGTGAGTATGAATGGTGATTTTAATAGTGAACAGTGTATAGGTCAAGAGCAAAAGGTTAACAAAACTAACACACTGCTAACAGATGAAATGACCACCAGGACCGTGCTTCAACATGACACTAGTGGGGTGTTTCAGGAATAACACACAAAACAACCAGTACCAAGCTATTAAAGGCTGTGCTCCAAGCTTGGCAGATGTTTCTTCTAACGAGCCAGAGAGCAAATTAGCTATTTATGCCTGTGCTGTAGTCTGAACCAAGGGCCTTGGACATGTTAGCACTCTACCTCTGGGCTATAGGCTCAGGCACAAATAGGAACCATTCAGGCTTTATAGGCTTCATGTGATCTCTGCTGCCAATTCTTTGAGTAGAGAAGTTGTAAGAACTTTCTAATGTAAAAATTAGTGTCAGTGCATGTGGCATTCAAAAGTAGGCAGGGGCTGGATTTTGCCCGTGGCCAGTAGTCTGTTACCGTGTTCTTTAATGGAGAAAGGAAGCAACATGCTGTCTCAGATGGGAAACTTCATCAGAGATGTCTACACCATAGAAGCAAAAGTTGAGGTTATAGACATTAGAAGAAAAGGACTTAGTAATAGGGATGGAGGATGCCTTTGGTTAGCTCGTGATTAGACATAACCAGATAAGAAAAGGATCATGGTTTTGAAGATCAGTATGAATTACCATATGTAAAACACAAAGAGAAAAAAAAATAAAAACAACCTACAGAAAACACAAACAACAGACTAAATCAAATCACTATCATGTTCAAGGCATGTGGAATACCATCAAGGTAACATGTCTGTAACTGAAATGCCAAAAATAGAAAAGAAGAGGAGAGGGTAAAAGAAAGAAGAGGGGAGAGGAGAGAAAGGGAAGGGAGAGGAGGAGGGGCGAAGAGAGGTGAGATGAGGTGAGGAGAGGAAAAGGGAGGGGAGGGGAAAACACCCAGAGAAACAGTGACTCAGGATTTCTCAAATTCCCTAGTAGATACAAAACAGATGCAAAAAACTCATGATATACCAAGCCAAATAAATGCAACAAATGTAAAAACATCAAACCTCCCTCCCTTAAAGCAAAAATCAATAAACCGAAAAAGAAACTAAACCAAAATCTATACTTAAATTCAAAGTGCTGAAACCATGAAACAGCTTACTCAGTGAAGCCTATTGGTAAATTCTCAGGCAAGGATGCAGTATTTACAACCACTGGCCAATGAGAAAAAAAGCACAGAGGGGTTTGGAATGGCCCAGCCACAACACTCAGGACGGCAGCAGCACAATTAAAGAAAATCAATAGCCAGCCCACCCTGAGGCTTTCAAAATAGTTGGCATAAGTGTATTAGCAGAGAAGATGACTTTTGTCTCTATCTAAATAAAATTTAAAAAAAGCAAACAAATAAATAAAAGCTGGCCAGAGTTGAAATGGAAGTTTCTGGAATCATTTTGGTCATGTGATATTTTGCTGCAAGCTGGACAAGTGATCTTTTGCTCAGGTTGGCTTGTGAGAGGGCATGTGATATTTTCTCTCTCATGTGAGGGTTTGGCCAGTTGAGGACATCCATAGGTAGACTTTGAGGAGAGGACATATGTAGAGGCCTAGGCACAGAAGACATTGGTTTTTGGATCAACATTACTGCACTGATCTTTGTGCTTTGATACGTGGTTTCACACAGAGCTTCTAGGATTCACTGCTTGGTGTTGGCCTTTGGACTGGACTGCTGGTATCCTAACGAATGAGTCTGGTAATCCACTAATGACCCATTGACCCTGATCAGCAGGAAGTAGATAAAACAGAACTACAGGCCTTTTCTCTATTAATCTCCTATCTAAGGTGGCTGGGAGTGGGGGGTTGGAAAGGAGGTAAAGGTGCTTATGAACCCTAAATAAAGTAGGTTTTGGTGAAAAATCTAAGCCTACACAGAGTCTAGACACAAGTGATGGTAGGACCACAAGGTGATGAGGTAAGCAGTCATGCATGACCTTGGTCTACACTCTGTATCATTCCATTTTTGTTTATCTTAAAACAGAAATGGGAGAAGAAAGCTTAGACAGGGCCCCAGAGCTGAGGAGTAAATCTCACATAGTCATAACCAAGCCAGGTTCTGTGTCCTGGTGAGAAGCACACTCCCTGCCAGGATTCTGGGATCCCGAAGACAGGAACATCTTTGATGAATGGTTAGTGGGCTTTTGACAGAGACCAGACTCCAGCTCTAGCCTCTCTCTCTAGCCTCATGCAGTCCTTGGCAAGAATCCCTCTCAAATGGCTCTTGGACAGTGTTAGCCAAGTCTGCTCTGACCCCAGCCTAAGGAATCAGAATCCCACAGAGCAAAGCCTTGCACTGACGGGTGCTACAGCCTGCCCAAACCTTCCTACAGTCTGTTGGCACGTGACTTGTGATTTGTTTTTCTCCATTTCCCATGGCAGCGACTTTAACCCATCAATACCCTTCAGTTTATAACTCCTCTGTATGTACCTCGCACTTAATAGATGTTCAGGCTTCCTGCTTCAGAGAAACAGATAACAGGTCTTACCTTGAGTCTCACACACTCAAGGTTGTGCTTTTGTTCTGTGTACAAAGAGCTCATTAAAATTAACACCATCTTTGCATAGACATGTTACTTCCTCCTTTCAAGAAGATGTGAAGCCTTAGAGAGGGTTCAGACTTGGGTCTAAGAAATTATTGAGCTTTTACTCTTTTCCTGTTGCCTTATGTTTCCTCGAGAAAACAAAACCCCAAACAAAAATTACTACAAATCAGATCTCTCTTTGGATCTGCTCTATTCATCGTTTAATAAAAAGGAAGAAACTATCTTTCAACGTCCCTTTTGTATAGAAACAGAATTCTTATGCAAATATCTGATGTGGATCTGCTTCTGAAGGCAGGTTTTAATGTGGGTGGACACACGGGGGTGACAGGTAGTAGGGCGATGGGGGAGCTTACAGGAAAGCCCCAACACATGGAAGGGGAATGAGAGAGGACCAGATGAAAAAACAAACAAACAAACAAACAAACAAACAAACAAACAAACCAAATACAAAGCCTCACATTTGGCCCTGGCTGTCTATAACTGAGTGTGCAGTTACAGTGTGCACTCTTGGAGTTGGGAGAGGGTTGGGGGGTTGGAGGGGGAGGAAGGAAGAAAGGACCAATATTTAAAATATTGACCAAAAACTGACATGCTAGAAGTAATATGGGAAGTTGCCTTGGTTTTCCTCCCTCCCTGCCTCTCTCCTTCCCTTCCTCCCCCCTTCCTTCTTTCTTCTCTTCCTTCCTTCTTCTAGGCTTCCTTTCTTTTCTCCTTCCCCTGAGACAGGGTCTCACCTTGTTCCCTTGGTTGGCTGAGAACTTGTGGTCCTCCTGCCCCAGCCTCCCAAGGGCTGGGACTATAAGCAGGTTCACATCCAGCCTCTCTCAGAGCTTCCAGGTAAGGTCTTTACTTTTCAGCCGGTACCTGTGCTGAAGTATTAACTGAGATTTTATTGTAGCAACCATAACAAACAGAATGTGCACTTGTGGTTCATAGGCTTGCTTAGAGCTGCCTCAGCTCCTACACAGCAGCTTGGCCGCTGTCAGGGCAGCCCTGTTTGGATTTACAGAAGAAATAACCCTTCTCTCTTTTAAATTTAATAGTTAAAAAACTTTTTCTTCAGAGTTTCAAGTAAGAAAAACAAATTACATTGAAGTGAACATTAGGTATTTATTTTAGGAAACTAGTGTGACCTTGAGTCAATTTAAAGATTGTGTGTGTGTGTGTGTGTGTGTGTGTGTGTGTGTGTGTGTGGTGCAGATAAGTTCATATGAGTGAAGGTATCTGAGGAAGTTTGAGGGGTTGGATTCCACCTGGACCCGGAGGTACAAGTGATTGGAGCCACCTCAGTTCCGCTGCAAGAGCAGTAAGCACTCTTACCCACAAAGCCATCTCTCCAGACCCAACCCAGGGTCGGTATGAATGTCACATTTTCCCAGCATAAGGAGCCATTATTTTCCCCCTGAGGAGTAGACTAGCCTAGTTTCTCACTTAGCTCTTAACTTACGCTGCACAAATACACATTAAAAGTAGACTACTTGAAAGCGTGTTCCTTGGATTCGCTCATACCCAGGAAATCTATGTTCTCATTTAATGCAATGTGTTCTTGGAGCTCCACAAGAAGATCAATACAGCCAACAAATCTGGGCCCAGGGGGCCCTGCAGAGACTGATGTACCAATGGAGGACCATTCATGGAAAGGACCTAGACCCCCTGCTCAGATGTAGCCCATAGGCAGCTCAGTGTCCATGTGAGTTCCCTAGTAAGGAAAGCAGGGGGTGTTTCTGATGTGAACTCTGTTGCCTGCTCTTAGATCACTTCCCCTTGGTGGGAGGGACCTTGCCAGACCACAGAAGAAGAGGATACAGGCAGTCCTAATGAGACTTGAGAGGCTGAGGTCAGATGGTAGGGGAGGAGGACTCACTCTTTCTGAGGACTAGGGGAGGGGGAGGGGGAAGAAGGAGGGAGGGTGGGAACAGGAAGAACTAAAAAGGGAGCTACAATCGGGATGTAAAGTGAATAAATTATTTAAAAAAGTTAAATAAAAACAAAACAAAACAGAACAACAACAACAACAAAAACACCAAAAAAGTTACTAAGAGAGCCTAGGTGAGAAATTGCTAAGAGTGTACTTATTCATAAAATAATTTCAAAGGCTGTTTATTCACTGTGCTAATGTATTGCCACATGTTTCATACTAAATGAAACTTAAAGCTATGGTATTTGTGTGTGTGTTTATGTGTATGTGTGTGTGTGTTATTTTATCTAAGTCAACTGGCTACTTCTAAGCTTACGTATTATTTGTTCATTCCACCGTTTATAGCCCTGATTCGCAAGTATGTTAAGTCAAATTGCTGTAAAAAACAGGTTAACTTCTTTGCAGATGAATGTGTAATTGGGAGATTTTCTGTGAGGTGACTCTCGCTGTGTTTGCCTAAGCATCTAGCTTGCCTTGGGTGATTGTTTCTCCTGCTACTTCCGAAGTTGGATATGTAGGTTTCTGGAAAAGAAGAAGAAACAAAGAAAAAGAAACAATGGCATGGAAGTTAGAGAACTTATTTAAGGTGTTTTGTGAGAGGGACATGATATAAGGGTGCTGGCTGAGGCTCGAGATCACTCCTGTGTCCAGGGAACAAATCGGGAGTTTGAGCTCATGACCTATTTAGGCATCATTATTTTAGATACAATCAGCTGAGCCCTCGCTAATGGAACCCTGTGTCAGTTCTAAAGCAATGCATTTGACATCATCCTGATGCTTCTGTTGTTGCTATAACCGAAGGGATTCTGGAAATGGGCTCTTTAGGAGAAACTGATAATATATCCCGTGAAGCAAAATAACTCTTAGAGATCCAACAGCACAGATTTGGATGGATCATGTCAAAGTCACAGGGGGAACAGCAATGCTCTATAAATTTCCTGAAATAGCTACCGGTATGTTCAAAACAAAGCAGAAATTTTATTGCATCACAATGAAAAAAATCCCACAAGACATCAAAACTATTTCCACCATTCACTTCGGAAGGAAAGTGAGAGCTGATTTGCCTTCCTAATAATTTATCATCCTGTGCATGTTAGTCACTATACCTAACATGATTAACATGAAGAAGGGAAGGTCTGCTACCCACCTTCATAGTTTCTGCCCAGTTCATAGCCAATGGCCATGTTACTTTGGGCTTGTGGTGAGGCAGCGTATGATAGTGGCAGCAAATGGTGCTGCAAAACCGTTCAGTTCATAGTCGGGATCACAGAAAGAAAGGACTGGCCTATGAACCTCCCACAAAACAATATCGCCTCCCAACGACATCACCCAGAGGACCAAGCCTCTAACACAAAGGGACTCACTTCTAAATTATGACACCTGCTTGCACATTTGCAATGGAGCTGTTCAATCAGAGATGTTGTTGAGCTTCTCTCAACGGCGGGGATAGTCCCAGGAGTGAGGATATAGAGATGACAGAGATGTACCCTGTGTGGATTCTAGGGAGCCCATCTTACAATAAGGAAATACGGTTAAGAAGAGTGTTAGCTAAGCTTCCCGACATAACAGCACTGCTGCACGTATGAACTGACAGAGCCTGAGGCAGCCTGCCCAAATGTGGTCCTAGCACTGAGAAGGGAATCCCTCACCCCGGAGCTATCCCCAGCTAACCACTGGCAAAAGAAAAGTGACAGAGTCTCTCAGTGTGCACAAACCACTCTGAAGGGTAGCCCCATAGGCCCCATGCTCAGCAAGAGACGGCCTACACAAAACAAACTCAATGGTAATTTTGTCTTACAATGCTTTGGGCATTTTTTTTTTAATCTTACAGGTCTTTTGCTTCTATATTAGGGTTGGGAATTTTGTTTCTATGATTTTTCACTGCGTGTATCTCAGCATCTGTGTTTTGCTTGTACTTTTGTTCTGTTTTCCCTGTTTTGTTCTATTCTGGTTTAGTTATTTTATTTTATCCTATCTTATTATATTATCATTAGCTTATTTGTATTCTAATGAGAGAGAGAGAGAGAGAGAGAGAGAGAGAGAGAGAGAGAGTGTGATTTGGGTGAATGGCGAAGTGGGGAGGATCTGGGAGAAGTTGGGGGAGGGAAAATCTATAACCAGAATATACTGTGCAAAATAATCTATTTTCAAAAAAATTTAAAAATATTAGTTAAGAAATCAGCAAGAACTGACCATTAAAGGCTGATACAAAGGGGTTAGAGAGATGGCTCCACAGTTAAGAGCCCCTGTTTCTCTTTTAGAGAGCCTGGGTTTGATTCCCAGCACCCGCATAGTGGTTCACAACCATCCATAACTTCAGTTCTGGCATCCCTGGCATGTCAGGGAACGTGGCATCTCTTCTGATCTCGTCAGGCACCAGGCACACATGAGGTTAATATATACATACAGCCAAAACACACATACATATAAAAGAAAAGTAAATACATATTTTTGAAAAGGTTGATAATACTTTATTTCTCAAACCTAGAAACATTCTCTTGTGGGCCAGTGTGATGACTCAGTGGGTTAAAATGTAAGCCCAGGAACTTGAGTTTGATCCCCAGAACCCACGGTGGGAGGAAAGAACCATCTCCTGAAAGTTTTCCTCCCACCTCCACATGCACACACAAACACACACACACACACACATGCACACAAACACCAATAATAATAAAAACAAATCAAAATCTCTTGAAGTCAGGTTGAAGTGTAAGTTAGTACAAATGTGATCTGTTCATTATGGTGGGATGAAAGCATTGTAATATTCCATAAACACGTTCTCAGTAGTTTTGTAGTTTTCATTTCACTATGGATTTCAAATGAGTTTGCCTTTGAGATCACATGGGCTTTCATCTGACTCCTGGATTCTCTTGTTTATCATCACTGAACTTAGACAGGCTCTAGATGGTTGGAGTCTTATCTTTCATGGGTGGAAAATGACTTGCTACATTATAAGTGAAACACGTAGTACCCGGCAGGTTTAACCTTCAAGAAGTATCACATCTTTTCTTTGATGGCAGGAAAGCTAAGTGGGATGCCTTTGGAGAAAACCGATTTCCCCTTTGCTGTCTCTGCATGCCACACCAGGTGGAGCTCATTTTGACAATCGGTATAAAGTTTAGAAACACATCAAGGAGTCTGAGCTGTGTTTCTTTGCAGGACAACTTTATTAAAATACACATAATAACTTCAAGATCACTGTTGGTTTTAGACAGAAAGGCAGTTCCACCTAATCCAGCTTTGCAGAGTAGAGCGAACATTTGTCAAATCCTATTTGGCCTTTTGGAAGTGGCTCACAACAGGCTTTGCCTATAGATATTGTTTTCTGAGCTGGAGAATAGGGTTCACGAAAGGTTAAGGGTGAACTGTGAGTTTAACTCAGAACTCTTCATCTCCCTGCTCTGATCTAAGCATTCCTCCTGCAGGTAGAGGTTCGGTGTCTGAAAAGCAAAGGAGTCAAGTTTCCTGGCACTCTGTGCCTTGGAGCATTTATTGAAATAAACTGCAAGAGCTGGGGCCTGCCCCAGCCTTTGGAGCTGGGAAGAATGCTGTGTATGTGGTGAGGGGTGAGGGAATGGGGTAATGATTAGGCCTTGGGGAACAGGCTTTCTGGAGATTTCTATTCTCCCATCCAGGCTGTCTCTCTACTAGTAACAGAAGCCTTGCCTTTCTCAGCCTCAGGCATCTGGTTCCATCCCAGATGCTCTAATGTCAGGATAGAATACAAAGAAAATATCTGGGTGTTTCAGATTCAATAATGCCTGTTAAAGTGGAAATGATAAGAAAGCTTTAATATAATTAAGCTAATAAATTATATTAGCTTTGATTATGAGTATGTTTTGTTTGCAGAACTTATCAGTGTAAATAATGTGAACTACTATATTAAACACAGTGTCTTCTGTAGTAATAAACAGTTACATCATCATTCTCTTGTACTTACTAGGGACCTCTTGCATACCACTTCTCTGAAACTCCAAACAAAATGCTTTGATGCATCTTTGTTATTATTGTTATTATTTTATAATTTTCAGTAGAGAGGAAATGAAAAGTCAGCAAAACAATGTAATTGCCTTCAAATTACCTGACCAGGTAGGCAACAGTACTGATAAATTCCATCTTCTAAGCTACTTTTCACACACACAGAAATGAATTTTCACGTGCATTTCCTAGTTTTGATCCAATGACCTGAATGATTAACATTGTTGTCAGCTGTGAGCAATAATGCCTTTCTCAAAAGAATCCGAAAATTGAAAGTAGTTTTCCCCCAAAGCCCATGTGTTAAAGGCTTGGTCCTTGGGGTGATGCTACTGGGAGGTAATGGAGCTTTATGGGAGGTTTGTAGGCCACTCTCTTCCCTTCTTTTTCTATTCTTCATCATGAACAGAATGGCTTTGCAATGCCATTTCCTGACATCCTATAGGCTGCCTGGCCACAAGCCCAAAGCCTGGGCCATGGCCCAGAATGAAAATATCTAAGCCTTGGCTTTCCCTTTGTAAGCAAATGACCCCATGAGTGTTTATTTTTATGCTCGTGAACCGAAAATCCAGACAAATTCTGAGCAGCCACTCCAGCATTTGAATCTCTCCATGGCTTGTTGCTGACCTCAGCTCTGGACCTTTCCCTTCAGCCCCGCTTGCTGCCAGGCTGAGTTGAGAGCTGTGTCTTCTGATGTTTGTTTATAGACGTTGCTTTCATTCAAAACAAAAGGAACACTAAGACAGGTCACTGTTTGCCTCAAAGGACTCACACAAAGTGGAGCAAGTCGTCACCGAAGGAGATGTTGAACTATCAGAAGCTAATGCGGCTGGTCACGTGACAGTCACCTTCAAAGCGACTGTCACCTGAAGCAAAAGGGCTCAGTCCTATTCTTGCAAATGTACTGTAGCACTTCTTCTGGCCACGAGGATAAACATCCCTCATTCTCTCAGCCATTTTCTTTCAACATCGTCTGGGGTTTATAGCACATTCCACATTTCGTATAAAGGAGGAACTCAGGGAACACAAATGCCCAAATCTCTTTATTGGCTCAATATTTGGGAGCATTCAAGTGAGTCCAGGACATTCCAGCCTGGCTAACACACAGTACATTTGTATATTTGTCTTACAGTTTATTCAAAAACAATGAGACTGATAAAAGATTTAAAAAAAGGGGTGAGGTAAAGGTAACATGACTCTTGCTTCAATTATACAAATGAAATCAACTTATTCATCTAAAAACACACTGTGTTCACTTACTAGATCATGGGCACCATGCCCAGAGACCCTTCCTCAGATGACACTGGGCACCAAACTTAAGCACACAGCAGTGCAGTGTCCCCAGCAATGTCATAAAACACAGCACAAGTTATGTCAGGCTTTCTTCGAAAAGTTTAAAAAAAAAAAAAGAACTTAATTAGATTTGAGGATCCGATTTAATATGGATGTTTTAAAAACGTAAGGGAAAGAGAGATTTCTGCTTTCCTCTGACCACAGCTGGAACTCCAGAACGAAAGAGATTAAGGAAGGGGATACAAGTATCCACATTTGTAAGGTAGGAGCTCCCCAGGACCCAGGTGCCTGGGGAGTGGCCCTAGAACGGTTTTTGCTAAGTTGGATGGTGTGGGCAGTCGTGGAGAATGTAGGGAGGATGCGAGGTGAGAGGCAGAAGGACCTGAGCGAAGGCTGTGCTGTGGTGTGCGGTGCTCTGCCGTGGAGCGCTCGCTGAGCCCACTCAGCGCTGCTTCAGCCCAGCCCCGAAGAAACCAAACCCGAACACTCTCCCCACCAGGCTCCATGCTGTTAAGGCAAGGCCGTTTCTCACCTCCAGGTAGCGGGTGGCCCCTCTAAATGGAAAGTCTTACGACCTGCTTCAGAGGAAGTTTGACAGCATCTTCATGGCGTGAGTCAGGGAGAAAGGTAGGGAGAAGTCGAAGTCCCTTCTTGTATTATTTCCTTGAGCACTAAAACGACGTGCTTTGGGGTGGTGTGTCAGGTCTCTCTTAAAAGAACCAAATATTAAAAATGTGAGCTGGGTGTGATAGCATATGCCCAGTATTCCTGGTTCTCATGAGGTGAGGGGAGGATTATCTCAGGTTCAAGACCAGCCTGGGCGACATAATGGGTACCGTGCCAGCTGAGGTTGCGTATTAACTCTTATAAACAGGCAAACAACAACAAATAAATAACCAAAAAACAACAACAACAAAAAAAAGAAAAAACAAATATAATGCCGACTTCAGCTGGTAGCCTAACCGTGAGCCCTTCAAAGCGGCGATCTTCTCGTCATTTGTAGAAACCAAATACAAGCCTGCCACGCCACAGATTCCTACTTGGGTGAGCCGCAAGTGTTAATGTTTCTGGGACATTCCGCCTGGAAATGCAGCGGTGCCTGGTGTCTGTGGGAAGAGCAAACAAAGCCACAGACCTGGCCGTTATTACCAAAAACCTTGTGAGCGGAAATGAAGGGGACCATAGCAGTTAGAAAGACCCGAGATTCGGAGACCCAGCGTGCCCTATGTGTCATTAGCAGTGAACTGTAGTGTGCTTTACGATAAGGGTCCGTCATGGAGACCAAACCAAAGCCTCCCACACAACACCAAGAAAAGAAAACGCTTTCGTTTGAAATATTAATGTTTTCGAGTTTGCCAAAGTTTTTTTCTTTTGAATGTTTTCTTTCGACGTTTCCTCAAATAATCCATTTCTTTCATATAGAACAAAGAGTGCCTGGAATGGTTCTTTGTAGTCCCCTCCAGGTGGGAGGTTTATGTGAAACAGCAGCAGTGACAGAGTCACAGGCGTGTGAGCCTAGCAACCTGGATTTGCTAGTATTTGCATGGGGAGAGTCCTGTTTGTAACTCAAAATGTCTTTGCCTTCGCTGTAAGCAACGGCGACAACATCTTCCTTTAAAGCTCTGTGGATATGCTGTTTTGCTTTTTCTTTCCTGCCCACCCCTGTCTTTTCTTTGAATCAGTGTCAGTCGTCCCTGTGGTATGTCTGGTACACTCTGGGGGCAGGGTGGCTTATGCCTTTAACCTAGAACTCAGGAGGCAGAAGCAGGTGGTTTTCCTGTGAGTTCTATGCTAGCCTTGTCTACATAGAGAGTTCAAAGCCAGTCAGGGCTACATAGTAAAGTTGTCTCAAAACCAAAACAGAACATGGACAAGAAAAAGGAAAAGTTCCATGTCAGGTTTTGATGATAGAATTGGCTTTTATTATTAATCATGAGCAGCACCACCTAACCTGCAAATCAGATGGAGCTTCCGTTCTAGAGACTGAACCCAGGACCCCGTACGCAGTAGGCAAGTGCCGCACCCCTGAGCTACGTTCCCAAACTTCGTGATACTTTTCGATATTATTATTATTAAATCTCTCCCTTTAATTGTAAGTAATGAAGTACACAGCACCGCTTCCTATGAGTCAATAACTAAATCGATCTATTCAGCAATAAAACTAAGATGCAGGAATGACATTTAAATTCTGTAATAAGTTGCCATTGTCACACATTGTCACAGGTGCAAACCCAAAGCAACTGTCAAGTGTGTTGCAAGGACGCGCTACATTTTTGAAGAGCAGATATCGAGTAGTATTTTCAGTGCAATGTTCCTGCCTTTGCTGAACACCCCCTGGTCCAGTTTACTGGGTAAAAAGTCTGGAGATCAAAAACATACTTTTCAAAAATGTTAGCTAAAATGGAAAACT
This sequence comes from Psammomys obesus, assembly GCF_907164565.1. Classification (NCBI taxonomy): domain Eukaryota; kingdom Metazoa; phylum Chordata; class Mammalia; order Rodentia; family Muridae; genus Psammomys; species Psammomys obesus. Next base: position 31,258,275 of record NW_026585895.1, read on the forward strand.
TAATTCTTGTATTAGTATTATAGCCCCTCCAATTTTTTTTAAATATATTCTATAGCAGGAGATTTAAAATGATGGACCTAAAATCTAAATTAAAGACCTGATTACCCTTGACACTTCTGAGTGAAAGCTAACCATGAAAGAATTACCACGTAATTCAGCAGTCAAACAGAGAACAGGAGAGACAGGCATGTTGGGTGCTTGGGTTGACTGTGGGAGCCACCGCTTAGGAGATCTTTAAAAGAACAGCTGATTGGCATGGCCCCTCAGCCATCTACTCAGGAAGCGAAAGGAGGAAGCACACATTCATTGTTTCTGGTTTCCAGCTGGTCAAAGATAACCTCATGAGTGATACTTTATCTTTGGTTGTACTTGCAGATGCACAGATGCCTAACGGACTTTCACAGATGGTCCATGGTGCAGCACCAGAGGCTCCTACTAGTGGGAATGAGAGGTACTAAGCCTGGGCTTAACTGAGATGCTCCCAGACTAGCTGAAGTGAAGTGGTTTGAAGGGAAGTAGAACTGGTTTTTAAGTAACACGTGGCGTTGGGAGATTCAAAACATCACCTGAGATTTGCTTGATAACCGAATGTGTTATTATTAAGATTTCTGTAGTGTAAACTTAAGGACATAAGCAAATTCAAGTCTAATTCAAACTCATTCAATTAAAAGGAAATTGTGTTTCAGGGAAAATGACAGGTCTGGCCACGAGGAAGGCCGTGGGTACAGTACAACACAGAGCTCTGAGATAAGACATCTTGAATTGTAACTCTAGCCTGCCTTGTAGGGTCTGTAACATGTTAGGAGAATTACTAAAGCATTCAGCACTTCAATTTCCTGTTCTGTAAATCTCATAAAATCACAATAGACTCATAAATTTGCCATGTCACTAAATGAATTACATGCAGAAGGTACATTGACAAGTTCCTGGCTCAGTCACCAGCCGCGCTGTCTTCACCTGCACTGTCCAGCAAGCTTAGCATTCAGGAGAGCAGGGAGCACCTCAGGATTCTTGTTTTTGGTATGGTACTTCATGTGAAAATGGCAGGCTTACAGGAACCCCAAGGGTGAACAAGTCAGTTTGGATGGAACATCCCTGGCGAGGGCACTAATGGAGCCCATGTCTGCAGCAGTTACCATGGTGACTGGTTCTCCAAGGGCCAAATCTGAATTAAGGACATGATTACCCTATGAGTCCATCCATGGCTGGGAGAGATGGAAGTGAGCATAGATAAGGTCAACACACCCTAACCCCAAAGGGCATGCTTCTTCAGGTCGTGGAAGAGTGTAAGGAATAGTGAGTTCACAGGCTGGCAAAGCAGAGAGCACTTCCTAGCAACAGAGCTGGAGGTACATTTTGTTTATTCCTGGATGTCAATGTGGAAGTCTGTAACACTACCGGCTCGTTGGCAGAACTCACCGAAAGAAAATATGTTTTGTATCTCTTTCAGGTCCCTGAAACAGACACACATAAATGCTCTGCTAACTGTACCATTGAAAACCTCAATGATTACGGCTTATGAGGATGACTGAAATAATTCCAGCTGAGAGAATATCATAGAATAGAAAATATCTCAGCCTGCATCATACAGTTTGTGGTAATATTTTGGAATGAACTTTTAAAGATTTATTATCAACTTTAAAATCATTTTCTTCTTTCAATGCAATCATAATATATGTCCATTACTTAAAAAACTATAAAACACAAAGCCTTCTTTCTTTATTCCACTTACACAATCACTGTCAATGATTGGATGCAAATGGACAAGGCAGTATTTTACTTATTAATTGAAATTGTGTTTTGTATCATACCTAGCAGAGTACATCTGTTTGTGAGTGTTAGACTGCAATTTAAGTTAGCACTCTGTTTATTGATACACTAAAGCAGTTTTGGTGCAGATTAATTTAAGCTTTCACACACTGATATAAGTCTGAACAAGATGTCTTTGATGCCCTACTCACTCAATTTGCGGTCTGTCCTAGTATGAGATGGAATTTATGATAACATTCATCATGACAAAGAACTTTATCAATTTTAAAATTATAGAGTCAGTATTTACTTTTTTATTTATTTTTTAATATTTAAGACAGGATTTCTCTGTGTAGCTCTGGCTGTCCTGGAACTCACTCTGTAGATCAGAATGGCCTTGAACTCAAATAAATTTGCTTGCCTCTGCCTCCTGAGTGCTAGGATCAAAGGTGTGCGCCACCACCACCTGGCTTTACCATTTTTCTTAATCTCTTCTTTTAAATACCTAGAGCAACTATAGATATATTTTTATTATTGGGAAGCTTTGCAGTTTGCTAGAATATAGAATGATGTATACAAACAGGATGTATTGAATAATAATTAACTGTTGCTGATTGTATTTTCATTTTCTTTTTATTCATATTTCTTTTATAAATATCCACAAAAATATTGGATAAATATGATGGATCTATAATGTCTTCAGGAAGATACATAAAAAACACTTGGAAATGATAATAATGAAATAATGATATAAATGATAAATAATGATAATAGTATTAATTGTGGTGTTATTAATTAATTATGACTAACATAATTAATAATCATTATTTCACTATTTATCATATGTATCATTATATAACAATGATATGCCATTATATATTATGATATCATAATGATAGAAATGATAAATAATAAAATAATGAGATAAATGATTATAATTCCCTCTGTGCATTGGTGGTGGGTTTGGGAGCAGATAAGAAAAAAAAAAAAACTCTACTTAAAGAACCCAGAAAAGTTATTTTATTTTCCTCTCAAGTTTGAGAGGAAAATAAAATACATTTAGATGTATAATTTCTCCCAAAAAAAGTATTCTCAGACACCATTTGAAAAGAGTAAGTGGGAGCCAGTGAGAAGCTTAGCAGGCACCTGCCACTAATCCTGATGACCAGGAGGTGGAAGAACGTATTTTACCAAGACAGAAAACAAAACAAACTCAACAAAATCATTAAACAACGAGACACAGAGGACATGAGCCTTATCACAGAAGAGAGTCCCACGGTCACTGCTTAGGGGAATTCCTAGGGCCACAGTCCTGCAAGGGCACCATGGATCCACTGGTCCTGGCTGGGATGTAGGCCACAGTCTCCAGAAGCCACCCTCCAGGAAAGCTGTGTTTCCTTAAGCTGTTCAGCTTGTTAGCATGAAGTTGTTCAGACATTCCCTTGTTTGCCTTTTACGATTTCAAGAACGTAGTATTACCTCTCCCCTCCCTGCAGTGGGTAGTTTGCTCCTCTGCCATCAGCGCATCTGAAGAATAATCAATCTAACCTAGTTCAAAGAACCAGATTCTGGTTTGCTTATCTTGTCTGCTCTCTTTTCAGTTTTCTCCTTTGTTGGTCGGTTTCACTCTGGCTTTTGTTAATTCCATTTCTTCTGATTAATCTGCCTTTCTATTGCTCTCCTATTTCTACTCTGTTAGGGTGGAATCTGATTTGAGCTCTTTCTTTGAACATGTACACTTAGTTAATTCCCATACCATCTCTATATTTGCAGGCAGCATACCACACCTCTGAAAACATTTCCTTTCCATTTTCACTCAGTTTACATTTTCTAAATTCCATTTTGATTTCTCTGATCAGGGGATTATTTATACACATGTCATTTAAATTATAAGCCTCTGACTTTTTTCTAGATATTTTTTTCTGTTATGGATTATGACTAGAAACACACCCTTTTAAGCTTATGGAGGCTTATGTTGAAGCCAGAAGATGATCCATTTTGATAAGTGCTCCATGTATACACTGACAAATGAATGCATTCTGGTGTTGGCGTTGCTTTCCATAGATGGGAGTTAGGTCAGGTTGGTTGACAGAATTATTCAACCTTTCTGTATCATTACTGATTTGTTGTCTGCCTGTTAAATCAGTTCTTGAGGAAAGAATGTTTGTTAATGGCCGATTGCAATTGTGTGCTTTTTCTATTACTCTCCATTTTGTCATGTGTTGACACTGTTATTAAGTACATACATTTAAGAACCCATCTTTTGACATATTGATCTCTTCAGCAGTATAAAAGGAAACTCACTTTTTTTTTTTTTTGGTCATGTTCCTTGTTTTGAAAAATAGTTTAATGAAGCATGATAATTCCAATGTTCTTTCTTTTACAGCAGTCTGAATGTCCAAGACATTATCATGCTCATTTTTGTTATTACTTATACACACACCTCACTTTAGTGATATATGAACAATAAATATACAGAAAACTAGGAATTTACAGAAGATAAAAATATATCAGCATGGAGGTCCCTCCCATATATATATGCATTTCGAGGACCATCATACACAAATACCAGAGTGGGGACCACAAGCTTAGGCATTAGCATCTAGGTACCTTCTCTGGATAGATAGACAAGAAGAGCAGGATTACTAAAATGAAGAATTGTTGAAGATTTCCTTTGTTTTCATCTGTCTTTTGTTGGACCAAACCTAACATGTCCATATCACCCAGCATCTTTTTTTTTTAGTGTTTATTCTTTTTTCTTTTTATTAATTACAGTTTATTCACTTTGTATCCCCCCCATACCTCCCTCCCTTCTCCCCTCCCAATTCTACCCTCCCTCTTCCCCACCCGTGTCCTTCTCCCAGTCCAGTGAAAAGGGAGGTCCTCTTCCCCTTCCCTCTGATCCTGGTCTATCAGGTCTCAACAGGAGTGGCTGCATTGTCCTCTTCCGTGGCCTGGTAAGGCTGCTCCCCCTTCAGGGGGAGGTGGTCAAAGAGCAGGCCAATCAGTTCATGTCAGAGACAGTCCCTGTCTATGGACTGGGAGGCCGCTTGGATACTGAACTGCCATAGGCTACCTCCACAGGGGTTCTAGGCCATCTCCATGAGTGGTCCTTGGCTAGAGTATCAGTTTCAGAAAAGACCCCTGTGTCCAGACTTTTAGGATCTGTCACTGTCCTTGTAGAGCTCGTGTCCTCTCCAGGTCTTACTATCTCCCACTTCTTTCATAAGATTCCCTGCACTCTGCCCAAAGTTTGGCTATAAGTCTCAACATCTACCTCGATACCCAGCAGGATAGAGCCTTTCAGAGGCCCTCTGTGGTAGGCTCCTGTCCTGTTCCCTGTTTTCTCCCTCCTCAGATGTCCATCCTCTTTGCCTTTCTGAATGGGGATTGGGCATCTTAGCCAGAGTCCTCTTTCCTGATTAGCTTCCTTAGGTATATATATTTTAGTAGGTTTATCCTATATTATATGTCTAGTAACCACTTATGAGTGAGTATATACCCTTTGTGTCTTTCTGCTTCTGGGATACCTCACTCAGGATCATCTTTTCCAGTTTCTACCATTTACCTGCAAATTTCATGATTTCCTTCTTTTTTTTTTTTATAGCTGAGTAATATTCCACTGTGTAGATGTACCACAATTTCTGTATCCATTCTTCCATTTAGGGACATCTGGGCTATTTCCAACTTATGGCTATTACAAATATTACAAATAAAGCTGCTACAAACATGGCTGAGCAAATGTCCTTGTTGTATACTTGAGCCTTTTTTGGATATACACCTAGCAGTGGTATATCTGGATCTTGAGGAAGTGCTATTCCTAGTTGTCTGAGAAAGTGCCAGATTGATTTCCAGAGTGGTTGTACAGGTTTACATTCCCACCAGCAGTGGAGGAGGGTTCCCCTTTCTCCACAACCTCTCCAGCATGTGTTGTCAGTTGAGTTTTTCATCTTAGCCATTCTGATGGGTGTAAGGTGAAAACTCAGGGTCGTTTTGATTTGCATTTCCCTAATGACTAAGGATGTTGAACATTTCTTTAAGAGTTTCTCTGCCATTCAATATTCCTCTATTGAGAATTCTCTGTTTAGCTCTCTACCCCATTTTTTATTTGGATTACTTGATTTGTAGCTGTTTAACTTCTTGAGTTCTTTATATTAGCCCTCTGTCAGATGGAGGGTTGGTGAAGATTCTTTCCCAATCTGTAGGCAGTCGTTTTGTTTTGATGACAGTGTCCTTTGCTTTACAGAAGCTTTTCAGTTTCATGAGATCCCTTTTATTGATTGTTGTTCTTAGAGACTGTGCTGTTGGTGTTCTGTTCAGGAAGTTGTCTCCTGTGCCAATGAGTCTAAGGCTCTTCCCCACTTTTTCTTCTAATGCAATTCCCATCAAATTAACAACACAATTCTTTATAGACCTTGGAAGAAAAATTCTCAACTTTATATGGAATAACAAGAAACCTAAAACAATTGCTAAAACAATTTTCTACAATAAAAGATCTTCTGGAGGTATCTCCATCCCTGATCTCAAGCTGTGCTATAGAGCAACAGTAATAAAAACTGCATCATACTGGCATAGAAACAGAGTGGTGGATCAATGGAACAGAATAAAAGACCCAGAAATAAACCCACACACTTATGAACACCTGATTTTTGACAAAGAGGCCAGAACCATACAATGGAAAAAAGATAACATCTTTAACACATGTTGCTGGTCTAACTGGATGTCTACATGTAGAAAAATACAAATAGATCCATACTTATCACCCTGCACAAAACTAAAGTCCAAGTGCATCAAAGACCTCAACATAAAACCAGACACCCACCATCTTTTAATTCAACTTAAGGAAGGATACAAAGTCATTGTGAGGACCTGCATTGGGACAAAATTTACATGTGTCCTCAGCTTTGTTTGGGATAAAACTGATAAAGCTTCATGATGGGATTAGTTTTAAGTGGGCACAAAAAGATAAGAATGACAGAGACTGACAGAGAAAACAAAGTGGGAAGAAACAAGAATGAAGGGTTAGGGAAGTGCCTGTTCTTTGGTGTCAAGAGAACATGGGATGTAATAGAAGGATTCATGGAACAGTGGTCAGAAGCTATAGCACAGGAAGGCTGAACTGAGGCACAAACAGGAGTAAGGAGCTTGGAGTTTGTGTCACAGGACAGTGCTGGGGAATCTATGCCAATAAAACCAGACTTTAGTTTGCTCAGAGAGAATCTGGCAGTGGTTACAGGTATCCATGAAGAATGAAAGACCAATGTTTCCAACGCTAGAAGAATATTGCTTAGAGACTCTGAGAGACCTATGGGGAAATGAGACTATTAGGTGAGACCAATGTGACTTGGGATTCAGACCAGAGAACTAAAGTAGCAGAAGGGGCAAGAGAGCCACAGAAATGTGGAAAAATAAACAGTATGGCACAGAAGGAATGGGAACAAACAAGCAGAGAGAGAGAGAGAGAGAGCGTACTCAAACTTCCCTAATTCCTGCCGTGGGAAGCACTATTCATTAGAGAACAGGTTATCAATACTGATACCTTGAGAGTGGAGTCACCATTTGTTCAGGGCCCTTCATGTCTTATGAGCTGACAGAGCAAAGGTCTGAAAACTTCATCTTGAGGGCCCGTCTCATCTTGGGGCTACTTAGTATCAGAATGGTGGAATGGAGAGAGATGCCTGTGTAGGTTATTATTTCCCAGGCCCAGCGCCAGGAATTGTGGACAGTTACAGCTTGGGTGGCATCCATCACCAAGAACAGAACATATGACGTATAGAAGATGAGGAAGAAGGCAAGGGACTTCAGAGCCATGGTGTGAGCCTGGGTCCTGTGATCACGATCGTGAGGCCTCGGTTTGTGGTACCTCATCTGTTTCACATGCCAGTACAGTGAGAACATAAGTAAGATAATAGATAGAAGAAACAGGAAGAATGGAATGACCCACATCAGCATTGAGTGACAGCGAAAATAATACTGATGGAATGCCATTGCTCTATAAGCAAGTGTGCAGTTTGTGTCAGCCATCATCTGAGAGCTGATTATCTTCCCAGTGACCGAGGAGATGGCTGACAGCCCACCAGTGATCAAGGATCCCAGAAGTAACCTGGGCACTGACCGAGAAATTCTCCACTTCATCCAGAAGAAGATGGGGTGGGAGAATGATGAGATCTTTACACAGTAGAAGACGGCAAGCCAGGTGGTAATCCAGAAACTGACAGTGTTGATGAAGTCCCAGAGGACATGAAAATACTTAATCTGGGGACAATCCTTAAAGGGGTCCAGGAAGTTGTTTAGGATGGATAGTCCATGCAGACAGAACCTAGAGGCAGCCAGGCAGGCCAAGATCATCTCACCTGCAGGGAATGCCTGGCTTTGTACCCATTCCCTGATCAACACTGTGGCCATGAAGCCATTTTGCAGCAATGCAGCTAGAGACTGCACACAAAAGAGGACCATGAAGATGAACGTAGCTGAGAAAGACATCATCTCCGGAGAGAATTTGCTTCAACCGACTCGACTTCAACCCCCAAGTCCCGGGGCACATCCACAGAGAAAGTGGTAGATTCTGCCAAATCAACTTGCTGAAAGCTCTTCCTGGATTCATGCAAAAGCCTTGCCACCAGTGAGGCCCCTGTTTAGCAGGAGCTAAGATGTGAATAACTGCTGTCCCCTCTGGCATGGAAATCACCCCAGGTTCAATGTCACCAGTGTCTACTTGCAGACGCCGCATTTGCCTGCTCTTCATCAGAGTCAGGTGTAGGGAAATGTGAGCAGGGTCCAAGGGTGATGCAACACACCGACACTTTGGCAATGCTGCTTTTCCCATTTTTAGTGTTGTAGTGAGCTGAATATTTACCGTGAGCTTTAATAGGTTTTGTTGTAACATTTCCATGCATGCATATATGTTGCTTTGACTACATCAGCCTTACCCTTCTCTTGTAACCCATTGACCACTTCCAACTCAGTCTTTTACGTTTGTTTTAGCCTAAATGTCTGAGAGAAAACACTTTATACTTAATTTTCTGTGTCTTGGTAATTTTACTTTATATGATCTCTGATTTATCCTATTTTCCTACAAATGGCATCACTTCGTTTTGCTATTATGGTCCACTGTGTGTGTGTGTGTCTTTAAATCTATCTATCTATCTATCTATCTATCTATCTATCTATCTATCTATC
>NW_026585895.1:31267212-31302160 GCF_907164565.1 Psammomys obesus
ATCTATCTATCTATCTATCTATCTATCTATCTATCTATCTATCTATCTATCTTTCATCTATCATGTCATCTCTATATATCTATATAACATTCTCCATATCTGTTTATCTGTAGATGAACCCTAGAGCAGATTCTGAAGTTCAGCTATTGTAGATCATGCTGGAATAAATGGATATGTAAGGATCTCTCCCCTCGGCTGATTTCATTCCTTTTGGCGATAATCCAGTAATGAGATAGCTTGATCATGTGTTTAGTCCTGTGTTTAGTTTTTAGAGGAGCTACAACACGGATGCTCACAGTGTCTGGACTAATTTGCATTTTCACCAGCGGTCCACAAGGTTTCCTTTTATTCTACATCCAATTTGGCTTTCTATTGTTATTTGTTTTCTTTTGGTAACTGTTATGATTAGGCTGAGATGGAATATCAGTGACGTATTGCTTGGCATCCAGTCCTCACTATTAGATAATTAAATACACTTTCATTCTATCTCAGTGGCTACTTGGAGCCATATACTTCACAGTTTTACCTTACTATAGGCGTCCTTCAAATGGCACCGTGTTAACGTGCAGTATGATAAACAAAATTATATACTTTTCCTTTTTTAATTTTAACGGACTAACACACTTTTGCTTCCATATATGTTAAAAATCCCATAGTTCCTAATTATTTTTTTTCCTGTGCAAGTTCCTGTAATAAAGTAGGAGGAACAACTGATCCAGGCAGACACGAGTAGGCAAAGATCGTAGATCCACACCTTTCTCATTTTCACCATTTTAGCGATGCTGTCTGTGAAAATATACTCAGAGTGGCTCTTAGTTTTGCTTTAAGAAGTCAGAGATATTTTAGTGATTTAGATATCCAAATTTTCTGGCATTTCCAGTTCAGTAACATTTGTCACGTGCTTAGTTTCCTTGTTTAGAATCAAGTTTCTTTTTGGTATTACCTTTTGTATGAAGGTCTTTCGTATAATAAAAAATGAAGTAACTAAGTTACTAAGAGTAACTAAGTCAGCCAGAACATTTAAGTTAATATGAAATGGATTTTACCATATATCAAACTAAAAATATGAACTGAATATGATGGTGCTTGAAGCATCCCAAGCAGAATAATGAGGCAGATTGACTGGATCAAAAACAAATCTAAAGATGTATAGACTTTAAGCCTAAGAACAATAGTTCTACAAAGCAATGGGGGAAGATTAGTACAGTTGGCATCTATATTAGGAACTAAATGACTTCATTCTGCAAAGTTGATTATATTATATTTGTAGTTGAAAGACACACAGTCTTCTGAAGAGTGAAATGGGAAATGTATTTACAGTATCAAAGCAGGAAGTATTTCTCAAGATTGAATGAAAATTTAAAAAAATCAACCATAAAGGAAAAAATGTGTTAGTAAAATAGTTTAATTGAAGATCAAAAGGAGATTTTTTGGAAAACACTAGTGAGAATGAAACAGAGAATCCAAAAGAAAGACAGACAAAATCAGAAACAATAAGTAAACCCAGGAAGAAAAGAGGAAAAGCTCATTAACTATATACCAAGTGGCTTAATCCTATTGATGGCCCAACAAGAATGAATTATTACAGTGGTGGATATCAAATCATAAGCACAGAACAGCAAAATTAAGTCTTTCTCTGTCTCTCTCTCTCTCTCTGTGTATGTGTGTATATGACAGAAGGGGCTGTTCATTTCAAATACAGGGAAATATCTGTAGTACTGGAAAGATTTATCTTGTTGGTGGCAAAATAAGTCAGTACAGCTGTATTTTAAAACAGTTTAGCATTATCAACTAAACTGCATTTACACACAAACAGGCAAAACTAAATTTTAGTCTTTAAGACAAACAATTAAATGTAAAACAAAACATGAAAGTAAGTTATAATAGTAGGTTGCCTGTGAACCAAGAAGGGAATTGGGCTGAGGAGATTTTTCTGGATCTCTGAGTTGTGGTCACATACACTTTCAATGTCTCTTGTTTTTCCCTGTATGTGTAGATATTTTACAAATAAGTGTGTAATGTAAAAGAAGCCAATAATTAATGAATGACATACATGATTGTATAAGAAAAACACAACTAAGCACAGTTAGGTTCAATTTTGAAAAAATTTTCATCATAATACAATCACAATAGTTTGGTAAAATAATATGAGGCATTGATTTTGGGAACGTGGGAGTAACCAGTTGAAGAAGAGTTGTAAGAGAATTGAATTTTCTTCTTCCGGCAAGAAAACCAATGCAGAGGCCTAAGGCAGAAAAAAAAAAATGGGGGCTGGAGAAATGGCTCAGAGGTTAAGAGCACTGGCTGCTCTTCCAAAGGTCCTGAGTTCAATTCTCAGCAGCCACACGGTGGCTCACAACCATCTATAATGAGATCTGGGGTCCTGACAGGTATACAAGCAGACAGAACACTGTATATATAATAAATGAATCTTTTAAAAAAAAGAAATGGTAATACCACTCTGAAATACAAACTTAGAGGCCAATAGAAAATGGCAAGGGAATAAAAATTTGATGTTCTTGAGAAACAAGACCTGTGAAAAGGGAAGTATGGGGGGTTTCTTCCACCTTGGTGGTGGTGGTAGTTAGACTTACAGTTTAAATAAATGTGTTGAGTATATATGCTGAATTTGACAACTCTAAAAACTAGAAACAGAGACTGGAAAGATGGCTCAGAGGTTAAGAACACCGGCTGTTTTTACAGAGGGTGCAGACTATTCCCAGCACCCACATGATGGCTCACAACCATCTGTAAATCCAACCCCTGGGGATCTGACGTCATCTCCTGGTCTCTGTGGGACATACGCACGGTGCACAGACATACATGGAGGCAAAGGATTCACATGCACAAAATTTTTTAAAAAATGTGTTTTAAAAAAATAGTAAAGAAAGACAGTGGTAGAGTGCATGGATTATGAGCTGTTTTCTGAAGAGAGCCTAGTACAATGTCCTCAGTCATCACGTAAGAGGTAGCGGCAATGGGTGAGTATTTGTGCCCTCCTCCATTAATACAGAGTAATAGGTGGGGCCTTTGGAATGGCGTTGGGTCATTCGGCTGGAGCCCTTGTGAATAAGATGAATAGCTTATAAAAAGCGTTTACTGTTTACTCTTCCATTCTTCCAGGTTGTAGCTACAAGGTAACACCTATGAGGAGGTGGCTTTCACTAGACACTAAACCTGCCAGCGCCTCCATGTTGGCTTTCTCTGCCTCAGCACAGTACAAATTTATACTGTTTACCAGTTACTTATAGACTCATATAGGCTCAAATAGACCATGATGATTTTTGGTCCAAATGGATGATTATTCATTTGGCAGAATAAAAACAAGCAACTATTTTTCAGCTTATTAGCACGTATGTTTACGTTATGGAATTTGAAACTGTTTCTTATGGAAAGTGCTAGAATACAGCAGTGTTATGGCAAGTCATGTTAAGTATGTGTGCACACACGTGCATATAAAACACACTTCATAACACGTTCATATTCTCTCTGTGTCTCCCTCTGTGTCTTGCTTTCTCCTTTCAAAAGGAGAAAGAGTGCCTCGGCGTTAGAAATCTGGGTTAATATAATCCAAAATTCCAGTTCTGGGTATGTGGGTGCTCACAGCTTCCCCAGAGGGAATGCATTACTTCCTCATAATCCTTAGTGTGTGAGCAGAGCTTCCATCTTCAGTGGTTTTCTCTAAGAAACAAGTCACACTCTACATTCTTAAGCTCTGAAGCTTTCCAAAGAAAGAGTCATGATACCCGGTGTCAGCACTTTTATTTGATATTCTAATATCTTACTGGCTTCATTTTCATGCATGCTTGTCCTGATGGTCCGAACGTCACTTTGGAGGCATAGCACTGTCCCTCTCGCCAGCTGCCCCTCTGGAGGTAGGTGGGTGAGCCAGTGGTTGGGCTGGGGTGGGGCTGGCCATACTCAGTGAGGCCTCCTCAGCACATTTGGAGATTTGTTATAATATATTTTTGTTATAATATATATATATATATTTTGTTATAATATATATTTGTTATAATATATTGTCATAATATGTTTTTCAGTATTTAATATACTTTTTGATGACTATGCATCTTTTTTTTAAAATATTTTTTTATTTTTAAATAATTTTATATAATCACTTGTATCCCAGCTGTAGCTCTCTCCCTTTTTCCCTCCCAACCCTCTCCTCCCTCCCTCACCTCCTCCCTGCCCCCTTCTGAGTCCACTGAGAGGGGGTGTCCTCCTCTCCTTCCATCTGGCCCTAGCTTATCAGGTATCTTCAGGATGGTTGCAATGTCCTTATCTCTGGCCTAGCAAGGCTGTTCCTCCCTCAGGCGGGAGGGGAAGCTCATGAGTTCATGTCAGAAACAATTCCTGTCCCTCTTAGTAGGGAACCCACTTGGATACTGATCTACCATGGGCTATGTCTGAGCAGGGGTTGTAGGTTATATCTATGCATGGTTCTTGGTTGGATAAACCGTCTCAGAGAAGACCCCTGTGCTCAGATATATTTAGAGCACGTGGAGCTCCCATCCCCTCTAGGATTTACTAATTCCTCCTTCCTTCATATGATTCCCTACACTCGGCCGAAGGTTTGATTATGGGTCTCAGCATCTGCTTTGATATACTGCTAGGTAGAGTCTTTCAGGTGCCTTCTGTGGTAGGCTACTGTCCTGTTACTTGTTTTCTCCTATTTCCAATGTCCATCCCCTTTGTCTTTCTAGATGAGGATTGATCATCTTACCCCTGGACCTCTTTCTTGTTTATCTTCTTTAAGCGTACATATTTTAGTGTGTTTATCCTATTTTATAGGTCTATATAACTGAGGATATACCATGTGTGTCTTTCTGCTTTTGGGATACCTCACTCAGGATGATTTTTTCTAGATCCCACCATTTGCCTGCAAAATTCATGATTTCCTTGTTTTTAATTGCTAAGTAGTATTCCATTGTGTAAAAGTACCACAATTTCTGTATCCATTCCTCAGTTGATGGACATCTGGGTTGTTTCCAGGTTCTGGCTATTATGAATAAAGCTGCTACAAACATAGTTGAGCAAATGTCCTTGTTGTGTACTTGAACATCTTTTGGGTATATGCTTAGGAGTGGTATAGCTGGATCTTGAGGTAGCGCTATTCCTAATTGTCTGAGAAAGCGCCAGATTGATTTCCACAGTGGTTGTACTAGTTGACATTCCCACCAGCAATGGAGGAGGGTTCCCCTTTCTCCACAGCCTCTCCAGCATGTGTTGTCTCTTGAGTTTTTTATTTTAGCCATTTTGATGGGTGTAAGGTGAAATCTCAGGGTCATTTTTATTTGCATCTCTCTGATGGCTAAGGATGTTGAGCATCTCTTTAAGTGTTTCTCTGCCTTTCTATATTCTTCTACAGAGAATTCTCTGTTTAGCTCCATACCCATTTTTTAATTGGGTTACTTGGATTATTACCTTTTAACTTCTTTAGTTCTTTATATATTCCAGATATCAGCCCTCTGTCAGATGTTGGGTTGGTGAAGATCCTTTCCCAATCTGTAGGCTGTTGTTTTGTTCTAACGACAGTGTCTTTTGGTTTACAGAAGCTTTTCAGTTTCATGAGGTTCCATTTATTGATTGTTGCTCTTAGGGCCTGTGCTGATGGTGTTCTATTCAGGAAGTTGGACTGTGCATCTTTTAAAATACACTCACTGCCCATTTGTGCTTCTTGTATAGTCTATTCTCATATTTCTATTTTGCAGTTGCTCTTTTTTACATAAATGTGGAAATAGCAACATTTTATAGACGTTGAACAGCAAAACTCTTCTGAAAGTATTGACAATGCTTAGATTTTTTTTTCCTTTCTACTATTTATTTAGCTTTTATTGTAGAGTCTTTTATCAAATAGCTTAAATCTTTTAAATAGTCAACTTGGGTGGTTTTCTTATTCTTTTTGTTTTGGCTTTTAAAAAACACACTTATCAGCAGGGCATGGTGGCCCATGCCTTTAATCCCAGCCTTTGGAGAAGCAGAGGCAGGTGGATCACTGTGAGTTCAAAGACATCCAAGGCTACTCAGAGAAACCCTGTCTCTAAAAACCAAAAACAAACGAACAAACAAAAAAAAAAAAATAAGAAAGAAAGAAAAAAGAAAATGTTTTTGCCAACTCCACGTTTTCATAAAAGTTTTCTGTCTTTACTGCTACTTTTTTTTTTAATGTAGTTTTAAGGTTTATAGGGCTTTTTGGTTGTTATTGTTTTTACCAGGTGTGCTACTGTTGCTCATGGAGGTCAGAACAGGATGTTGTATTTCCTGGACCTAGAGTTCCAAACATCTGTGGACTGTCATGTACTGGGTACTTGGAAATAAACCCAGGTCCTAGGTTTATTTCAGGAAGAACAGGCAGTGCTCTCAGTGGCTGAGCCATCCCTCTAGCCCTGAAGGTTTATGATTTTAACTAACTTAGAATATATTTTTATGCTGTCAGTTAAGAGCAGTGTACAGATCTGTAGCTATTCAATGAAAGGATTTTTCACTGAATACTAAATCCTTCCTCTACGGTTGCTTTGAGCATTCCTCTATAGCATGCATTACTTTTATTTCTCTTTCTCTTCTCTCTCTCTCATCTCTACTTCCAACCACCACTCTTCCTCGCTCTCCCTCCCTCCCTCCAAGTGTGTGTGTGTGTGTGTTGTATTCCTATAAACTTATATATTTCTTTATATTTTATTTTCTAAATAATCCAATAAGTTTTTTACTAGAGCTAATAAGGAATGGAAATCACCCAGAAACCATGAGCAGATGGAAGGCAGAAGGTAGGGAGTTGAGCTAAGAGAATGTGATGCATATTGACAGAGCTATATTAAAAAAAATAAGCAGAACAGTTGAAAGGTTCCAATATTTATTTTTCTTTTTCTGTCAGTGTTGATTTTTACTTTAAATTTTTTTTTTAATATTTCAGAAAGAGAGTCATTCCTCTGAAATTCTGTGGTATGTGTGTATTGATTACAGCACAGTTGGTACAAATACACATTTCTGACAGTCATTGTTTACACGGCTGGGGCTCACTTATTAGTAATGTTCTCATTTTGCAGATGTGGACTAGTTAGGGGCGATAAAGTTGGCATAGCTGAGGAAGATTATTACTTGAATTATTCTCTGTGGCACTAACTTCCTTTGCATGAGCTCTTCATTTGCATATTGCCTCTGGGGAGTTAAAATGTTTGACTACTCATTCTTTGACCCAATGTGAGCAGACCATCTGGGAGGAAACTTTTATTAGTCAGTCCCTAAGTGACTGAAAAGTGTGGGGAGATTGAGAGCAGGGGAACCTGGGAATAGTTTCACTTTGAATTTCCACTAATCTGGCTCAGACTGAAGACCCTTCCACCATAGACACACAGTGAGCCTGCTGTTAGAAAAATAGTTCTTGCCAGGTGCGGTGGCACAAGCCTGTAGTCCCAGCACTCAGGAAGGCAGAGGCAGGTGGATCTCTGTGAGTTTGAGGCCAGCCTGGTCTACAAAGTGGGTCCAGGAGAGAGAGCCAACCCTACACAGAGAAACCCTGTCTTGAAAAACAAAAGAAAGAAAGAAAGAAAGAAAGAAAGAAAGAAAGAAAGAAAGAAAGAAAGAAAGAAAAAAACTATATCTTCAGAGTTGCTTTTCTCATCCTTACCTACAACAGACTGGCACAAACTTGGGCATGCATGTATACACACACACACACACACAAACACAGGGACATACACAGGATCTGTAGGTTCTGCATATACTTAAAATATTCCAAATAATAATAATATTGTATGTATAATAAACTTTTTTTGAATTGAAGAACTATAAGAATTGTGCCAAAAGTTCACGGTCTTATCTACATGTTAGCTCACACATAGTAAATTCTAGTTTCCAGTGAATATTACAGATATTCATAGAAAATTTCGCTTGTTGAAGTTTACCTTGTTACTTGATCCAGTAAAACTTAAGAGTGATTTCAAGGAAGATTTGTTGAAACATGTGAATGTGAATAATGACATCAAAACCTTTAGGAATTTTTATGAAGTTCTATGAAAAAAGATGGAAATAATTGTTTCAAATCTTCCTTATTTCAATAATCCCTAGGTGACCTTTTTCTCTATACCTAATAGTGTCTAGGTGTGATGTCTGTATTGCTTTTAGATACACTTGTCCAGCCTCAGAGACTTAGGTTTTTGATCATGAAACCTCTTTATGACTGGTGAACATTTATTGAACATGTGTGTGTTTTATTTTACCAGCGTAGTGCTGGGATTGCTTGTACACACTACACAGGTGCTGTCCCCTTGAGCTCCATCACGAGTGTAAAAGAACACAGGGGTCTTTCTTCTATTTCAGGTGATTAACACTGCCTATTCTGCCACTAGTGCTGTTGCAGGTAATTTAGAGAACGCAGGCCAATGGTCACACTTGGATTCACACTAGACAGTTTCTGGCATTTCTTCTTGAGTGCCTCCTGGGCCCCTTCCATGAGCTTGCCTTCTTCATAACAAGGCACCAAGAAACTAAACCCCTTGAGGTTCTAATTTCTAGAATATTTCAAAACACTTCTGTATTTATGTATTGTGTGCGTTGAGGCAAACACTAAGGGCCTGATATAATTTTTGTTCCTCCTTTTCACATTAGGGTTTCTTGTTTGTTTTCTTGCCCCTTTTCCCTGAGATTAAACACTCTGTATTTTAGCCCTGCTGCTGGCTTCCTGCTCTTCCTCTTCTAGGTGGCTCCAACCTCCCTGGCGGATGTCACAGCAGACCAACTTCAGAACACTCTAACAACGTGTTTCTGCCTCTTCTCGGACTTGGCCAATGCTGCTGCTGCGTAACCCTAGGAGAAGAGGCAACTGCTTGACTGGACTTTTCCCTTAACAGTTGTAGGAGCACTCAGAGGCAGTAAGGCCCGGAAGTCCTCTCGGGTACACAGGCTTAAGGGTGTCCTGTGACACAGGCTACAACTATTTCTGTGAGTTCCTCTTGATCATCTTGTCACTAAGACCAAGAAAATGAACTCACTTGACATTCTACTATGGATTACTTCTTGCTTGCTTTACAAATAGCTTCTGTCCTTTTATTAGTATCAGAGACAATCCCGCTGTCATCACCTCTGAAAACAGAACATGCACAATATTTGAATCTTTTCTTCTATTTGGTCAAACTTCAACCAAATTTAGTTGGAAATGCAGCGTTCTTGGAAATGTCTCATCCAGCCCCTACATTTGTATGTAAACTCTTCACCTACCTCCTCTGAAATCACTGCTTTAACCACATCCATGTAAACTACATCCTTGCCCTTGCGCTACCTCCAGGGAATCATTCTACCTACTAATACCTTCATCTTGATTCTTTTACTTTCTATTAAGTTAAATCTTACATCTGTTCAAGCTACAGGCTTCTCACATCTTCTTTATGAATTCTTGAATAATCAAATCTTCATTTCACAGTTTTTTTCTATTCCAATTCAGAAAGCCATGGGAATATATAATATATAGATACTTTCAAATGCTTATGTTTCTTTGGCTCCTTTATAGATACACTAATGTGAGATGGCATCACTAGGGTGAAAGCTATCAAGTGGCAGGGCTCATAAGTGTCACTTGATTCTGTGTGTCTTTTCAGTCTTCCGTCCTTAAAGTATAGTCCTTAACTCCATGGTTTCAAAAGCTATTGCAATTCTAATAGAAGAAAAAGGACACAAATAACTTATGTACTTTAAGACAATTTTAATAGCACTTTTAAATTTGTACAAGAATGAAGAGAAGGAACAGCATAGGCTCCACATTGTTAGTGTTGCCCATTGGAATGCTAGAATTAGCAAATCTGTATTGACAAATCTTAAATATCAATTACCAATAGTTTCCAATAGGATCTATCCATTTTGCTATCATACATTTTTTATTTAAAAAATACATAATGATATATATCTGTCCATTTTAGTCTCATCTAGAGCATTTTTACTGAAGGGTTAATGATCTAAAACAGGAACTTCAAAGGAGCTGAGAAACTACACCCCCCCCCCCAATCCCTTCATGGCTGGGTGCCCAGTCTCCACACACACAGAGACCACTGCTCTTCACTGTCTGACTTAAGAGCCATCTGCTTCTTCAGAAGTCAGTCTCCTCTTCCTTCTATTTTCATGTTGTTTCCATCAATCCTGATCTAACATTTACTGCTGAAAAAAAAAAAACACCCCAGTTTCCTACTTACTTGTTTCTCCTTCCACGCAAGCCTAATATTTTTAATGTTACTAGAGTTTTGGCTTTTCTGCAATGTCATGAAGTTGAAATACACAGCCTTTGAAGGTTAGCTTCTCTCACCTAATACTTTGAATTTAAGGTTCTTTCACATCTTTCAATGACTTCATTTATTTTTAGCACCGGATGGATGTATCATAGTATATCCATTCCATAGTATATCTACTGCAAGCAGCTTGGTTGCTTCCAAGTTTTGGCAATTATGAATGAAAGCACTGTAAACATCCGAGCACAGGCTTTATGTATACACCTGGTGTCTCAGTTACTTTCTAGTGCTGTGATAGAACACTATGTGATACGCGGTGACGTCTCGTGGTTGTTTTAATTTGTCGCTTCTTGATTATGTGACATGTGATATCTTTTTATGTGTCTATTTATCATCTTCATATCTTGTTGATTAAAGTTGTTAAAATGAGTTTAACACCAGCATTCATGACAAAAGCGAGCCATGGTTGTGGGCACATGTATTCCCAGCATTGTGGAGATATAATTTAATTAGATCCTTGGGGTCACTGGCAAACTTGCCCAGTGTAGTTGGGGAGCCCAGTCTTTTTGATAATCTCTAACTTCCAATGAAGGATCCTGTCTCAATAAAACAAGGTGGATGGTTTCTGAGGAGCGACACCTTGAGTTGACATCTAGGCACACAGACACAGACACATAGACACAGAGAGAGAGAATCAGAGAGAGAGAGAGAGAGACAGGAGAGACCACAGGCACACACATGTGCACACAAACACACACACACGAGTTCTCTGTGTAATTTTGGATAACAGTTCTTTTCCACACTTGGCCTTTGGCAGACATTTTTTCTGCTTTGCAGGCTGTCCTCTCAGTCTCTTGATGTTAGCTTTCACAGAACAGAGTTTTAGCTTCAATGAAGTCCACTCATTAATTCTTTCTTTCATGGATCATGCATTTGATGTCGTATATAAAAAGTCATCAACCACACTCAGGGACCCCAGGCTTACTCCTGTGTCACACTGAGCCTAGTTTTAAAGGCTTTTCTGCAAGACTTACCGCAAACTGCTGTGTGTTCTGCCAGGTAGGCTGAAAAATGCCACTGAGAAAGCATCCCGTGTGAAGATTCTGTAGCAGAGAGGGAAAGAGGATGCTCGCTGTCGGGGACCTCTTGGACTCTGTGACTCATGAATATGCATGAAGCTTCCATTTCCTTGTAGCTCCAGGGAGATGGCAAGCACCTGCTTCGCCCTCCTGAGCAATCACATCAGTGATGTAAACATCTGAGAAGTCTAAGGTACCTGTCAGCTGAGGAAGAGCTTTTTCTTTCTAATTTGCTTCATGCTCGCTATTCTTGCCCCATGAATACGTTTTAAGGATAAAAATTTAAAAGTATAACAAAGATAAAAATAAATGAAAAACCTGTTCATTTACCAACACCATGTTTTGTTCATCTGGCTCCCGAGAGTCAACAAACATCTCATAAATAATTCCCCATCTGGTTAACACTTCTGAGTCTGTGTTCCGAAAGTTTTTCCGTGTTCACTTTACATTTGCAAATTTAGGGGCTGATTAATGCAGCGCTTGCCTAATCCAAGTGAAGTGCCCTGTGTTCTCAAAAATCTAAGGAAAGAACGTTTGATAAATGTTGGCTGTTCTTTGCCATGCTGTGCGGTTGGCCACTAAAAGTCTATCTGCTTCAACCAAGCGGTGTTTTCCTGTCTCTGTCAGACACAAAACAAACATCTCTTTGTTTAGTGATCACAGCTCCCATTTTTCCTGTCAGATGAATCCACCAACTTGATAATCGGAGACGTCTTCGCATTAGCAGTGTCTACAAAGCCGGAGGGGCACACAAACCGCTCAGAAACATTTGCTCTCTGGGCTTGGTGGTGCGGTTGCCACAGCGACAAAACTGCAGCATTCTCTGTTTCTCATTCGTTTGGGAAGAGAAATTCCCAAGGTGATGGGTCTCCTATACACCGGACCCTGCAACTCTCTGCTTTGCTATCACGCTTTTCCTCTCCTGGGCTTAGATGTAAGGGGGACTTTTCATTGGGAGGATTCAGGAAGGCGGGGGATGGGCAGACAGAATTTTGTACACTGACAATTAATTACAGATAGCTGAGCAAACCAATCTGTAATTATGATTTCTTCCTGGATTTTGACATCCATTTACACATTGACTGGAGCCAGTGTCAGGAAACCTTATTGCCGCACTGCCACAAAGGGAACTTTAAGTTACACACACACCAATTTAAAAGTAGCAATTAAAATGGAATCACAATGGTCCGACTCTTTGATAAGATTTAAGTGGATATCTACGTATAATTGAATGACGAGTTACTCTGAACCAGAAGGTCCAGCAATTATTTATCACTCATTAAACAGCAGCTATAAAATAGCAATGAGTAGGTGCTACTCAGGACCGTCACGTGCAGAAGGGACACACGACCATCTT
This sequence comes from Psammomys obesus, assembly GCF_907164565.1. Classification (NCBI taxonomy): domain Eukaryota; kingdom Metazoa; phylum Chordata; class Mammalia; order Rodentia; family Muridae; genus Psammomys; species Psammomys obesus. The sequence goes on from NW_026585895.1 coordinate 31,279,863, forward strand.
CAGGGAAGTGATGTAAGAACAAGTTAAAACAGCTAATATGTTTGCATGTTTGCAGGTCCTCATCTTATTAATGATACAGCAATCTCTCAATTGCTTCCAACCTCAGTTTTGATGAGAATGTAAGTTTTGTATTTTTCTGATAAAATGCCTTAATTAACTGCAAAAAACAGGTTTGTTTTTAGGTTAAAGTGGAGCAAATAGAGCATCATTTATAGTATTTAATTTTTATTTTGTTAAAATAATATGTTGCTAATATATTAAACATGTTAAAATAATATGCTGTTAATATATTCAAAGAACCGTAGTCATTTCTTAACAGCCTGTATTGTGTCTTCCAAAGGAGAAAGAGGAAATATTTTCGCAGCTGCTGTTAGCTTCTCTTTGCCTCTGTGCACATCACCTTACCTAATGTAACACCACTAAGAGCTACTAACTGTTTCATACATGTGACTAAGATGAAGGCCTTTTGTGTCCACAACCACAAAATCAATAACAAGACAGGGCTTTGGTGAAATTTTTTCTTTTCTTTTCTTTTTTTTTTTTTACTTATTTATTATTTTATGTGCATTGGTGTTTTGCCTGCATGTATATCTGTGTGAGGGCATCAGATCTTGTAGATATAGACAGGTGTGAGCTGCCATCTGGGTGCTGGATTAGAACCCAGACCTTCTGGAAGAGTAGTCAGTACTCTTCACTGCTGAGCCATTTCTTCAGCACCAAATTTTGGTTTTTATAATCCAATGAATGTTCTTTGTGTTAACTTGAAGAATCAACTCATTCAAGGAAGAGCACATATTTCGAGATAAAGTCTTGTAAAGTTTATTTTTAAAGAATTATAATAATTATTAAATTGCCAAGAATCTTGATGTAATCATTATTGTATATAATCTGTATTGTGTTGGATGCTAATTTTATTTCTTTGCTGTGGTTAATCTTGGTTGTGAACTTGATTGGAACTAGAATCAACTGAAAGGCAAGATTGGCATTCCTGTGAGGAATGCCAATGATCTAATTCTTGATTAGGTCATTTGAAGGGTGAAAACCCATCCTGGATATAGGCAACACCTTCCAACGGCAACCCAAACAGAAGGGACAGAGAAGAAAAACTTTGCTTTTCGTCTGCTTGCCTTCACTCTTGCTGGACATTTCACTTACCCTGTTGCTGCCACAGCCATGTTCTTTTGCTGATGTGAGAACCAACCTCTTTGGGTTTCCAAGGTAGACTGAAGACCAGAATTTATCCAGGAGTCCTCCAGGCCTTCATGGCCCAATGGGACTGTTGAGACATCCAGCTTCATGGGATCAGCACTTCCTGTAATCTTGACCTCTGATAAATTCCCTTTGATATATATTATTTCTATTTCTTCTGTTTCTCTATGGAACCTTGCCTAAATATACTTGCCAGCCATTTCTTTGACTTAAGGATCCTCAGGGATTTTGTGGGGGGAGGGTTATCTATGTGAAAACAGGGAAGCTAAATTTCATTTCAATTTCAAGGGCAGATTATATAAATTGGCTAAGCTGTCTGTTTCTTTGACCAAAATGATAGATTCTACAATTGTACATGGAAAAAAATGTAATTCATTACTATTTTGGCTTATTTTGAATGGTGTGTGTGCACACTAAGCTAATAATCTAATTCTTGGTTAGATCATTTAAAGCAGGAAAACTCATCGTAAGTGTAGGAAACACCTTCCAGTGGCAATCCAGATAAAAGGGACAGAGAAGAAAAAATGAAAAAAAATCTAGACTAGAAAAATGAGAGGGGCAGAGGAGGAGGAAAGTAAAGGGAGACAGGGAAACAGGTAGAGGGAGAGGGGAGAGGGAGAGAGCAAGTGAGCAAGAATGAGAGCCGAGAGAGAGGGAGAAAGAGAGGGAAAGAAAGAAAGGGGGAAAGCAGATGAGAGGGAAAGAGAGGGACAGAGGGACAGAGAGAAAAGGGGAAAGAGAGGGAGGGAGGAAAGGGAGAGAGAGGTTTCAGACTTGTCTGTGGTGTTTATTTTGTTTATTTATTATTTTGTTTCCTAGTCTACACAAAGAAAGTGATGTGCACAATGAAAACATCATAGTTTGTCTCCACTCTGGCAATGAGAAAGGAGCTCTCACTTCAGCCTAGACCCAATGCAGATTATAAGAACAAGAGCACAGCCCAATGCACACAAATTGAAAATAGGTCTTGATGTATGATACATGAAAATTTTTGGTTTGTTGTTCTTTCCCAACATAATAAGCTGAATGGTAAGATCTGGATGTGATGATGGGCATGGCTACAGCAACGTTTGTTCTATGAAACCAGTCCAGTAAAATGAAACAAAACAAAACAAAAACAACTGATATAATAAAGAAACAAAGTCAGGAAAGGGCGTATAGAATGCTGGTGACATGATGTCACACAAGTCTTGACTTATGGACACCACTTTTTTTTTTAAGCCAATTAATACATTTTCTTGGCTGCTCAACCCAATTCCTGCTACTGAGGCATACAGATTTCTTTATGTATCATACTGTAAGTCCAGTTCCTCACCTCGAAAGCAACTGAATTAACCTTGAGAGCAGCCTGAGCACTAGCTAGATCAGTGCTGGGAAAGGAGGAAAGGCACTCAATAGGCAAATTTAGCACAGTGGGTGGATGACACCCAGGGACTATGTGAGGTCATTGTATTCCTAATAAGACTTCATGTCTTAAAGCAGACATGAAGAAGGTAAGGTTTTCAATCCAATGCTGAGTTAAATCCCTAACCGTCAGACAAATGCAAATTCGAACCAATTTTAGAACCCATCTCAGAATGGCTCTATCATCAATAAAACAAATGACAATTAATGTTAGTGAGGCTCTGGGGAAAGAGAAACCCTTAGACTCTGGCAGTGGGAATTGGAACTTGACTAGCTTCTATGGGTATCAGTATTGAGGTTCCCCCCCCAAAAAAAATCTAAAAATGGGACTGTCATATGACCCAGCTGTCCACTCTGGGGTGTAAACATGAGCACTCTAGGTCAGCACACCATGAAGGCATGTCCACATCTATGTTTATTGCTGCATTAGTCGCAATAGCCGGGAAGTGCAGCCAGACTAGATCTCCGTCCGCAGATAAATGGGTAAAGAAAACACACACTAGACTTTTATGCATCCATAAAGAAAAATGAAGTCATGACTTAGCAGGAGCTGGGAATCATTCTGTTAAACAAAATAAGTCAGACTCAGAAAGACTACCATGCTTTCCCTCACAGTGGAACTGTGTGTGTGTGCAAGAGAGAGAGAGAGAGAGAGAGAGAGAGAGAGAGAGAGAGAGACGTATAAAGGGATTTTGAAAGGAGAGAAAAAAAAACTTGTTTTAACTTTTTATTGATTCATGTCACACACCCCCATTCCTTGGTATCTGCCCTCTGTCCTTGCAACCTCTTCCACAAAAGAAAATAAAAAATAAAATAGAAACAAACAGCAAAACACCAAAAAAACCTCCCTAAAACAAGAAGCCCCCCTCAAAAGCAAAACAAAACAACAACAACAAAACCCCCATCTTGCCATGGAAGCTGCAGCATGTCATGGGGTGTCACATGTATGTCCTTCTGTCCCCACATCTTTACTTGCAGGTGTTCATTGCAATGAGGTCTGGTTTGAGGCCTCAGGCTTCTGCTACGCTATCAGTACCGGATCCTCACTGGGACTCCTCTCAGACATCCTGTTGTTACCCTGTGTCATGGAGATCCTGCAGCTTTGGTTCTTCAAAACTGGCCCCTTTATGTGTTCCAGCAGGTCATAGGCCCTATACCTCACCTAGCAGCATAGTCCAGTTGCCTTGTGGTGGGGACTCTGGCAGCTGGCCCTGAAGGTATGAAGTTGGGACACCTGGGGTGGCCCCTCATCTTCTGAGATGTGGCATGGATGTGGGAGAGATACCCTTCCCCACCCCTCACCCCTCACCACCTGTGGCAGGTGGGGGAGATGATCCTAAGGTAATAAGGGCTGGACAGCTGACCCAACTCCTCACTGGCTGCAGCATTTGGGAGAGTGGGCCTTGTAGCACGCCTGGACAGCACAGAAGGGCTGGTCCTGGTGGTGAAGGCACAGGTGAGCCAACCCTGAGAGTGCGAGAGCAGAAGAGCTGGTCCCACTAATTGCTGGTTGTTTCTGCACTGTGTCAGCCAACTGGGCAGTGCTGGGGGGCTCTCCCTCCCCAGTGGTGTGGGTGTAGGTACAGGAAAGCTGGTGAGTTAACTAACTCAGTTACCACCCAGCCCCAGATCCAGGGCTTTGAGTTGGCTCATCCCAAAATCTACCTTTTCTATGAATTGCCAGGGAGAAAGATCTTAAGGGACTATTACTAGATGTACAAGGAAGCAGAAGGGAGGCCTATCTGTGAGAAGAGAGAGAATCAATTAGAGCAGCCAGGAGTTTGGGGGAAGGTAGTGAAAAAGGCAGATGAATTAGACTGAAGTGCAAGAACACATATGTATGAAAATATCATAATGAAATGCATTATTTTGTATGCTAAGTCATAATTCTGGCATTCTAGTTTCTTTAAAAACCTCAGAAATATTCTAAGAATATGTTTTCATTTTAATCCCAGGTGTGGGAATATGGAGCTGCTTTGGACTGTCTACAGCAGCTGACGATGATTTGCCTCATGCTCTAGCAAAGGTGTGATTTTCCCCAGCTGCAGATAGTTTCTGTGATTGTGTGATGTTTGGAATTCTGGAAACTTTTCAGAGGGACTATTAATGCTAGAACCTTGACAGCCTTAATAGACGGGGTGTAGGTTGTTAGCTGGTTGTTGCTGGTTGAGGTTTGTTAACTAGTAGTGTGCAAAGAAGAAACAACAACAAGAAGAAATTAAATATCCTGATGGTGAAGATCAAACTTGCCCCAAGGAACTGGTGCCCTTAATCAGCAGGAAGTAGTCTAATGATAACGTTGACTCCTTTCCAATACCCGACTTTATTCAGGGATCTTTTTTCTTTCCTCTCTATCCTCTTTTCTCTTTTGTTTAGTGTTAGGGGGTTAAAAGGGTGGAAGAAAAGGGGTGGAGCAAGGTGGAAGAAAAACGAACCCATGAAGTAGCAAATACCAGTTACACTAAACTTAAAAGTTAATCTAAGAAACAGCACTTGTTTAAAAACATGAATAAAGCTGTGCAAAGTAAAAAGCTGGGAGAAGGACTGTGGGGTCTGACAGATCCTTAGAAATTCCTGTGGAGGCTTTAAAAGTTTATTGTAACACATACCAACCCAGTGATTGCATTTCCCCTCCATTAGAAAAACATGAAAATATCCATGACAAATAAATCCCAATAAGTGCATGTGCCCCCATCCTGAATGATAAATCTTCCCTGTAACAGAAACAGAATGTGAGTTGCCACCTTTGGCAGGTGTTGCTGTTCTTTGCTGCTGCCCCAGGGCAGAGAGAGCCTGCCTCTCCAACTCCCCAAGTGACTGATCGGAGTCAGAATTGATCCTCATCTCGGCCAATTCTCTTGTTCCAGGAAAAGATGTTACTGAGATCAGAACACTTTCACCCTCTGAAACCGTCACCGGTTTTTAAGGATAATTTTCTGTCTCCCCCTAAAAGTGGCTGAGCACTGAGAGCAGCCGACCTATGAGGAGAGAGGTGAGTGTGACACCCAGACACGAAGATGAATGCAGCAGTCAAATGACACTCGCACAAACCCACAATTTATACCCTCAGATAGCCTGTCTCCAAGCTTGTGTTTCAGTTTTCATTCCATCTCATTTGTTTTAAACTCTGTGAACAGAGAACATTCCTGCCTGGCTAAATGTACGCTCAGTATGGTGTGCAGCAAGATGTCCTTCCACAGTCCTTTGCCAGCATCCTTTTCTTTTGCCACGAACAGGAAACTGACCATCTTATCATGAACTATCTTTTCATGAGATTTTGGACAACCTAGTGTAAAAATCATACACACACACAGTTACTGTCTCTACTTTCTTACACAAAATGTGAGATGCTAGTAACTATTCTGCACTGTGTATTTTGACTTAATGGTATCTCTCAAGGCATCTTTCTTAGCCATTGGCTTACTGCTTCACTCTGTGAGTTCACTGTCATGTGACCAGTTTCCTCGAAGTAGAAAGCTGGAATATTTGTAAAATTGTATTAGTGCTTTAGACAAATAACTTGTATGTGAATTGCATCTTACATGCCTGTTGCTTATTTCCAGAGAAATAAAGACAAACTCTAATAAGAGCCACCTTCAGGCTCTCTCTAGTCTGAACCAAGCAATGGGCATCTCTTGGGACAAGTGGCACAAGAGCCACACCATCGAGGGTAAGAGAAATCTCTACCACAAAAAAGCAGAAGTATGCGCTGGGGCAGCCTGCTCCCAGCACAAAGGCTGAAGGCTGTCGTGTGCACAGTCCAACCCCAAGGAGGCCACAAGAGGCACCATGCCTTAGTGTTCAATATGGGGAACTTTTCCTGGGCCTCTGGGTGCTGTCACTCACAAACCAAGGATCACTGATGCTGTCTGCAAGGCATCCAAGACCCTCATGAAGAACTGTGTCATGTTGATTGACAACACAGTCAACTGACAATGGTACAGGCCCCACTATAAGCTGCCCCTGGGCTACAAGAAGATGGGGGGGGGGGCAGCTAACTCCTGAGGAGAAAGATTTTATATAACAACAAATAAGAGAAAATGCAAATGAAATACAAGGAAAGGAAAAAGAATGCCCAGATCAGCTGCCTTCTGGAGGAGCAGTTCCAGCAGGGCAAGCTTCTTGCCTGCATTGCCTCAAGATTAGGCCATGAATGCAGAGCTGAGGGCTATGAGCTGGAGGGCACTGAGCTGGGATTCCTTCTGAAGAAGATCAAAGCCCAGAAAAGCAAACAGGTCATCATCCCCAGCTCACATAATAAAGGTGTTTATGGTTTGGGGTTTTGTTTGTTTATTTGTTTATAAAGAGTCTCCCTCCTTTGGGGCAAACTTCTAAGTCAGAGGCTTCACTTGGGTAATTGTGGTGGCTTGAAGAGACTAACTTATTTATTATCCACCACAAGAAAAGTGGCTTTCATTGGCAAGCCAGCCAGGTGTTTGCAAAGAAAGAGATAATTGTTTTTGTTGTATGACTTAAGATGTTAGACAGGCAGAGGTGCCCTTCCCACCATCCTGCTCTCTGATGTCCAAATCTAAATAACTAAACTTTGCTTTCCAATGCAGGGGATTATCCAAAGCACCCTTTCCACAGATCTCCAAGCAATGGTCTGCCCATGGATTCTCTAAAGGACTCTGGCCAGCTCCAGTGTGCCAGCATGGCTCCGGCAGGCCTTTCCCTTCTCCTCATTCCCTCTACCTTGCTAAAAGCCATTACATTGCATTCCTGAAACTAGCCACTAAGGGTCGATTCCCTTGTTTGGCCACTTCCACCTCCTGAGGCTGCCTACCAAAGGCCCAGATATCAAAGTACTGAAGTCTGGCAAACAAAAGATCACCCAATGAACATGCTCAATTAAAACTAAACACCTCATTAAAACATGGGGTTTCCCATTTTACCTTTATAAATTGCCTGTTGCCTTTGTGCAACATCCATCTCCTCCCTATCCAGAGGCAGTCCTTTGCCCCACTCTGGAACAGGCACCCCTTACTCCTCTCCCTTGCCCCTTCTCTCCCCTCTCCTTGTTCCTTTCCCCTTCTCCCTTGCCCTCAATCTCCTGTCTTTGTCTCCTATTCCCTGACTTCTGTCCCTTTAGGGCAAATAAATCTCCTTTATGCTGAGAACTTGGTCTTGAAGGTCCTGAGTTGATAATTTTTCCTGTCATTCTTGCTTGCCCTTCTATTCCTTTCCCACAAGCAAATTCCTCCAAAATGGTTAGTTTCACCAATGATTTTTTTATTCTATGGGGGGATAAAGATTTTTTTTTTTCCTCATGACACATCTGGTTCATTGGCCAGGACCTTGTAAATTAAAGTTGCAAAAATTGATTAACACGCCGAACACAAATTAACTATGAATGCTGGTATACTGTGTGTGTGTGTGTGTGTGTGTGTGTGTGTGTGTGCAGAAAACAGAGCTATGTGACCCCATGGGATGGTTAGCAGTTGTGTACAAGAAAGTAACAGAAATGGGACAAAAACAAAGAAAGGGGCCGTAGAGCTTCTGGGTGGATGTGGATGATGGTGGTAAATTCTGGGAAGTCCAAGAAAGGAGAAAGGTAGGTGGCTTGTGCTCCTTAGCTAGGCGCTTGTAGCTCCTCCAGGGCCCCTGCTGGGTTGAGGAAGGCGGGCAGTAGTTTCCGCAGCGCTGATGTCTTTCCCTCCTGGTAGAGAGGAGAAGGAAGCTTCATACAGCGTGCCCACCCGGCTTTCAGGAAGACGGAGAGGTAGAACGGTTCCCTCCTTGTTTCTCTTCAGCTGCTTCACCTCAGCGCAGGTCTTAGGCTGTGCTGGGGGGGTGGCGGGCTTTGTTTGGCTGGCATACTCCACTACTTCTTCCGCCACCTCCATTTTCTTCTCTCTCTGTTGTTTGCCCCTGTGCCTCTTTCATGGGCAACGGCGGCTCCCTTCTGCAAAGCACGGGGGCACATGTCAATCAATCCCAGCGCTCTGATGACTGACACAGGGGAACGCTGATTCCAAGGCCAGCCTGAGAGAGAAAGCAAAGCCCTGTCTCAAAACAAACAACAAACAAAAAAGAAAAACAATAAAAACAAAATACTTCTTTTGTGCTATAATTCTACCTCAATTGTTATTGTGGCTGCTGTTTTCTCGATGAATTCGTTAGGTAATTACTTCAACGGTTTGTTTTTGATAATGTTTTCCCCCTCTGCCTAAATTGCAATGGGAAATTTAAAACACAGGTAAGATTTTTTTTTCCGATTCATTTTGTTATTGTTAAAGAACAAAAAAGAAAAACAAACGAAAACACTTCTGAAACCATAAGTTATTAAATATGAATAAACATTTTAAATTAATGGACTGTGTAGTCAGCATTTTTATAAGAGACCAGCATGTCACCTCCCCACCAGCTGACCTCTTGGCCATCTGTGCTGGCTAGTTTTAAGTCAATGTGATGCAACTGGGAGTCACTGTGGAAGAGGAAACCTCAGTTGAGAAGTTGCCCTCACCAGACTGGCCTGTGGGCAATCCTGTGGTGCGTTTTCATGATCAAGGGCCCAGCACACCGTGGGCGCTGCCACCTCTGAGCTGGTGGTGAGTATGAGAACCCAGGCTCAGCCAGCCACTGGAAGCAAGCCAGTAAGCTGCTTTCTTCCATGGCCTCTGCTTCACTTCCTGCTCCGGGTTTCCTTCCTGCTTGAGTTCCTTCCCTGGCTTCCCACAGAGATGGACTATTACTCGGAAGTGTAAGTAGAATAAACCTTTTCCTCTCCAGGTTGGAGAGGAAAATAAACCATCTCCTCTTCTGGTGATGACGTCCTATCACAGCAGAAGAGAGCGAACTGAACCAGCATTCCTCTGGCTGAGGACAGTGATGTGTAGGGGAGTTCCTGACATATCCTTTCCTGGCCCAGTGGTTAGCACCAGGACCAGTACCAGGAGCCTCACCATGTAATGCCCGGTATCCAGATGTCACCCAGTTTCATGCACTTCCACTTTAGAATGCAGCCCATGCCGTCAGGTTGCTTTGCAGACAAGGGAAGTAGCTGTGGCGTCACAGTACTTTCTTTTCTATTATGCCATTTATTTCGTCCATTGATTCATCGCCATCTCTCACCTCTTTTACTGCCTATTTTTGCTCACTAGTGCATAAACTGCTGTCTTCCATGGATCTCTGAGCAAATAATCTCTCTTCCAGCTGCCTTCCTCTGCCTTCTAGATTCCTGAAGGCAGCAGTGTCTCAGATGAAAAAAGGCCTACTCTTACACTGCGATGGTTATTAGTTTGGTTTATTGAATTTCAGCTAGAGCTAAATGGATATTACAAATATCCCATAAAAAAAAATAGGTGATCCTTTAGTTGGCTTTGGATGATTTTAGTTCACTCTTTTGTCAGGAAGGAAGAAGTCTCATTTTGTGTTTGTGCAAATTTCATGTCATACAATAGTCACAAAGGTCTTGCCAGCCAGACATGCAGGGACTGCATGCTCTTATAGTCCTGCATGTCATAACTTCCTGATTATGAATTTAAATGTTTCCTTACAGAAGTGAGAGAAAAAAAAATCAAAATGTTGGACCCAACACATAGTATTATAATAATAGTATTATAATGGATAATCTTTGAAATTTTTTTTTTTTTATTTTGACAGCAGGGTTTTGAAGAAAAGAACAAAAGACAGAAAGAAATAGAAACTATTCAGTAACAAAGAGACAGGAAATCACCACAGACCAGACTGCAGCGCTCAAACACTGCGGTTAAACTGATGGCCTGCCTGGGATTTAAGGCTGAGTACTCTCTCCCTGGGGGGATATTATAAACAAGAATTTACTATCAAAATATTTTTATTTGTCTGAAAACTAATTTACCAAGCATGGAGATCAGAGGTGTGGAGCAGCTGGGAAAGCAACCTGCTTGCGTGCCTTTAAGGAATCGGCTGCAGAGAGAACCAGCAAGTGGATTGGAAATGTCACCTGAGCCCCGGAGCTCCGTAAATATCAGGGAAAAAGACAGCACCAATCTCGCAGCCGGCAGCCCACAAAGCTACTCTCTTGCTGCGGGTATTAAACATTAATGATGATTTCTACAGCAAGGGGCAAGAGAGGCCCATTTCTGCAGAGCTACCCAATCCCGAGGCTGCTTTGGACTTGCTGCAGCAGCACGTTTTGCAATTATTCTTTGTACTGTTCCTTTTATCTCTGTGAGGATCTCCGGCCTCCAGGTAATGAAGTGCTTCCTTTATCATTCTGTAGCACTGAAATATTGATCTGATTATTGGAACAAAGGATTGCTGCAACAATAGGAACCATATCCTGGTGCGAACACGGACTTCAAAAGGAAAAGAGGAGGCATAATGAGCAAAGCAATGCCAACATATTTTGCAATAGATTTTTGCAAATCATTGAAAATGGTAAGGCGCCTTGCAGGCTGTTTACTGAATGTGATCCCACACCGTGCTAAACGCGGGGCCAAAAGCTGAGCAGCAATTGGCCTTCCAAGTAATGGCAATTGTATTTAATTATTATTAATTTTTTATTATTGTGAATGTGCATCGAGGGGGGTATGGTTGTAACACAGACCATGTGTGGAAGCTGGGACAAGTTTTAAAAGGTTTTTAATTCTTTTACACATTTGAGTGCTTCTAAATTCACTCTGCCTTGTTGCCTATAAGAGAAGTTACAAAGGGTAATGTGGATTTGGTTAGGTAATTTTCTTAGGCTCTATGGTCCTCTACCTAGACTCACTAACATGATTTAGAGTTTATGTTGCTGGGATAGAACACAACTATATGCGATTTGGGGATGAAAGGGTTGATTGCATGTCGTAGTTTGCAGAGCATCATCCAAAGAGCTCAAGGCAGGAACCTGGAGGCAAGAACTGGAACAGAGTACAGAGGAGTGTGTTTACTGGCTTGCTGCTCATGACTTGCTCAGCCTGTTTTCTCATACCCCCAGAACCACCCACCCAGGGGCGGTGTCACCCACAATGGTCTGGATCCTCCTACATCAGTCACTAATTAAGAAAATACTCCACAGACTTGGAGTTGGCTAAAGGCAACTATATTGGAGTATTTTCTCAGTTAAGATTTTCTCTTTTCAGATCTGTGTCAGTTTGCACCAAGTTGACAAAAAACAAAAACAAAAACAACATATACCAACAAACAGCAGCATATACCCAATAAGTACAAGGCACAGCAATGCCAAGACATAATGGCTTCCCATTTCAAAGAGTCCACTGTTCCGAGTAGGAACTCAATGTTTTTTGCAATCAGTACAGGTTGCACCAAAAGTACCCAAATCAACTTCTATCCATAGAAATTAAAACCATAAGATTACACTTGAAACGGTTTCACTCAGATCCAACAGAGCCATGGGTACTGAGCTGGCACAGTTGCTAAAGCTGTTGATTGGGTGCCATGGAGCTGAAGTTAGTGCAGACTAAAGGCCCAAGGAGGCAAGGAGCCCTGCTTACTCTATTATCTTCCACTGTTAGAGGAGTAAAGACTCAAAAGTCGGACGAATAAATTTTATAGAATTTTTTTGTTAATTCTTTTTGAGGAGATCAGTGGTTGTCAACCTTTCTAATGCCGAGACACTTTAGTACAGTCCCTCACATTGTGGTGATTCTCAACCACAAATTATTTTCATTGCTACTTCATAACTGTAATTTTGCAACTTTATGAATCGTAAGTATCTGTGTTTGCTGATGATCTTAGATGACTCCTGTGAAAGAATCAGTTGATGTCCAAAGGGGTCAGGACACACAGGTTGAGAACCACTTCCTTGGATGGTTCCTATGACTTCCTAATTTACTCTTCTACCAGGGCCATTCAAAGGTTTAATCTCTCCCATCTTTGCCAGCACTCATTATCATGAATCATTTTTTTACAATAACTATTCTGACAGGTGTGTCATGATACACACAAGTTTAGTGATTAGTGAGGCCAAACTTCCCTCCCCCACATGTGTTTGCTGGCCATTTCTGTATCTTAATTTTTACAAGTGTTTACTCAAGTCCTTTGTCCACTTAAATGTTTTTTTCTTGATCTTGAGTTGACTCCTTATATATTTTGGTTATTAATTCTTTATTGACTATAAATGGCTCACATGTACTTTTTGCTAATGTGTAGGTTAATCTTTTCACACTTGTTTTACTTGGTGCACAGAAGTTTTCAAAAACATGTTTCAGCCAGACACAACCAGGCTGATGTGCATACAAAGTCGCAGAGACTGTGGAAGCATGCACAGGACCTGCACAGCTTCAAACCAGACGAAATCCCTGCAATGAAAAGGGGAAATGGATGTAAGTCCCATAACCAAGAAGCAATTTGCAGATGATACCTGCTAGGAAGGGAAAATCAGTTTTCTCCATTGGAGTGTCAACCACCCTCTGAGGTAGCCACCATGCCTAGGAGTAGTTGGACAACACAAAACAAACTTAAAAATATTTTTCTGGACCTCCTGTTTTGTTTTGCTTTGCTTTGGCATTTTTCTTCTCTTATTGGTCTGTTTTGATTTTAGTTTTTGTGGGTATTTTGTTTGTTTTTGATTACTGTTACTTATTTTATCAAGAGAAAGCTAGAGAGGCCATAATGTTGTGTGGCAAGGGATGGAGGGAGCATCTGGGTAAAGCTGGAGGAGATAAAAAGATAATGTATAAAATTTAATAAAAATCATTTCATAATTTCATACATGCATACAATATGTTTTGATCAAAAGTTCATCTCCCGTTCTCTCCATTCCAATTTCTACCCTATGTGTCCCACTACTATTTCCTTCTAATTTCCTGTGTTTTTAAATTTTTTTATTTAACTCACGGAGAGGAGACCATTTGGTGATGCCAGTGTGTGGCTGGGTATAGGGCCATCTGCATCGAGCATGGTCAATCTAAAGGGGACACATCCTGAAAGAGAACTCCCTCACCCTCTCTGAGCAGCCTCAGCTGTCAAAAAATCCTCAGCTGGAGCTGAGATTTCTTGTCCATCTTCCCCTACCCTGCTGGAATTTTTGTTTGGCTTGATCTCACACAGTTCTTGTTCATGCTGTCACAATCACTGTGAACTCCTTTGTGCAACTGCCCTGTTTTGACCTGAGAACATGATTTTCTTGAAGTCATCCACAGCTTCTCACCCTTACAGCCTTTCTGTTCATACTTGCATGATTATCCCTGGACCTTAGGAAAAAGGAGTGTGATATAGATGTCCCACTTTGAGCTGGGTGCTCTACAGCCTCTTCTCTGCATGTTGACCAGTTGTGAATCTCTGTAAATTGCATATACTGTTACAAGAAGCATCTCTGGTGACAGCTGAGAGATGCCCTAACCTATGGGTGTAAAAATAACTCACTAGAGGTCAGTTAAATGCTATGTTCACTTATTCAAATAATATTATTAGGTTCTCTGTAGGGCCTATGCCCTTTCTAGCCACAGGCTCTTGGTACTGATACAGATGTCAGACATAGGTTGTCTTGTAGAGCAGGCCTTAAATCCAATCAGAAAGTGGGCTGTTGCTCCCATAACATCGGTGCCATTATTTCACATCTTTCCAGGCAGGTTATTAACTTGTAGGGTTAATAACTGGGCAAGGTTGATGATTACTTTTCTCTTCTGGAAGCATGGGCAGCAGCTTCTAGGACTAAAATCCAGCTGTAGGGACAAAACTTTCAAGTCAGTATCAGCTTGATTTCTCTATGTTCTACGAATCAAGGCTATGCTGTCCTCAGCAAGAGAATCTTTCCATAACATTCTGGAGGTTCCCAAGTGCAATGGCAGTAACTTGTAAAGGTTAAGGAGGGCAGTCTACGGGACCCCACTGGCCACCCACTCCAAGAAAAAAACCTCTTCCTGGCACTGGGCTTTATATATATAATATATAAATATATATTGTCTATATTATATATATATATATATCATCTATATTATCTAGGTGGGAGGATTGTCTCCTTGTAACAGAATAACTCCATTTAAATTATTTTTATGTATGAATATATATATATTTGGAAACTTCTACAGCAGTAGTTTTTTGTATGATTAAGAAAAACTCTTTAGCATGATATAATTTCATCCAGTTTTGCTTTTTCTCTCCCATCTTGGGATTAAGCCTAAAAAATTATATAGACTACTTTTGTATAGTTTCCCCATGTGGTTTCTTCCTCTAATTTTAGAGTTACAGGTCTTACATTTGGTCTTTAATCATTTTTAATTTATTTTTATGAGTGATATGAGGTAAAGGGTCATTTCATTCTCTAACAGGTACCATCCAGTATTCCCAGTAGCGTTTAGTAAAGAGATGATCCCATATTATTTTGTTTGCTTGGCACCTTTGTCAAATTTCAACTGACTGCATGTGTACAAGTTCACGGAAAGTGGTTCAAAAACTTGTATGCATACAAGTTCATTTCTGGGCTCATAATTTTGCCAGCACCATTTGTTTCAAAAATTATAGTTTGCATTGTACTTTGAAATCAGGTTGTGTGAAGCCTCAAGCTTTGTTCCTTTTTCTATAATTACTTTGATTATTTAAGTTTGTGCATGTTTCAGTATGCATTTCTTGACGTTTTTGTCTTTTACAAATGAAAAATGACTCTGGAACAGGATCTACTTTGATGTTATAGGTTACCCTGAGTAATGTGGTCTGAGAAAGCTGACCTTGGACTCTTGGACTCTAGTCCTTAAAACTAATAGGGAATATCTGGGATTGTTCTGAAGGAATGTTGTTCAAATTTGTAAAAGTTCAACAATTTGAACCTTGTCACGAGTGGGATTTAGTCTCTTTAGTGACTTTTCTATGAACAAAACTAGCCAGAGGTGGAAGAAATGATCACAGCAGCCTTTGCTAACTCTGTTATGTGATCTTGGCAATCAGATCAGGAAGACCGTACACTTGATACAGGAAATTCCCTATAATGGAAAAGTAAATACTCCCATAGTTTTATATCTCCATTGAATGGTTTTGGCTTCTTTGTAAAAAATCAAGTATCCATAGGTGTGTAGGTTTATTTCTGGCTCTTCTATTCGGTTCCATTGATTCCATTGATCGATCCACTATTCTGTTTCTATGCCAATACCATGCAGCTTTTGTTACTATTGCTCTGTAGTTCAGCTTGAGATCAGGGATGCAGATACCTCCAGATGATCTGTTGATGTACAGGATCATTTGGAAATTCTGGATTTTTTTGTTTCTCCATATGAAGTTGATAATTTTTCTCTCAAGGTCTATAAAGAATCGTGTTGGTGTTTTGATGGGAATTGCATTGAATCTGTAGATTGCTTTTGGAAGGATGGCTATTTTCATTATGTTAATCCTACCGATCCATGAGCACGGCAGATCTTTCCATCTTCTGATATCTTCTTCAATTTCTTTCTTCAGAGACTTGAAGTTTTTCTCAAACAGGTCTTTCACTTGTTTGATTAGAGTCACCCCAAGGTACTTCATGTTATTAGTGGCTATTGTGAAGGGTGTTGTTTCCCTAATTTCTTTCTCAGCCCTTTTGTCTTTGGTATTCAGAAGGGCTTCTGATTTCTTTTGAATTGATTTTGTATCCAGCCACTTTGCTGAAGGTGTTTATCAGCTGAAGGAGTTCTCTGGTTGAATTTTTGGGGTCGCTCATGTAAAATATCATATCATCCGCGAATATATCTCCAATGTTAGTATTCAATACATGAGACACAAAAGATCACTTAGCCATCAAGCAATATTCATTATGTATTTGTTATGGGTCAGATATGTTCTATTTACTTGAAACAAAATGGGGAATCTTATGAAGTCCAGAGCCTACCAAAGAGGGTACATTATAAACAAATACAAATGCTATAACCTTATAACAATGAAAAAAAAAAGCAAGAAAAGGATAGTGAGTGAACAGTTAGGGTGCTCTGGAGTTACCACCTGATTAAGACTGCTTCCTGGTACATCTACACAATGGAATATTACTCAGCAATAAAAAAACAAGGAAATCATGAAATTTGCAGACAAATGGTGGGAACTGGAAAAGATCATCCTGAGTGAGGTATCCCAGAATCAGAAAGACACACAGGGTATATACTCACTTATAAGTGGATGATTAGACATAAAATATAGGAGAAACATACTAAAATCTGTACACCTAAGGAAGCTAATCAGGAAGGTGGACTCTGCCTAAGATGCTCAATCCCCATTCAGAAAGGCAAAGAGGGTGGACATCGGAGGAAGGAAAAAACAGGAAACAGGACAGAAGCCTACCACAGAGGGCCTCTGAAAGGCTCTACCCTGCAGGGTATCAGAGCAGATGCTGAGACTCATAGCCAAACTTTGGGCAGAGTGCAGGGAATCTTATGAAAGAAGTGGGAGATAGTAAGACCTGGAGAGGACAGAAGCTCCACAAGGAGAGCAACAGATCCAAAAAGTCTGGGCACAGGGGTCTTTTCTGAGACTGACCAGTGGTCCTTGTCAGCTAAGTACTACTCATGGAGAGGGCCTAGAACCCCTGCACAGAGGTAGCCCATGCAGTTCAATGTCCAAGTGGGTTCCATAGTAATGGGGACAGGGACTGTCTCTGATATGAACTGATTGGCCTGCTCTTTGATCACCTCCCCCTGAGGGGGCAGCAGCCTTACCAGGCCACAGAGGAAGAAGATGCAGCCATTCCTGATGAGACTTGATAGACTAAGATCAGAGGGAAGGGGAGGAGGACCTCCCTTATCAGTGGACTGGGGGAGGGGTATGAATGGGGAAGAGGGAAGGAGGGTGGGGAAATGAGAGGAAGGGTGGAATTGGGAGGGGAGAGGAGGGAGGGAGCTACAGGGGGGATACAAAGTGAATAACTGTAATTAATAAAAATAAAAATAATTAAAAAAAGAGTGCTTCCCAGGTGTTGGAGCTGTTGTCAGCAGCTGACCCAATCAAGAGGCTTCTTCTGGTTAAGGTCATGAACCAGCTGAGTCAATCAGGAATTTGGCAGGTTGGTGAGAGAGTATATGTGAGAATATATGGGAGTGATGGGAGCCAATCCTTCAGGAGTTGGGCTCACACCACCAAGTAGCTGTGTGACTGAAGTCACCTTGTTAAATCTCTCTGACCTCCTCACCTCCACTGTCAAGTGGAGATTACAGTGAAGCTAAGATTTATTTTATCTTTAGATTGTATTGGGCTCAGGGCTGTGTTTTTCTTTTTAATTGTATTCTCAGGGGAACACTTATAGGGAACTCCTATTATCTGTGGCGAATGAGCAGTCCAAGAGGTAGATGGAAATATCTGTCCTGAGGTGACCCAGCAGTGAGCTTTGTAGCAAACATGCTGAGCCAAAGGCTTTCCTCAGGCAGAACAGGTTATGCCCACACTCAGTGTACACTGACCTGCCCCAAGTCTGGGTGTGTGTTGAGAAGGCAGTATTTCTATGCCTTTTCTGAAGGGATGGCTTGAAGTAGCCATGTTCAGATTTGACCAGTATGCTTATCTCCGAGCAAGGCCGTTTTCATTCTTTTGCATAAGTCTCTCCTCTGAAGCAACTCCAAGGAACTCCAGCTATGCAGTAGCTGAGACCCCCCTCTCTGTTAAGTGCTGTCAGAATGTGGACTGTGTACAAGATGGATTTTTCAGTCTGCAATTTCTAGCTGGTGCCAAGTGACACTTCATAAGAGTGCTGTCTTCTGAAGTCTTCTACTTTTCTTTCTTGTTGGTAAAATGATAACTATGAGCAGAGGAAATGGACATTAAACAGAGGCATACACAGCACCAACGTCCCCACAACGGTCAGAACCTTCAGGCCTTGTGGGTTAAGTGAGCTGTAACATGAGGCCGTTAGCTTAGTGCTTCGCAGACATTTCCTGTCACTGATACATAATTATTGGGTATTATTATTTCTACTTCATATTGTAACTACAAAGCTGATTTTTCCAGAAGTTATTTTATGTTAACTAAATGTTACTGGAATTATGTGGAAATGTTTTCTTCCATTGTTTTTGCAACTTTCAGGATTGATGAAAGAAAAAAGGAGTGAAGTTAACTGTCAGGGAATTTGTGCTGAGCTACTGTGAAGTGGGCACTACACTGCTGATAACTTATTTATTGTATTTGTTGTTATCACTTTGGTGTAATTTTTATTACATTGGTGTAATTTTTATATTAGTTTGTTATTACAACAGCACACCTGGGCCGTGGTAACTATGAGCTAGATAAACTTGGTGTTTATCTAGCTCATAGTTTATCTAGCTCATAGTTACCTGTCTCATAGTTCTGAAGGTCCAAGGGCATGGTGTTTAAATGTTGTTATTCTCTCAGATGGGGGAATCAGATGAGAGCCATACTCAAGCTTTATGAATACATGGATTGGGTCGAGGCCAGAGTGTTTCTAACTAGGCCTAGGCTTCTAGCCTCTGTACAATCTAGTCTTCTGAAAGCCTGGACTTTGAAGGTTTCAGCTTCTAGCCTCTGGCTGCTAGCCTAGGCCTAGCATGTTTTCAGCCTCTGAGATTGAAAAAGCTCACCCTTTCTAGTTCTTTCTGAACTCTAGCTGGCTGATACAGCTCCGCTGTTCTGGCTCAGAACTGGTCAAGTTGACTGATTTAAATTGTCTTTTTTTTTCCACTTCTCACTGACTTTCTCTGCTTGGAAAAACTGCTTCTAAACACCAACTGAACTGCACAAACTCAACTGTACTCAACTATACTGTACTCCACAACTCTACTGTACCATTTCCACTAACTCTACTGAATTTCTACTGTACTGTACTGACTGTCTCACTGTCTCTACACTGACATTAAGTAGCCTTTCTTTCACGAGAGTTGGGACTATCTTATCTCTGAATAATCCTGTCAAATCTTTCTCTGATTTATCACTTTGTCCCTCATTGTTTGGGATTAAAAGAATGTATTAAAGGCATGTATATATATCTCAGCTAGAGGGATTAAAGGTGTGTGCTAAGAGTGTATCTAAATTCTAGTCAGATCACACCAACCTAGTTCTTTGGATGTGATCCCTTGCCAGAGCAGCCATGTTGCTGGATTAAAATTTCGCCATTAAAAATGGCGATGGGATTGGCTGGGCTCTGGTTTGAGGATATCTCAGAGAGAGTGATCCTGCTGCAGGACAGCTGGGCAAAGCAGCTCAGGGCAATTGTAATGGGGACCATGTAAATCTGGAGATTCTAAGTAGCCCTACAAACAGGTTCTCTGTCATCTCTATTTTTTCTGGTAGGAAAATCGGGTCTCAGGCTCTCAATGGCAATTCCTCTTCTTAAGAACTTACTGGGAGTCTCACATAGCCCATCTTAGTCCTCCTCCTGTGTGTCACTCACATTGCTCTAAAACTTCCCACAAGTCTATACATTCCATAGATTCACCCCCTCAACACTGCCTTCTGAGGACCAACTTCCCACACATGAACCATCAGGGACAAGTCATATTTAGAGCTTAGCATGGCGGGCAGGAGGGGCAGAAAGAGAGCAATCAAGATTAGCACCAACAGAGAGACCCCTCCAAAAGCTGACAGGTAATGGCTCAGGGCAAGCACACAGGGAAGGCACTCACAAATGCCTCACTCTGCCTGGCATGAGTGTCACTGAGCCTTGCAATTTCTCCACCTCTGGCCACCCTCAGAACTATTGTCCCCCTGACAAACTTTCACGTCTTTGTCACTGTCCGTGTTTCTCTGTCCAAATCTTTGGTTAGGGAAGCAAGAACCTGCAAATCACAATGGGTACCTTTCAGTCCCAAGGCACACCCATACAGTTGGGCTACTTAACTCCTACTCTGGGCACAAGAAGAAGAGCATATGATTCTTGTTTACATCGGGAACTGTGACAGTTAGATAGAGAGTTATCCAAGGAAGGAGAAAATAAGACAGGTGCTGCAAGAAGAGGCTCCAGTCAGAGCATTCTCTCTAGGTTATCACAGCTGACTGAGTGCTCACGTGTCTTAGTCACATGGGTGCAGGTATAGAGTTTAGAGTTCAAAGGGTAGATAGATAGATACCAAGACTGTGCCTTAAGCCACCAAGTCACTGACCACACTTAACAAAAAAACTGTGGAGAATGTACACAATCAGGAAGCAATGAACACCACTCAACTGCATTATACCATACGTTGTTATATATCTGAAATGTTCAAATATTAAAAGCTGAGTACTACGCCACAAGCCATTAAGAGTCACATCAAATGCACGAATTGTGTAGTGTGTGAATTTTATCCCCATCAGCTCTTTGCGAAACCCACAGGGAGCATTTTGTTTCTACAATTATCGGGTGATTTTCCTTTCATTTCAGGTATGCCACACGGAGTCCCTAGAAACAACAAGACTTTGACATACTGCAAACCATACACCTCTGAAGATTGTAGGTGGCTTTGCAAACAGATGACAGGTTATTTCTTGTATTCCTGGCAAGAGAATCAGTTGAGTGAGAAAAACAAGGCTCCCTTGCTTCTTATGAGGGTCTTGTTTTCTTATCCCTTAGTGGCTGCTATTGCTCTGTGTCCAGCCTAACAAAGCTACGCTTGTAAAACTCTCATCAATTCATATGCTGACAGCATCAGACAATAGACTTTTGCTAATTAATATTTAATGGGCCTATGGATTTTTCCTCAGCAGCTGGAGTGCTAAATAATAGTCAATTAGCAAATGTGTTAATTAACTCTAATTACATAGCACATGAGTTTCTTCAGGATTTTTGCTTTATAGATTTACAAGTGAATGTTTCGCCACTTTTCTTGAACATACTAGGCAGCTAATTAATTGGTAATAATTTGTTCTTTTCTCCAAAATGTGTATTTAAAAATAAAAGTCCAATTTAATGCTTGATGCCAGTTTTCAAAAAAATGACATTTATAGGTGTAAGATAAAACTGATGTCTGCTTTTAAATAGGTTCGTGTTGATGACCAGGAAGTTTTTCCACTTAACTATGAATGAGAAAGAGCAGAGAACATTATGGTGTTGAGTATATACATGAGAGAAGAAAGGAAGAAAAGAATGAGAAGAAAAATGTGAAGGAGGCTTGCTCTTTGTGAGGGATTCAGCACACCTAATTTGACTCGCAGTATGCAGAGCCATGAACTCCAGGAGCAAGGGTGAGCAATATGTACCGTGCAATTAATAGCAATCTTCTGAGCTTCACGTGACAGTTAAGGGAACCGTCTGAACATCGTATGGTGCCTGCCACTGGAGACGGAGACTGCTGCAGGAAAGAGATTAGCATAGAAGCTTTGCACGTGGACCAGTGTGGTTGTGAGATCAAAGGCTGCGGATGGCAGCAGCCTGCTGCTGAGTGCCAGCCCTGCCCCACTTCAGTGCCCTGGGATGCTGCTCCAGGCACTGCCGAGAATCCTCCAAGGGACACCGAGGAAGAAGCAAGGCTGGCTTTTCAAATAAGAGGGCTGTCTTGGAATTCAGCTCAAATGGGCCAGCCCCTTGCAGACTTCTGTATCACCAAGTTCATGTTACCTCCTAGCTCAGCTGCTGGCTTCTGCCCAAACCCTTGAATGAAACAAAGAAACTTGCAAAAATAAAAATAAAAAGGTTAAGATTAATCCTGCAAAATGACCTTGCTTGATCATTTCAACAAGACTCAAAGGAGCTACCAGCTTTGAACAAGCATATCATGCCTTTCTTACTTTCTCGTGGCAAGTCACTGGGCCTGTGCTTCTCTTAAAAAGACTGTAAAGAATAAGTGAGAACAATGCAGTTCTATTTAGCCTTTCTTTACTTATTTTGAATTTTCTTATTGATATGTACTGGGGGAGGGCAGCTGTATTCATTACTCCAT
>NW_026585895.1:31302170-31425782 GCF_907164565.1 Psammomys obesus
GCAAACACCTCTACCTGCTGAGTCCTCCTGCTCATTCAACATGTACTTCCTTGATGAGTAGACATCATATTTGGTCACCCATGTTTGTGTTTTGTGGGGCCTAGTGGAGAGCCACAGGTACGGGAGACCTTTAAATGCTGGCGACCCGTGGACAGTGTGCCGGAGATGACGGGTGTGGCCTGGAGTTTGGCCAGTGATCAGCAGTGACAATGGTGGTCCTTTTGTAGGGGCGGCTCTTGGGTAGCCTCACACGAGAGGTATGTATTTCTGTTTATTCCAGCTATGACATGGACACCAGTTGCGAGTCGGGGGCTCCAGGCCTCAGCATTACCAAGTTCAGCTTATATTACCTCACAGCTGCTGCAGCTGATGTGCAGGTGACCGTTCTGAGGCCTATACAAACCTGTGAGTGTTCAAATGCCAGGGATGCTTCTCCATCACTTGGGTCCTAGTTAGCGTCAAAGCTCCTTTGTCCACAGAGATGACCAGGCATCCTCGTCTTGGTAGTCCCATCTTCCTGCTTCGCTCTTGTCTTCTGGGAGCGTCAAGCCCTAGAGCACTTGTCTGTCCATAGGTGTCTGGGGGAAACCTAGGCTTTCAATCACCATTGCAGCAGTTAGTGGAGGTAGTTGACTAAAAAGCTGGATACGAGTGTGAAGAATTAGGGACGACACCCCCCTCAGACCACAAAGAAAGGGCCTCCATCAGAAGATAACAAGGCAGGCCCAGCAGTCTGTCCTGCTATAGAGTCTCAAGGGACAAAGAAATGTGGATTTCCGTAGTTTCTCCAGGTGTCCCACCAGTTTCAGAACAAAAGAACCATAAAAGCTGTGGTTTGGCAATTTCTCAGAGGCATTCTTTAGCTTATCTGTGCCAAAAAGCAGTTCAAGAAAAGTTTGTTCAAATAACTTCACCTTGAGTAGGACATAAGCTTGCTTTCAAAGAGGAAACTTCAAACAAGACAACACTTTGCTCCTCCTTCTTTTTTGTGCACAGTTGTGAGTCCTACCTGCCCACAGATAAGTTGAGGAGGAAGGAGTTTTTAGGATCTCAGCTGTTAATGACAGGCCCATAGAGGTTTTCTGATGCCTCTGTATAATGTCTTGCAAAGTATGTGACATAGCTATGAAAGCATATTTACTGATAGTTATGCAGGTTCAAAGTCATGTGTTACTCTTGCCAGGCTAACTGTGGGTGCTGGCAGGGTTGTGTTCCTTTTCATTTTAGGAACCTCTTGGAAAATATGTTTTCTTGTCTTTTCTGGCCTTTCTGGGATTCCTTCATCCCTTCATCACTTCATTGTGACTTCTAAGACTTCAAAAACAGTGCTTGTGCGTGGGAATTCTACACTGCAGCATCTTTTGTCCCTTTCAAGGACTCCTGGATTACATTTGGTCTTTGCTGGTCATCAAAGATAATCTCTCTTTTAAATTGAGAGATTATAAAATCTTAATTCTACCTATGACCTCCATTCTCTTTTGAACTATAACTTTCTCCAGGTTCTGTGCATGTGGATTTGGACACTTTGAGGGGTATTCAACATTTTTCTTTTGCAAGTCTTTTTGAAACATCAAACTTAACTGAAAATTTTCCCTATCTAGAAATTGAGGGGCTAGAAAGTCCTCCAGCTAGTGCTGATCGGTCCTCATTCTTCTTTAGAGGGTTAACTCAGATATCCCCCCGCCTTGAATCCAAAGAGGTAGAAATGATTCCCCCTCTTATTCTGTTCCTATGATTTTTTTTTACATTTGTTTTTTACTGCAATTTAGCATGTACAAAGGCACTTGATAAAGACCTCTTCTTTTCTCTCTTGCTACACTCACAGACCAAGATAATTCTTAGAGAGCGTCCAAGTTCCTTTTATGTTCCTAGACCATAGGTGAGAATGATGGGGTGGTCATCAGTTTCCACAAATTCATCCCCCACTTTCAGACAATGTCTCAGCATGTAACCCATGCTAGTGGCAAACTTGTGTTCCTCTTGCCTCAGCCTCCCTGAGGCTGGAGTCTTAGGTGTGCAGCATCACAGCCAGACCAGAACTGAATCTTGAGCCAAGGGAAAGTCCTGCCGCCCACCAACCTAAAGCTTCTTTGTGGAAAGAGTTCTGCTTTGCTTACCTTTCTGTCCTTAACCATGGAGTGTAGTGCCTTCCTAAATGGACTAGACAGAGTTTTTGACACTAGCTGGTGGTGGAATGACAAAATACACATTTGATCTCTCAGGCTTTGTATTGCTCACATGTAAAATGAGAACCTAATTTCTCTTCATGTTCCTGAGGCTTCCTGCCACCGGTAGCATTTATGACTCAATTAACTGGTCAACCTGGGAGAAGTCAACAAGTTCCAGCTTCAAGACACATTGAATTCACATCTTACCCTGGAACTCAAGTTTCCCATAAACAGTGTGTAGGTGTAAGTTCATCCTCATGTAAAACAGGGACAGCAGGGTGGCTGTGCTATCCGACCTGCATATGAAGTGACTGGAACTCAGTTCTCTTCATTCAACTTAAGCTACTTCTCTGACATGTGTGCGACCGACCAACTGGCACAGAGGGAAGGACCACGCAGGGCTGCAAGAGATTATTCTGTTGCTTCTTCTCCCAAGGGTTCGGCCCAAAGAAGTCAGGAAGATGCAAACTTTCAGCGAATGTTGATCTTAGAGCCTGTGGCACTGGTGTTCTGTTCAGGAAGGAGGACCCTGGGTAAGATGCTCAAACCTCATTCAGAAAAGCAAATGGAAGATGGAGAAAACAGGGAACAGGACAGGAGGGACTCTGAAAGACTCTACCCAGCAGGGTATTAAAGCAGATGCTTAGACTCATAGCCAAACTTTGGGCAGAGTGCAGGAAATCTTATGGAAGAAGGGGGAGATAGAAAGACCTGGAGGGGACTGGAATGCTACAAGGAGAGCAACAGAACCAAAAAATCTGGGCCCAGGGGTCTTTTCTGAGACTGATACTCCAAACAAGGACCATGCATGGACGTAACTTAGAACCCCTGCACAGAAGTAGCCCATGGCAGCTGTTTCCAAGTGGGTTCCCTAGTAAGGGGAACAGTGGCTGTCTCTGACATAAACTCATGGGCTGGCTCTTTGATCACCTCCACCAAGGAAAAGGGGCAGCCTTACCAGGCAAAAGAAGAAGATGATGCAGCCAGTTCTGATGAGACCTGATAGGCTAGGGTTACATGGAAGGGGAGAAGGACTGCCCCTATCAGTGGACTGGGGAAGGAGCATAGGAGGAGAAGAGGAAGGGAGGGAAAGAGCTACAGCTTGGATACAAAGTGAATAGATTGTAATAAATAAGAAAATTTATTAAAAAGAACTGAAAAAATAAAAATAGAGGAAACAAATGAAAATCTTTTGGCAAGTGGCTGCAGACTTGTTCATTGCAGAAGAGACACAGCTGGTTAATAGCTTTGGGTGACTGATTGGGTGACCCTGGGTGACCAATCAGGTTCCTCCACACCATCTCCGAGCCTAGCATTGGATGTTTGTCTCTGGGCGTACTCTTCAATGTCAGGTCTCATACTTTTTGCAGGACTGCTTCTGTAGAGTCCACAGAAGCTGCCCCAGGCCGTGAGCCCTAATGACCCTTTGCTGAGAATGCCCACAATTTGCAGAGGGCATCTTCAGATAGAGAGGGCCATCTGCTAGGGTAGAAGAGAGAGAATGTATGGACTGGCAGAGAGGAGAAAACGGTTCTCCAGGAGTGTGAAGTGATCAGTTTCTCCATTTTTCCATGTCCTAGAAAAGAGAGAATCTAGAATGTGTCACTTCTACCTATCTAGTGACAGAATCCTAAGAGGGTTAGACCAGATGGACTGCACTTTTTTACTTCCGTGAAATAGATACCAGTTTTACTTCTGAGATGGGAAGAAGTGGATAAGGAGGCCTGGCACACTCTGCAGCCTGAAATGTTGGAGGAATAAATGTGTGCTGGGGTAAGGGCTTCTGTTCTGGTAAGATTGTAACTGTGTCTGTCACAACAGAAACCAGTGAGCAGAGATAGGAATTACATCTTCAAACTGTGCTTTTGATTCAGGTTTCTGGTAAGGAGAGAAGCCAGAGGACTAAAACTCCAGAAGATCTGACTTCCTGAAGTCATTGCTTGTGAATGTCTTTTACAGGGAGGCAGAACTAAGCTAGGAATCATTCCAAGGTTAGGCTTGTCCCTCAGGACCGAGGGTCAGTCTTGTCTCCTAGATTCACAGTGTGGGTGCTTTTCTCCTAATGACTCCCGCATTTTTTCACATTATTGTTTGGGTGGGTGGGGGTCTCTGTGGGATGGTGGCATGCACCAATATCTCTGAATCTTTCATTCGTTAAATCACCATTTGGATTATATCTGTGTTAGAGGCTTTGGATAAGACATGTACTAGGCTATTTACCATGCATGTATAGATAATAAAGTAAATATGTATTCTTATAGTATAGAACATAAAAGTGCCTCCCTATGTTTCTCCTGCCTTATATCAACATGATAGTTATCCAGACTAGGGAATCCCACTAGAGAAAAATCCTGACCCCACCCCCACAGATGCAGGATTCAATGATGCTTATGATGCACCACATGTAGATAACCATCCAGTATGACTGGAATAGGTGAGTTCGTTAGGTGAGTTAGGTGAGTTAGGTGAGTTCATTCCTACCGTATTCGAGGAATTGGAAGCAAGGCTGAGCTCATGCCTCATAAGGCTCAGTTGGAAAGAGAAGCATGGCAATCAGACAGTAAGGAGCTGGTAAACAGACTGGGCTGGAACGCAGGACTAAAAGAAGCAGAATAGAGAGTTTCTTGAATTGCCAACATTTTTACATTATGGTCTCAGTATAAAAGTTCCCACCCTGCTGGGCGAGGTGGCACATGCCTGTAATCCCAGCACTCGGGGAGGTAGAGGCAGGTTGATCTCTATGCATTCAAGGCCAGACTGGTTTACAAAGTAAGTCCAGGACAGCCAAGGCTACACAGAGAAATCCTGTTAAAATGAAAACAAAAACAAAAACAAAAATTTCTACCCTTTAGGCTATGTCATTAAAATGCCTCATTTAAAACAAACACATATTTATTTATTTATTCATTCTTTTATTTTAATTCACTTTATAGCATGATCCCAGCCACCTCTCTCCTCTCCTCCCAGTCCCATATTCACTTCCCTCTCCCATTCCCTCATCCCCTTATCCTCAGAGAAAGGGAGCCCCCAATGTACCAACCCATCCTGGTACATCAAGCTGCAGCAGGGCTAGGTACATTCTCTCCCACTGAGGTCCGACAAGGCAGCCCAGCTAGCTATGTGAAAGGGACCCAAAGGCAGCAATAGAGTTAGAGAAAGCCCCTGTTCTAATTGTTAAAAGACCCATATGAAGAACGAGAGTCACTTCTGCTACATTTGTGTAGAGGGCCTAGGTCCAGCCTTTTCATGCTTGTGGTTGTTTGTTCAGTCTCTCTGAGCTTCTATGGGCCCATAGTTTGAAAACAAACACATATTCTTATAAAATAATTTACATGTACTAAATTACTTTAATTGGATTATTTTTATTTGTTAAATACTGTATGTCCTTTACTCATTGTGAGAGACTCATCTAAATGCTTTGCAATATTAATGTATCTGATGGGGTTTAACTCCCTATTGTGACCGTCAGAGAATAGTGTGTTCAGATAGGCACATAATTCCTTGTGCACATTAGAAAATGATGGAAAAGCTACAGGATTTTTGTGGAGATAAGTACTTATGTGGGTCACTAAGAAAAAAGGAAACAAAGTAGAGGGCTAAGAGTGAGTCAGAATGAGGAGAGGGCCCTCAAACACGGCTCTATCCACATATACGTGAGAGTAAACTGATGGCCCTCAGTCTTGGTTTGGAGATCATAAGCCCAAAGCTAAAATAAAGAAGTCACCTGCACTGTTCTGCAATGGGAAAAGAGAGCAGGACTGCATCTCAGAAAAGCCTCAGAATGTCCTTAGGCACTGCCAAACTGTACAAAAGAGAGCTCTGGGTGGTATTTTTAACTAAGTCATAAAAAATAAATGAAAAATAAAAAGAAAGAAAGAAAGGAAAAAAAAACATCTGAATTCAGAATGAGCCATAAAAGAGGAGAATGTTTTATGCATTTACTAAAGTCATTACTAAAAATAATTAAATGGCTTGATGGTCTTGGGGATTTCAAAAGGGAAGGAGATGGATGCCAGAGCCATCCACACATTCCCCAGAGAATGAACAAGAAAACCATGAATAAAATTAGGACCAAGCCACAATAGGTGATCCACCAATTAGCATACATGAAAAGAACACAATTAGGAGTCACAGCCAGGCAATGCCGCCATTTATTTTTCACACTGATTTCTTGTTTGAATCCATATTTCAATAGTCTTGATATATGCCTTCATAACTCTGCAGTCATGCAACTGTAAAAATCCTTTCTGAATCAAACGATTGAGGAAATCAAATTGTTCATAAGCAGAGAGATAGCCATGGCCACAGTTTTGGGTGGTATCAAGAGAAAATACATGGCTTTTAATTCTTCATTTGATAATTTATTAGCTTCAGGGTAATGAGCGAGGTTTGGGAGTGAATCAGTAATAGCAGAATTATCTTTTGACACCTAAGCAAGATAGTCTTGCACATTGGTAGAATCTTAGGTCTTGATCCTATCTTTCCGTAGGTGTGATCTGCATAAGTTGTTCAACTCAAAATAAGATGAGATTGTTTCATTAGGCAGGTGATGCAATGCAAAAGATTCTGACATTTTCTCAGTGCCTGATTTTGTCAGGGATATTGTAAGCATGGTACATGCTGGATCGTTTCATCTTTACAGCAGGTGGGAAGGAAGCTGCGGCTCTCTGCACCTTATAAGCTGAGAAGATGAAGCTGAGGGAGGAGCCTTGGCCAACCTGGACAGCCAGCTGGAAGGAGCCAGATGGGCCCCACTGAGGTGTGTTTTGCA
Source organism: Psammomys obesus (assembly GCF_907164565.1). NCBI lineage: Eukaryota > Metazoa > Chordata > Mammalia > Rodentia > Muridae > Psammomys > Psammomys obesus. Next base: position 31,309,110 of record NW_026585895.1, read on the forward strand.
TCCCTGAGAGCTCTGCAGTTGTGATTCTAGAATTCTCTTTCAGGCACATACCTTCTAGGAAGGCTTATTTAAAATTCTTCCTGCAGTGATATTTTTATTTTTTTTTTGAGTGAGAATGAGCAGAGGAATGTCAGCCCTCCTGCCCCGCCACAGGAGAATTGCATGAGAACGCTGAGCTTCCTCTCGCCACAGCATTTAGCCTGCGCAGAGTCCATCTGGTAAATGATACCTTGGTGCAGTAACCCCGGCAAATGAGCCATGCTGAGCAGCATTTCTTTAAATTTTGTGAGTTTCCTGAAGGCACATATGCAGAAACAGTCCCAGAGAAACCACTCTGAATGCCCCTTCCTAGATCAGTGCTGTCTCCCTCCTCTTCATTCTGAAGTCAAGTTTGGCTCACATGTCCTGGCGTCTGGATGGATCCTTTCTTAGCGAATGCACCCACGTGGCTGTTACAAGTAGGCTGCAGACAGAACTGAGGAGCTGCTATTCAAAGTAAAAAAATCTGACCAACTGTTTATCAGTTGTCCGGGAAATGTCATTTCTAGCCAGTTTCCTTTTAAAACTAGTCGGCCCATAATAGACAAATAATAATAGTATGAATTAATTTACTCATTCAGCCCTCCAAATACATATAGGTGTCACGCTTGTGGGCAACACGCTGTGGAGGAAACTGCACATTGTGTGAGCGAATTATTTTTGCCTATATTTGCATAGTAAGTTAGTTCTGCAGCCAAAGCTCGCGTTGCCTACTTTGTCTCTCTCTTCTTTTCCTTTCTATTTCCATCCTCAGGGCAGTGGTGATGGGGATTGATCCCAGGTCTTTCAATGGTAGGCAAGCAAAGGATTCCTGACTGTGTTCTCAGTCTTTCCCAGTTCTCTCCCCCCTTTCCTCATTGTCCCTCCTTTTCCTTCTTTTTTACCTCATTCATTTTTTTTTGGTTCTGCATTCCTTTCTGCTTTCCTCTTTCTTTCTATCACTCTCTCTGTCCTGCCTGCCTGCCCTCGCTTCTTTCTCTTCTTTCTCTCTTCTTTCCTTTCACTATCCAGTAATTGGTTTTTGTGTTCCCTTTTTTCTGTATCCCATGCCTTAGAGTTTAGTTTACTCCGAAGCCTGGGAATAGATTCATAAAGATAGAGCAAATTGCCTCCCCAGGGCAGACACGAGCCAGCTCTCTGCCCTTCGTCTCCTTCCCTACCATCTGTGTTGTATCTACAACCATAAATGTCAGGGCTAGGCCTCAATAGACATTATACAGATGCCAAGGTAAGAAAAGGGAAAATAGATCGTGTTTTTGATTTATATGATAGCTTTCAGAAAGCCTTCTTTTAGAAAAGACACTGTGGTGTTCCCTTTTCCAGCCTTTAAAGAAAAAAAAAAACACTATGCAGAAATGAAGCCATTATTTCTTGTCTTTTAAAAGGTTGGTCACTCTATATTAATTTCTGAAGAATTATTGAGTAAATTAGACATGGAAAATGATCAAATTGACTTGTAGGATTTCTTAAAACATAATTTTAAACATATGAAATATTATCCTGTCTGAATACAAAAAGAAGTATGAAACTGAGAAGTGCTCCATAGAGGGCCCTGGGATTTCTCTGAGGGACAGCAAAGAATTTTTGCGTTTTTGTTGTTTTTTATATTTTCTGTATTACTTTTTAAATCTGAAGACATTTCTTTTTAATACTATAATTTTGTTTTGGCCAAGTGAAACTAGGCCTGTTTCCATCACCTATGAACTACTGTGAGTGTCTTCCTTTGGTCAAAGTGCATTGAGCTTGCTTGCAAACAGAAGCGGGGTGAAGACTGATGAATTCAGAAATAAGGGAGGCGCACACAGAAGAAAGATGAGCTAAGGAGGAGAGCATGGAATTTCTCCTAAGCCTACGAAAGTCACCGTCTGTCCTGCTCTCCATGTCAGTGCCTGTGAGGGTACCGAATGTCAAAGAACCAAGGCCCTCCGAGGAACCATGCCCTAAGCAGGTAGGGCTACAAGCTCCTGCGCTAAGGTAGGGTTACAGGTGCGTGTCTTAAGCAGGTAGGCTACAAGCAAGGTAAGAACGTGCTCAGTCAGCCTTAGCCCCACTCATATCCCCTACTCCCCATCTCTCTCATCCCTACAACTTCCATGGATAAAACGCAGCCTGACTACCTGTCATGTTGTGTGGGTCCTACATTAACCACTCCACTCAGAGAAATGGCCCCTCATGTAGTCTAAGTCAAGTCAGCCCCACTTCCTTACTTCAGTCACATGTAACATGGGGCATATTTACTAAGTCTGTTTCTTCTCTGAGAAAGATCTCCTCTTCCTTAGGAAACCTTAAATCACACCTTTGCCCTCCCACCACAGGCTTCGAATCCTCAGGCCCTGCCGCTTGGATGGCGTTCATTAAACAATTTGCCTGAAACAAACTTCCTTCAGGAACTTTACGCACTACAAGATGTCTTATGGAGAGTTTGGGATGTCTGTAGAGCTTTGATTAGGTTACATCATGCTCGGTGTTCTATCCAGTAACAAACTCCAAGACTCCAAAATTTTACCCATTTCTGTCCTTCTTAGCCTCCCTCCCACCTCAGCTAGAGTAAACGGAACTACTGTCTGTAACAGCCTAACTGCACAGTGGGGAGGGACTGGCCTCACAGCCGGCATTGAAGTGACTTCTTGATCGTTGACAGTTTGAGTTGTCCTAGGAGTTAGCAGGCATCTCTTAGGAAAGTCCTCAGAGAACACCATTGTCTTGTTAGGAAAGCACAGAATGGCTTGAACTGGCCTAATGAGCTTCCTCCTGAGAGTCTTTTAGTTTTGTTTGTATCAGCTGTGAAGCAGACATCTATAAAAATCTTCCCGAGCTAGCTTCCTTAATCCTTAGCACTCAGATTCCACACACCCAGTAATCTGGCCTTGAAGAAGCATAATGGATTTAATGAGCAAGAAATCAATTAGGAATTTTGACACATGGTGATATGCTTAAGCAATGATGTCTGTCTTTAGCAGGAAGCTCAACTTTTAATGCAACAAGGAAGTTGACGTGTCACTTAAGATCTCCAATGGCTTGGAGCGACTTTGCTTATTGCCCAACACCAATCTGACTCCTTCTTTTGAGGGAAGGCAAGTGGCTGTGGCTGACTTAAATTTGTGCTCTGGATCATCTGTAATTATGTAGGGTAGCTTACTGGCTTTTCTATCTGCTGCTTTGTTTGCATCAGAAATAATGACACTCTTAGGGACAGGAGGCCTAGCTGGAGGAAGCATGTCACTGGGGCTAGACTTTAGACCCCCCCCCCCACTTCTAGTTACTGCTCTCTGCCTTTTATGTTTAGCCGAGCGATGCTCCTGAGGCTTCCTGCTCCTGTCTTCTGCTGTCATGCTTCACCCCAACATTATGGACTCCCCTTCTGGAACCAGAAGACAAAATCTTTCTTCCTTAAGTTGCTTCTGGTTATGGTGTTTAATCACAGCAATGGGAAAGTGGCTAATACTTTTGCTATATACCTATTGCTTTTAACCAAACACTTGAAAGCAAAACAGTTTCTTGAGTTTTGTGCACTGTATTTTCAGGAGACGTCAGCAAGATTGTCTTTGGGGACTCAAAGCCACTGAATTAAAATAGGTGAATGGCGTCAGCGAGGTCTGGCTTTAAATTCTTGCATATATTTAGGTTTACAGGACAAATATGTATTTTTGCTTCTTGTTGGCATTTCTCATCATTGTGCCAAACAACAGAAGGAAGGAATTATTTTTGCTCATGGTTCTAAGCATACAGAGCCTCATAGGTCTTGGTAGTGGGGGTGGCTTAGCCTGAGCAGCAGGTACACGTGGCAGAGGCTCTCATATCTTGATGGATCCAGAGAACCCACAATTTAAGTCAGAATTAGCTATGAACTTCAACCCCCACTGCCAGCTAGCGCAAAGAAAGGTTCCCATAACTGCACCCGTTAACTAAATTTTTGTTAGAAATGGTAATAATACTGAGATTCAAAGCAAAATATTCATTTTTGTCAAGAAAGAGAGGCCAGAAAAGAGTTGGAAATTAGTCTTGACTTGCTGTTGACTCTTGACCTGAGCCATCACACACTTCTGGATTCAACTATTAAAAAAATATCTACAGACAGGTTGGTGCATAACCATCATAGAATTAATCATGTATGGATCATATGCTTGAGAGAACCATAAAATACATCATTTTTTTCCCCCTGGAGTTTCTTTTTTAACATTTGATATTTTTATCATTTATTACAATTTATTTAATTTGTTGTCTGGAGCTTCTTAACTGCTTATTAGGAAGGGACTGGGGACAGACATAAGTCGGAGCCCAAAGTGTTTTTTTCTGATTCCTGGACAAGAACAGAGATGTTCCCTTCCCTCCAAATCAGAAATAAAGCCAGTGTTGGCATTAATAAAATTCCACTCCTCTGGCCTTCTTTCTTGAACATGGAACACCACTGTGGCCTCAAAGTTGCTGGTGTGTTCACAGTCTGAAGACTGATCAAGAAGAGCCACAGAGTGCAGGGAGGGTCCCTGCTCAGAGGATGTCTACCACTTACAATCTAACAATTAAAAAAAAAAAAAAACAACAAACAAGCAAAAAAGCCTTCCAGCTCCAAAGGAGACCATTTCCTTTCCTTTCCTGTCCCTTTGCCTTCCCTCCTCTCTTCTTATTCCTTTCTAGTTCCGGAAAGGAGACAGATTCTTAGTTTAGCTTTTTGTTTGGCCTGATGATTTCTTAGCTTCTTTAACGCTTTCCTTTTCCCGTAAGAGAAATGGAAATTTACTGACAATATGACTGTTGAAGCAGATATCTGGCAGGAGATAATGGAGATAGGGAGTGCAGCCCAGAGCCCAAAGTACAGCAGGTGCCAGACAGACACCAGCTCCTGTAGCATCAGTGATTTTGTGCTTCTTCTTTTCACAGAAGCTTTTATTTTTACATTAGCTTTTTATGTGTCTGAAATTTTGTTTCACAAGCTAAAATCACCCGCATCTAGACAACGCCTGTTATTTACTGTATTCGTGTTATTTTCACTCACCGGGCATATTCTAGACCTGCAGCAACAACATAAGCACATCCAGGGAGCCACGCACAATAATCCAGGTTTACACATTGTCACAGGTGTCTTTATTAGAAAGCAGGTGGTTCTTTCTTTAACATTTAACATCCTTCAAGGACTTTAGGTTTCTTTTTTTTTTTTTTTAATAAACAAAGTCATCAGTTGCATTAAGGAGAGTTTGCTGCCACAGTCCTTGTGGGAATCCCAACAAAACCTTGCTCACTTTTAGCTGGTGTTCTCTGTAGGTTTACTGGGTCAGCAGATGCAATCTGATACAAAACTCTACTGAGATTTTTTGTTTGTTTGTTTCCACCAGGACATGTTTCCATTGTGATTCTACTCCAATTTTTCATTCAGATAATGAAATTAGTTTTCCATGCAAATATCCTAGCTGTCTGTTCTTTGCTACATTTTTCAAATTGCGTCATTTAGTCAGATTATTTTTTATTTGCCTCTATGTGCTTTGGGATATGTATCTCAATATATGCATTATTTGCATATATATGTACAAATAAATAAACTGTTTCACTTTTTTATTAAAATTGTGCTCTACCTCAAACATTGACAAATATGTCTGTCATGATTATTTTTGTACTTTATTTTAAAAATAGACAAGGGATTTTTGAGATCTTCGAAGTTATCTACACCTCATTTAAACATGTTCAGCAGTTGCTACGACTGGCGTCATTAACTTCTCATCTGCAATAATTGGTGATTGATGACGCGGGCTTCTAATTACAAGCATGAGCATGGGCCAGCTGATCACACAGCACCTACGGCTTCGTGAGCCGAGTGAGCACATCCCATAGTCTCTAATTTCTCAGATCACGGCATGAAAAGGTCCTGTGATATCCAACCATCCAGATATTTAAGGAACCTTCTTTTTATTATACTCTCTTACACGCCTGCCATAACAATTAATTCATTAAATGCGATGGTCAAAGTTCACGTGAGAAAGCCCGTCATGGCAACAGCAGTCAGTCAACTCGTTTGCCTCAATCAGACAGTGGTTTCAAGTATAAGCAGGCTCAGGGAGGTAATGCTCCAGCTGATAGTTCATACAAGACCCAAGAAGTTGAGTAAGTTTTATGTAATCAATTTTGGAAATGGGGATATTTTAAGACGTTTTACAGAAAAGGAACAGAACAATAGCGTTTAATGTGTAGCTTAGGGGATAGAAAAAGTAATTATTATAAATAAGAACTTTTTAGAGCAGTAGATACAATTTCAGTCATACAGTCAGGGCAATTGTAATAAGATGAAGTTAAAATTATTATTACTATGCCATTTGCAATTGAATTCCCGTGTCAGATGATTCTTTTAAACAGTTTGGCAAAACTCACTAGGCTCATTGGAGAGAGGTTACATAAAAACATGTTCAGGCAGATGGCGGCCTAAATGATCATAACTATTAAAATAAAAACTAATATTGTTGAATTTGAAAAAATACAGGAAACCGAATGGGTATGACTTGTCTTAGTGTGATCACTGAAAAGAGATAAAAGAGTCATTCAACTGATTCTTTCAATTATTCTTTGTTCTAAGTCCATTTAGCTTGGGTGACATCAATGAGAAATCATGAACCTTCCAATAATATATTTTATTAACTACTGAAATTACAGTCAGTTCTAAGCAGCAAAAATACTGTTTCACAGGACCAGTTCCCTTAGTTCCCTTAGTGTAATGAACACATGATGAGCTCCTTTGGAGAAGCCCTGTGCTGTCCTTATCATTTGAACTGTGTCTCAACAGGCAAGTTCACCTCTCAAGTACAAAGGAACGTTTATAATGCCCACACTGCATCATCATTTACTGTCTGCCCACCAGATGCAGAACTCTGCTACGGACTGGAGCAGGAGGAGAAATTGTAAGCTAGCATGCTCCTGTCTCTGGGCTTAGTCACAGCGACGAACACTCACATGGGCCGAGGTAATTAAACGCATGCACAACGTGTAATAGTCAGGAAAGAGAACATGAGCCTCATAAGAACCTGAGGATGGGCATTTTTAGCTCAGCTGCCCCGCAGAAGCATTTTTGAGATGACTTTGGACTGTATCAAGCAAACGTAAATGCGACATGACTTGAAATGATGTGAGGAAGAACTTAAGGCCAGACACAGAGGAAAGTAAATAATGGGGGCAAACGATACAGGGTCACAGGTTTGGTGCTGATGGTTCTGTCTGAGGATGAGGGACCAATGTGGCTCCAGCACTGTAAATGACAGTTGAGTAACACAGTGTCTGACTTCAAAAGAAACGTTCCAAAAGGTGTCTTTTGATTTCTGTCCCTCTCTCTGTCACTCTGTGCTCACAAGCCTTTGCAACTTAAATGGACGAGAAATGAGAAGAGATCACCATCTCTCTGTTGCATTCCAACCTGCTGTTCCTGTAACTAATCCCAACAACTTTTCTCTTGTAGGGTGTCGTCCAACTTAAAGAATCTGTCTACTCTCCCTAATCCCATCATCCACAGATAGTCATTTATTTGTACAAATGCATTGAGTACCTACAATATGTTTTCACTGAAGTCCTGAAACTCAGATGAGTCAAAAGTAAAAATCTCACTCAGTACATACTTTTGGGAGATCGAAAGCACAAATGCATCATTGGCAGATCATAAATAGAAACAGAACTCTGACCTGTGACCTGCTCTCTGCCCCCTGAGACCAGCCAGCCCTTCTCTATAATAAACAAGCCAGAAATCCAGCCTCCATGAATTACACTTGCAGGAAGCTGGATTGTTACCAAACTTTTATCAGTCCAGCAAGCTGCACAATTGCTTCCGTAATCATCTCCAAAAGGCAAGGACTTCATAATATGCAGAATATGCAGTTTGTCTTCCTTCCTTCCTTCCTTCCTTCCTTCCTTCCTTCCTTCCTTCCTTTTCTGCCATGTTAAACTAGGACCATGCAGAAGAAGCCACATGTTCTCCTAGCCAATCACACAGGGTGCCCTCCTTCCACCAGAAGAACTGACAGCTACCTCACACTGATGGGGTACCTCTAAAGGATTCCCCATTTGTCCACTCTAAGGCGGCCTACTCCTTTTCCTCATTTGTTTCTTTACCAAAATGGAAGCAATCAATGAGCATAGCCAACTCCTCTTCTCTAGCAAGCTCTGAGCAGTTTTCCTCATTGGCAGGTCTCTGTCTTCTGTATTTAAGGCAAGAGTCCCTCTTGTCCCTGTTGGCATTCAGGAACCATAACAGAGCAGCAAAACAAAACAAAAACAAAAAACAACAACAAACAAACATAAAACACCCAACCAAACAAAAGAACTGTGCAGAGGCACTAGTATTTCTTATTAATATCTGTAGAGGTCCAGGTCAAACTCTTGTTCAAGGGAACCATGTTAAATTGCTTAGTGCATGTGTAAGACTCAAAGCAAGAAAACCTCATTTTTTTAGTTCCACTATTCTTGGGCTAATTGTGCTATGTCCCAAGTTGTCCTTAGTTCATACCTGAGCAGCATGGAGTCTAATCTCAGAGGTCGGCTAAGGACAATGCTGGTTAGTAATTTTTAGCCTTTATAAGCCATGTACTTCTAGAACAACTACTCAGTCCTCTCCTTGAGCCTAGCCATAGTCGGTAAGTGAGTGAATAAAAGAGGTCTCTTCCATGAAACTTTAATTCCACATGATTTTACACAGCATGGAATTTCTTCTTTTGCTTTTCACAAATTCTAAAATTAAAAAGAAAATCCACTACTGGGTTGTCAACCATACAAATATCGGTAATGGACCCTCCTCAAAAAGAAAAAAACTGGGACTATAATAGACCTTAATCCTAAACCAGAAGAAAGTGGCAGTATATGGGAATGCAGGAGATGAAACTTTTGTGGATGCTGACTCTAGAGATGACCATCAGAGAGGCCACGTATGCTGTCGAAGGAAGCACAGACAAGCGTCAGCTGTATCCCTGCAGTGTTCTGATGGGAGTACAGAGAGCAATAGACAGACTTGCTGGAGGAGTGACTTAAATGAGACAAATGCAATGTCATGGCAACATGAGAGACCAGTTCTGCTGAGGGAAGAGATCATGCTCCTGATGATGGGAAAACGGTTTGGATTTGGGGCTAGGTTCTGTGAAGAAGCTAACCACAACAAAGGCGGGTGACCAGATAAAGACGTAACGTTATCTGTGGCACAATTTGCAGGGGCCAGGGTGTGGAGGCACTGTGAATAAGAGTAAAGGCTCTCCAGTTGGACTGCCTGGGTCCCATCTCACTGCTGGCACTGTCCTTGTCCGTGATCCTGGGGCAAGTGGCTCTGTAATAATGTTAATATCCCTGCAATGTGGTTGATGTTAGAATCAGAGATATTCACACAGCTCAGTTCCACGTCGCACAGATTTAACTATCCCACTCCATTCATTAACAGCTTTCACGGTCCTGGGAGATGAGTTTTAAATGATTATTGTTTGTTTTCAAATGTTGTGAAGCACCCATTCATAGAAAGGATCAAATGCTAAGTTTCACACTGACACTCCTTTCAGAGGACCTCTTTTGCTGTGCCAAGTAAACTCTCATGGCACAGTCTTCACCCAGTCCTAATTAAGTTGCTATTGAAAGATCCACCTTAAATCAGACTTCAGAATTTCAGTACATTTCCCAATCTTGCCGATTTCCTCGGAGATGCTGCTAATACAAAAGTATCTCTCTCTTATGAAATTTATTTTCGTTTTGTCAATAGAGTGCTTGGGTGACAGACAGTGTTAAAAGTTCAGCTTGGTGCCTGTGCCAGTCCTAAATACTGTACAATGTAGGGTAGATAAGTCCCTGGAGGAAATGTTTAAAGTTAGAAACACAGCCAGGCAGGTACGGTGCTTCCCATTGTAATCCCAGCACTTAGGAAGCTGAGGTGGCAGCGGTGTGACTTTGAAGCCAGCCTGTGCTCCATGGCAAGCCTCTGTCTCAAAGAAAAGTAGGTGGAGGCATTTCAAGTGCCCTTCGATGGAAGAACAGGATAAATATGTCAAGAGCAGGTAGTACATACTGACAACTTATGCCTTGAAAGGAAAGGCTGTATTGACAGTTACAAGAACATGCCTGAACCTTGCACACTACGTGCTAAGAGGGACTAGCCAGTCCCACAGGACAAATGTGTAATCCCACAGGTGTGGGCTCCTCAGAGGGATTCAGTGTGGAGAGACAGGAAATGAAATAGTGAGTGCCAGAATTCGGAGAAGGAAAAAAAAATAGGTAGTTGTTTAACCATCACGGAGTTTAAGTTAGGGATGGGCACGGCCTGGAGATGCTGGTGGTAGTTACAGTTGTACCAAAGCGCTGACCGTCAGCGAACTGCAAAATGAAGATTAAAAGATGGTCATAACGGTGATTTTTGTTACGTGTATTTTACCTCAGTCTGTCTGTCTTTTTTCTTCTCTCTGCATATACATATATGTATATATATACACATATATACATATATATACTCATGTGTGTATATATGTACATATACATATATGTGTATATATGTATGTATGTATATATTATAACTCTCTATATGGATGCTCTCTCTATATATATGTGAATGTTTTCACTATATACACATATATGGAGAGTAAAGATATACACTATACATGCATATATATTTTCTACAGTACTTGAGAATTTTCCAGTTATCTTTATGTATCCTTATGTCATCTCCCTGAAGGTTTTTTTATGCTTAACAAAAGCCATATTTTCCAAATAATGGTTGTCATCTGTAAAAATAATGTACTTATTCTCTCAAACTAACAGCACTTTAACTAATGTCCTACTAAAACCCATAGAGTAAAGCACTCCCCACACTTAGAACGATTCTCTTTGCCAACATTTTGTTCTAGGCACCATCTAACAAAGATTTATGCTGAAGGTGATCTAGTTGCTTTTCTCCCACTGACTTTGTGTACATGTATGTTTGCATGTGAGGGGGAGGGAAGAAGATAGAGAGACATAGATAAAGGTAGAGACAGATACATAGATAGAAAACACCAGTGTTCTTAGAATACTATAGCCCTAATTCTAGGTGGCATTTCAGAGCTCTCCTTTGGACTGTCTCTCCCTGGTCAGGTTAGATGAATGAATGAGATTTGAAGGTATTCAAGAGTGCCAGCAGTGGCATATGGAGTTAGTGTACCTCAGGGCTTATTATAAAATTCCACCAAGATCTACCTAGAGGTGAAGGCCTATTAACTTGTATTCTATCTCAGGCACAACGGATTACAAATTAGGTAGCTCAGGGCTGTAGAAGATGGAAACATAATGCCAAGAAAGGCAGCAGCAGAATATGACCAGCAAAGGCTTTCCAAGTTGGCCTTATTTGAAGATCTACCAAAGACATCCAATATACAAAGCTCATTGCATTGGGATTTTAGTTGTGGCTGGAGGAGCCAGACAGGGGGAGCAGGATAATATTGGTATCTGTGAGATAAAGAGGGGGAGCTCAAGGAAAATTGCCTTCGGTGAGTTATCATGTGATCCTGAGATGTCATGTTGGTAAGCAGACCTCCCGATCCAGTCAGTCATGGCCCATAATGGTAAATGGGAGTGGTTTCAATATCTGGATTCTAGGCACTCGAACTGGGTTTAAGAATGGGCAGACTTGAGGAGATTCCCGGACAGAACTCTGTCAGGCTCCACACCAGAATGAGATTATTGCAGCCCTCAGCATGCCCTTGAAGGCCAAAGACTTTTGCAGTTTTGGCATGAAACAATTTTAAAACATGCTGAGAAAAACTAAGCTTCAGTCCATTCACATGAGAAGCAGAGGAAGGAAGGATTTGGGGAAAGGTATGCCAACCGTTGTAGAAAAGTTTATTGTATAGATTTTAAAATACGAAACTCCTGGTGACTGAAAGCGTCACCTTTGTTTCAATGTTTAAGGGACACACCTGGCGTTTGGGTATGTGAAGTACTGTAGAATCATGTTAAAGCCTGACCTACGACTGACGGTGAGAAGTTACAGCAGCAGGTGGCAACTTCACAAACATCTCTTCCGGAAAAACCCAGAGTTTGCACTGATGAACAGCCAGGGTATGGAGCAGTGTTTTTCATAGGCACAAGTTGGAGCAGTGTTTTTGCTAGGAAGCCCAGTTGCAGGAAGATACCCAAGCAGGTAATTACATCTTGTACTGTACCTGTGGCTGTCTTATATCATCTACTGAGAATGGGATTAAAAACTTTTTGTGTGTTGTTCATGCACTGTATTTTATGTACCAGAGGAACAATTACTTAATGGCTACAGAGTGGCCAAATTAGCAATAATGGGCAAGGCTCTCATCCCATGTAATCAAATAGACGTTTTCCTCTGAGTTATGCAGCTTACCCAATCACAGTAATAAATGATGAGGTAATTTCCACGGCAGCTGCCAACAGTTACCTTGCTGTAACCACAGTTTTATATCATGGCATCTCTACCTACAGGAAACAATGGCATTCTCAGTCCTGTGTTAAGATTCCGAACTTTTATTTCTTTTATTGATTCAGTCTTTATGGGTAGTCTGAGCCTGGAGTTGAATTTTAGTTCTCGAGAGAGGAAAATGTAACCAGAGCAGTATTGTGAGGGGAGCTTGACTGATAATGTAAGGGAAGCTCAGGACAAAGGTTCCTGTTATGAGCATTGGGGTGGGAGGAGCTCTGTTGGCGATTGACATGGTACTGGTGGTGAAGTACACGCTTTGCTGAATGCAGTTATTGTGCTAGGTAGTGATTGGCATTCATCTCTCGTGATGTGGACCTGTTGGCTAGTAGAGTGTTCTGCACTGAACTTGCCTGCCATTCTGAGAAGTGTATTAAGAGTACACAATGAATTGCTAAGGTAATGAGCTGAAGGTAATGGGCTAGGGATATCTCAGAGAATGGGAAGAGGTACAGTCAGGTCGATAAGTAACTCCATTTTTTCTGCAGGCTTCACGGCTGTGTCATCTTGATCAGGGTCATTTGCTTTATTATCTTGGAGTTTTATTGTCTTTCTAGAATTCTAGGTAGGGATGTGACTTGCTATTTAATTCTTTGGGATTATGGGCATTTGGTTAGACTTCTGTTGTAGTTCACCTCTGCTTGGATGCTACTCACAGTGACTGCCTGCCTGTTCTTTCCCCATAGGGCTGTAAAACTCTTTGCTACCTTGCGATGTGGGCCATCACCACATCGCGTGGAAAATGAAGTAAGGGAGTCCTGTATGGGAACCCAAATTTGCAGAGTGGATGGCACAAAGTGGAAGTTGGAATTTGGGCAGTATGATGCCATCATCTATGACCTTGACTGTTCTTTGCTGCCTCTTTTGTGAATGCTAGCCTGCACGCTGCCTTTGCTACGAATCACTGAATTGCTTTGTTCACAAACATAGTGGGCAGCAGACATGCAAGTCGACGATCAACAAACATAACCCTGGAAATGGAGAATACGTTTTAAGATATTCTTCACGTTTTTGTTTTCCTAAATATGTGTTATTTATATGCTCTTTTCATTCCTAGCAATGATACTCTGGGTCTCTGTAGTTCTCTGAGCAGAACAAGGAGGACCCATAATTGACCTTGAATAAATGAGCTTTGGAAAGCCCCTGACATTATATATAGAGGCCTCAGTTGTACCAGCTTTTTTTTGTGTGTGTGTGGGTAACACATGTGGCTCTCTTTCAGCAGTGGGACTGTTCTCATTCATCACCTGCAGTAAACACACCTACCATATTTTTAATATTCTCGAGAGTAAAGAAATACATCAACTGGAACATTTCTCTTGGAGTAAATGATCTGTTTCACCAAGAGAACATTTACTATAATACTTGATTTCCATCTCCTCACAGTCTCATTTTGTGCCATAACAGCTTTTCTAAATTACAAAAGAATACTTTGAAAAACACTCTGTCACATTCTTCCACAGCGCCTTCCTGGTGGCAATACACACAGAGAGTAAAAGCCTAATTTTGGATCCAGACAGATGCTCTTTTGGTTCTCTGAACAGCATTTTCCTAAACAAACTGCTGAAGGCTTCAGAAATGAGACCTGTGATGTCTAGCAGAGCTTGTACAGAATCCAGATAAAAGAGATTGCAGTGCTTGCTGTCAGAGAGTTTCGATGCGTTTCAGTTGATTGCAGGGCATAGATTTATAAGACAGCCTAAGGGATAATTAAAAAATATTTGCATTTTTTTACATTTATTCTCATCTGCAGCAAATAAAACAACTTGGATTAATACATGAGCATCATACATCTGATAGATATTTTGATACCAGACATTAAAGTTTAATATAATATAATATATGCACCATGAAAAGTTGGTACAGGGGTTCTTCCAACTATTTCTTGAGATATTTGTTTCCCCTCCTTTAGGAAAGCTCTGTAATCAAGGATGTTTGTAAAAGCTTGGTATTTGCACACCTGCTCGTTTAACTTTCTTCCCTTTCTCTGTCTCATATTATTTTCAACTTGTGCTTCCCAAATAGTCTCGGGTGGGTGGCATGTCCTAGAACTTGATCAAACTACCAAGGGTCGCAAAGTTAAAGAAAATGGACTCTTTTTACATCAGCTATCAGTTGCCAGTAACTCCTCAACCAGGGCTAGACCCTTAATGCCTATAATTCTTATTCTATGCTGGGTTTTTTTCCAGCTTGAGCCATTACAGGACTCATTCATGCTATCACAATCCCTGTGACTTCATACGTCATGTCTGGAAAACAGCTTCCTTGCAGTTGTCCGCTATCCCGAGCTCTTGCAAACTCTCTGCCCTTTCTTCTGTGATAATCTCTGAGACCTAGGAAGCCTGTATGGGTATAGATGTCCCATTTGATGTCTCTTACTCTCTGCAGGTTGACCTCTTGTGTGTCTCTGTGTTAATCTGCTTCAAGAAGGGGCTTCTCTGATGGGGGTTGCTGGGTGCACTAATGTATGGGCTTAGTGATAATTCCATATGAGTTAGTTTTATACTATGTTCCTTTAGGGAAAAAAAAAGTAGTAGGTTCTCTAATAATGCCTTTGATCTGTGCAGCCTCAGATTCTTGCCCCAACAATGGCTCAAGGTACGGTTTGTATGTCATGGAGCAGGCTGCAAATCTGGTCCAAAAGTGGGTGATTACTCCCATAACATTTGTACCACTATTGCTCTAGGATTTCTATCCTGTATATCTGTATATATCCTGTATATCTATCTTTCATAATGTGTTTCAGAATAACCACAATATGAAAAACTCAAGTGGTTCTCTTTAAGTGGTTCTTAATTTCCTTATTGAATCTCATGGCACTTTTCAACTGAGACTGATAGTTACTTTTCTCCTCTGATGGCATGTGTAGCCAGTAGCGATGAAGCTTCTAGGAAATATCGACTTGATTATTCCATATTTTATGGCTCAAGTCTGTGGTGTCTTTAGCAAGAGGAAAAAATTCATAATCTTAATCTCTTTACAGAGTCATATTGTCTATGGTTCTAGATGTCAGGCTTGAGGTGGGTAGACTATCAGGCCAGTGTGTAGATGAGCTGCATGGTGGGATGACGTGACTGGTTCAAATTAGCCTCTGGTAGGTGATGTAAGGAACCATATTCATATGTCCTACTACATACTTGGTGCTTCTTTACTACTCCGCATGGCTTTTGCAGCTGCACAACTACAAAAGCCATGTACTAGGAAAGCATTTAGTAGTCGAAACCATGAACTTAGAATGCAGAACTGTCTTTGTGAGATGGGATGCGTGTGCTATGGTAAAATTCACGCTTTTAATAAGTGAGTATTGGAAGGGGTACACTTGAACCTTTACTTTCAATATAGACCTAAGAGCTTCCAAAATATGTCATCGCATTGGAATTGGTATTGGGTTGTTGTTGCTAATGTTTTTTTAAAAACTATTTCTCCATTTACAATTGACATACTTTAAATATTTACCGAACTCAGCTATCTATGAAAAACTAAGATGAATCAAATAAATAATTTATTAAAGTGTCAGTTACATAGTAAATTATTAGGAAGATGAGAATGTTTAAGAACAGCCACAATATGAAAAACTCAAGTGGTTCTCCTTAAGTGGTTCATAATTTCCTTGCCTTATTACTTCCCTCTTGCCCCTTACCCACAAGCTGCAAGTTAATAGAAAACAGGAATGTGTGTGTGTGTAGGCTCAGGAGATTACATTTGTGTATCCAAGGATTGGTTATTTTATTCCGTTTATTTGGATTTCAGGAAAGCAGGAAACACATTTAACCCTTGAACGTCATGGGAATAGGTCATATAACACAGTCACTAACCTCTCACAACAAATTAAATATAGCCAGGTGTGAGGGAAAATAAATTCCATATGTTAAAAATTATTTGAAGAGATAGAATTTCACTTGAAAATAGAAATGGAATCTGGGGGTCCTTTCATTAAAAGATTTATTAAACTGTAACATGTTCAATAACCAGTGCTTATGTGAGAATACGGTGAAGTCACCACTGTAGCCAGAAGTATCATCGAGTAAATATTCAAAGACCTTGTTTGCACTAGAGCTACCCTTCTACTTGCTCAAAGTGAACTTCTTTTCATCTTCTATGCTGGAATGTTTACTGAGTTCTTTAAAACCTTTGGGCATGAGGTAAATGTTCTAGAAACTTCTTTAATCCTGAGAGAAAGATCTGCAAATGGAGTTCCTCTCCTACTGAAGAAATGCACTGCTGATTTGCTTACCCCGTGTTAGGTACTTTACCCAGAGAAGTCTGCTCCATTTCTACTGCAAGTTTTTGAAGGCTTACTGTGGTCCACCTAAGCCAGGAGTGGACATTGGAGATTCAGCAACTCAGTTTTTTCTGTAGAGCCTGAGGAAAGTTCTCCCTGGTTACAAAGCACTTCAACTAGGTCATGCTGTTTCTTAATGAAAAGAATTTTAAGGAAACGCAGAAACCAAAAATGGTCAGAATAATGTCTACTCGCAAAGAAAGGAGAGAAGAATAGTGCTATGGGATGGTGAAGTGGAGAAGTCAGACTGAAGTCACTTGACTACATCCTAGTTGGCTAGGTGCTTCTTTAGCTGGACATCAGCCATTTCTTATGATCTGACAGGCTTAAATTCTTATGCTGTATTCTAGTAAATGCATTCCAGTTTCATAGACAGGAAGCCTGATTACCTGAAAGTCCCAAGGTCACACAGCTAATGAGTGGGAGGACCAGCTTTGCAAACTCTAGACTCTGTGCTTTTTCTTGCTTTTCCCAGTAGAGGAGGGAAAATGTCCATAAACACTACACATAAGGTTGGTCTGCAAAATATACCAGACACATCCAAATCTACTGGTACTAACCATTTCCTTCTGAGCTCTAATCAGTTCCTAATTCATTTCATTTCATTCTGCTTCAGCCTATAAGAGCTAATCAGAATGGCTCCAAAGACTGCTCTAGGGATTAAGGGCACAGGAATGGGAGGAAGGCATGGCTAGCATCAAATCTTTCCAGACCTCCTTTCTTATCAACTATAGTTCTAGCGCAACTTCATTTAGGCCCAGAGCAGGGGAACCTATTCATAAACATTGCAATAGGTTAGCTGTCAGGAGCAAAGGCATTTGCCATGTGAGGATACAAAGTGAGATGTTAAAATTGTTTTGTTAAAATTAAGTCTGAACAAAACCAGTCGCTTCTCTTTCAATATGGATTTCTGGACTCGTATTAAATTATATTAAGCAGAGCCTCTAAGGCTATGTAAACAGCCTGTGATCTGAAAAGATGGCTCTATGGTCAGCTCTACAGTTTGGGTATGAAGCGAAGCCTATGGAAATGTTGATGTGCTGAAAGGCTGGTCCCCAGGGCAGAGTACTAGTTCAAGAAGTCCTAGAATGCTTATGAACTGGAGTCTACCTGGAGGACATTGGTCACTATTGGTGTCCCTTTGGGGATTATGTCCAATTTTAGTCCCCTTCCTCTGTGCCACATGTTGTTCATGCCATGATGTTCTTTCTCATGGTGGGTTTTCAGAGTCTGTATCCAAGATTTAACGACTTCTCAAACCAGGAGGCAAAATAAATCTACCCTCCCTTTAACTGTCTCCTTTAGGTGTGATGATGAAGATACAGAAAACTGACACAGATAAGCAAACACCCTTATTGTATAAGCTCCCCATATTATGATTACAAGTATCTATGTATACAACAGTGATGTAGCACTGACAATGAAAGTTACATAGTATAGAAGACTAAAATAGTTCTACGGTACAGGTCACAGGCTCTTAGATGCCCTTAATTCAGCATGGGTCCCTTGTTAGACATGAGGTGTGTTTTATTTTAATGAATAAATGCTTAACTGAAAACATGCTGAATAGTCAATGAACTGAATTTCTGCATTTCTGTTCTCTTTGAGAGAGCACTTCCAGCTAGCCCAATTGTGGGTAAATTAGGGTTAATGTTAGTATACAAGACTTCTCTGTATTTTCTGAGTTTATTATTTACTTTATAATTTTTTTCTTACAGTATATATTGGTGCTGAACATATTTCCTGCCCTGCTCTCCCCTCTCTATTTCTTACCCTTTCCCCTCCGGTTAGTCCTGTATCCTGTAGCAAAAATTTTACTTCTGCTTTTATTTTTCTTACATACAGGTCACAGAGATTTTTTTTTAAAAGCGGAATGAGTTTGTTCAGAACAATGTGATGGTTCAGATTCCAAAGAGATACCCTGACAAGATTGACAATGGGCCATGAGTGAGATTTTCCAATGGCTTCACTTATTTTCCTTTGATAATGGTTTTATATGAGCATATAGAAACCACAAGAAGAGGAAAACAATGTTTGTCTTCCTGCAGCTGGCTTAAGTCACTTATATGATTGTCTGCAGTTACATTGATTTCCCACAAATGACAGAATTTTATTTTCAGGTTTTTTTTAAAATCAGTCCTGATTCACAACTGTCAGAGGTTAGGTAGAGCCCTGAGAGAAGGTGAGATCTCTTTGAACTCAACATTCTCTGTCTTTGTTCCAGAGCCATGAGACTGTGATGATGTTTGATTGCTTCCTTTGGGAACCAAATATCACGGATGGGAGTGTGCATAGTTTCATGAACACATCATCTTGATGGCTGATGCATCCACATAACACTTCATGTTTAACAGAATATCTTCCTTTGCTCTAGTTTATAGCACTTTCAGCCATTCTCTTCTGGTCAGCCATGTCTATTTATCTGTTTACTTGCCAAATGCCCAATAATAGGTATTAATAGGATAGATTCAGGCTGATATGATTTTGTCAGACAGTAAAAACAAACATTTATCTTATAATCAGATGCGATAGAAGTAAGTAAACACACGCTTCTACTTTTTGTCACTCTCACTGCCATAACATAACTTGGCTCAGCTGTTTTAGACAAAGTTAGGGATCAAAGGCAGCTTCTGTAGTGTGTGATACAAATTCCAACCATCGCCCCACTAAGGAAGACGCCACATTTAGTTTAAAGTTCTGCAGTTGCTCTCTTAGAACTTTTGATCATCTGTTAACGAGGAGTCCATGATTTTCTTTTCCTCTAGACCTTGCAAATTATGTAATTGGTCTTGCCTGGATTATACACTTTCAAATGAGCACAAGAAAATCATTGGAGAAACAATGGCTGGAAGACAGAGGTTTTTTTTTTTTTTTTTAAAACGGAGGATCATACTCTCTCCTCAGATGCATACACAAGATGAGCAGTTAGGGATCACAGTGCAGGGAATCAAGCTGTGAAAGAGGCTCCTAACTTCCAGGTCATGTCTTTGCTTCAGACTTAATTGTGACGTTTACAAAATTAATTCCCTGAACAAGGGCTGGGCTTGTAATATCATTAGAGAAATGCTTTTCAAAATCAAATGCTGATGTTTTTATTGCTGCATGACTTGCTGTTTTTGTCTTCCTCCCCCAAGTTCAGATACTTGCAGGTTTGCAGGAAACAAATGTGCAGGAGCTATTGGCTGGAGGTACAGCTCCCTGCAACTCCAGTGTGATGCTGTCTCCTTTTCCTCCAAATGTCCTCTCTAGCTGTTTGCTGTGTAGTTTCTAATTGTATTTAAATTTCCTGAAAAATATAAATAGCATTCTTCTTTGTTGTCGACGTATTTCAAGAAATACGTCATATATCTTGCACAGTGACAAGGACTTTTGCCTGCAGGTGTATCTTTTTCCGGCATTTTAGGCCATGGCTACAGATTTTCATAACAGTAAGCTGCACCCTGTCCAATACTTCAGGCATCTGTCTGCTGCTGGTCCACCGCCCTGGCTTCATTCAGCACTGAATAATCACTGGAACGGATTCATAGCTGGTGTCAGATTAGTCTCCATTGGATAAATAATCTTTACTGAATACAGGCTAATCTCTGTAGAAGGCAAATCAGAGATGTGGGAGAAATCTGAACAAATGAACTGACTTGTTCATCTCCTTGCTGTATTTCATTTAGTGTGTTCTTTTCCATTCAGACTAAGACCCATACTCCCAAGGGACCAAGGTTCTTTATATAGGCATTTCACACAGCTTGGCTCTCTTTGCTAATCTTATGTCTCATTATTTCTTCTTCTATATTCTCAGTCTTGGTGGGTTCAAAGATAGGCTGTGTTCTTTCTGGCCTACAGACGGTGCCTACTAATTCCTTAAATTAAAGCTTCTTATGGAGCTAGGTAGATGCCTTAGTTGAGAATGTGCTTATCTCAGACGCATGAGGATTTGAGCACAGATTCTCAACATTCACATAAAAAGCTGGACAAGGTGACCCCGGCCCAGGGAGTGGAAGGGGCAGGCATGGGATAAGCCCTATTGCTCACTGGATAACCTGTCTAGTCAGAACAATGAGCTCCAGGTTCAATAAAAGACTCTATCTCAAAGGAGAAGATGGAGTGCAATCATTGTCACTGCTCTCAAGGTTCTTACATTGTTTTCTTCAACCTTTTCAATAACCACCTGTCACTAATGTATGACCTAACACCAGGTAGTACAGTACGTTCGCATTACATGAATTTAGTAGACCACTATCTTCTGCCAACCCCAAAGCTGAGAGTGTCCCGGACGGCCTCTTACGAAACTTACAGTAGACATTCCTTGCTTTGCTGTTACCTCTGTGTCTGAAAGCCCTTTCAGTGCATTTAGTAAATAGGCCAAGTTCCGATTTTTGTTGTTGTTCTATGACTATAAAAACTCTTAGAAATGTTTTCGTGGTAGAAGAGACCACCGAGGGAAAACCCAATCCACATTCCTACACCATTCTGGTTCTCTAGAACTTCTATTTTAATGCGTTGAAAAAACTTAAATAAAACACTAGTGTTACTCTTTAATTTTGGCCAATGTTTCTCAGAGAAACAAAAATTCCTTTAGCAATCTACCTTTAACGGATCTTAGTTGGTGACATGTAACCAAGACACAGCAAGGTATGTCTGTATGTGATGCTTGAAGTCCTCAATAAATTCTGGAATGAAAAAAACATTCAGTACAAAGTAACTTTCTGTCAACTTCAGCTAGCGCAAGGGCCTTGTACAGGTTCAGATCACTATTTTGGAATAGCAGATATTACTGAACAAATACTGCATTTTATGCTTTCTTAAAAAATAGTAGAATATGCCTGCATATTTTATGATTCTTTGTTTTTCATAGCTGAGTAGTATTCCATTGTGTAAATGTACCATAATTTCTGTATCCATTTTTCAGTTGAGGAACATCTAGGTTGTTTTCAGTTTCTTTCTATTATAAATAAAGCCTCTATCATAGTTGAACAAATGTCCTTGCTGTATGGTGGAACATCTTTTGGGCGTATACCCAGGAGTGGGATAGCTAGGTCCTGAGGTAGAACTAATCCCAATTTTCTGGGAAAGCATCAGATTGATTTCCAGAGTGGTTGTACAAGTTTGCGCTCCCATCAGCAATGGAGGAATGTTCTCTTTTCTCTACATCCTTGCCAGCATGTGTTGTCACTTAAGTTTTTGATCTTAGCCATTTTGATTAGTGTTAGATGGAATCTTAGAGTCATTTTGATTAGTGTTAGATGGAATCTTAGAGTCATTTTGATTTGCATTTCTCTGATGGCTAAGGACATTGAACATTTCTTTAAGTGCTTCTCAGCCATTCAAGATTCCTCTGTTGTGAATTCCTCTGTTGAGCTCTGTACCCCATTTTTAGAATTGGATTATTTGATTTGTTAATGTTTAATTTCTTAAGTTCTTTGTATATCTTAGATATTATCCCTCTGTCAGATGTAGGGTTGGTGAAGATCTTTTTTCAATCTATAGGTTGCCGTGCAGGCAAATGGATGGAACTAGAAAAGATCATCCTAAGTAAGGTAACCCAGATCCAGAAAGACACACAATAGGTACCCACTTATAAGTGGATATAATCGTACTATAACCCACAGACCGGAAGAAGCTAAGTAACAAGGAGGGCCCGAGAGAGGGTGCTGGAATGTCACTTAGAAGGGAAATAGAATAGACAGCAGAAGTGGATGAAGAGAGAGAACTGGGCAGAAGATGGAATGGGTAGGGAAACAAGCGTGGTAATCAAATATGGGGAGAAAGGGTTGGGAGGTGAGAGGGCTGGGAACAAGAAGGGAAACTGAGGGGGACATCTCTGACAAGCTGGAAGCTTGTGACAGGGTAAGCTCTTGGGAGGATATGGGTGTGACTCTAGCTGAGACTCCTAATAGGGGGCGACATGAAGATTGAAGTGACCACCTCCTAGCTAGGCAGGACTAGTGGAAGGAGAGGAACAACGATCCACCGACATAACCTTTGATTCAAAAATTATCCTGCCTCCAAGAAGTGCAGGGATAAAGAGGGAACAAAGATTAAGGGAATGTCCAACCACTAACTGGCCCAACTTGAGACCCACCCCACGGTAGAAAGCCAACCCCTGACACTATTAATGATGTTCTCATATCTTTCAGACAGGAGCCTAACTTGACTCTATTCTGGGAGGCTCCAGCTAGCAGCAGTTGGAGACAGATGCTGGGACTTGCAACCAAGCAAGGCATAGGGCAGAGCTCTGGAGGTCCTTCAGAAGTGTTGGGGGAAACATGGAAGGAACTGGAGAGGACAGGAACCTCACAAGAAGACCAACAGAGATAACTAACCCAGTGCCATGGGCGGGTTACAGAGAATGAGACATCAACTAAGGAGCAAGCATGATCTGGACCTAGGCCCCCTGCACATATGTGGAGGATGGGAGGCTTGGTCTTCATATGGAGCACCTGCTAGTGGAGGGGAGCTGTTTCTAACACAGACTCTATTGCCTGGTTTTGGATCACTCCCCCCTGGCAGCACTGCCTTTCCCGGCCTCAGAGGGTGAGGCTATGCTCAGTCCTGATGTGACTTGATGTGCTGGGAAGGGTTGATATGGAAGGGAGGAGGGCTCCCTTTTCCTGGGGAGAAAGGGGAAGCGGTAGGGAAAAGGGGAGACAGGGAGGAAAGGAGGAAGGGGGGCATCCTTGGAATGTAAAGTAAATAAACTGAAAAAAAAGTAGTCTAGGTGGGGTGGTGCACACCTGTAATCTTAGCATTTGGGGAGGCAAAGGCAAGAGGATCTCTGTAGACCAAGGCCAGCCTGGTCTACAAAGTGAGTCCAAGTTTACACACAGAGAAACTGTCTCAAAACAACAACACAACAAAAGATAGTAGAATATACTGATGCACAGAAGGAAAATGCCATTCATTCTCTCTTCTGAGGCTTTTCCAATGCTTCAGTATCTTCTAGCTTACCTGTGAACTGGAATAATAAATAATAACCATAAAAGGAAATGAAAACGCTCCATTATCTGAGGCCATCTGCAGGATGTATTCTTTAGCACTCAGAAAATCATTTCACTGCCATTGACCTAAAGTAAGAAAAACTATTCTTGCAATTTCCATTAGATTTAGCACATGTAATTAAAATAATATATGTTTGCATGTATGCACACCAGTCAGGGACAGAAAAGGTACAGTATGAATGTTCTTATATTAGGGGCTATGATCTGAACTTAACAGGTTATAGAATGTGATGGAATGGCAAGTCTCACTTCAAAAAAAAAAAATAGAATCAGCCCATTTGGTAATCAATGTAGTGTTTTCCTTCTTAAATGCATGTAAAATGGATTCTGCTTATCACGTCAAATCATGTCAAAATAACTTTGCTGTTTATTCTGAATGTTCTCTATACCAATCTGGATAACACCATGCTAAACATTTTTTCATGTTTTTTTTGTTGTTGTTGTTTGTTTTGTTTTGCATGCGTTGCCAGTTGTCTGCTTAGAATAATTTTTTTTTAAAGGAGAATTTTTCCATGAATACTGTATACACCCAGATGCTATCCTTTAAAAAGCATTGTCTATGCTTTCACTAGAATGTGTAAGAGAATCTGTTTCTACCACCCACTAGCCTAAGAGGTTGAGATTTGAAAAATGACAGTGGTTTCATTTCCATTTTTTGTTGGAGGTTGGTCTGATGGTGTTATTGGCCCTCAATATCTTGTTACATCTATCCTTGTTTTGTGAATCTGCCTAAGACATACCTGATTGGTTGATTAAATGGCCTATCTTCGAACAGGGCAGGGCAGAGTGGGGTAGGCGTGGCTAAGGTTCCTGGGCTTTTGAGGACAGGGAATCACTGGAAACAGATGCGTGGGGAAATAGATGGACGGGAAAAGAGGAGGAAGGCAGAGGTCTTGATGGGTTAGTGTGGAGAAGGAACCATCTGGACCAAAGAAAGGACTCCAATAATGGCGTGGAAAAGCCCAGATGAAGAATAAAAGCAAGTACCATGGGTTTATGTACGGGCGGTAGACCAGATGGGGAGGATTAAGGCGGATGGCATTGGATGAGGGCTAAGAGATGGATTGTGAGGTTAGTGAGCCAGCGGAATATCTGCCAGGCACAAGGTAAATAGAGCAATCATAAATTTAACAGGTATCTGTGTCTAATTATTTTTGATAGCAGGTTAAATAATACCTCTGTAATAATCTTAGGGCTAATAATAAACATTATATAGCCCACCATTCATTATTTCATTTACTACAACAATTTCCCCAGGGATTAAAGCATTACCATTCTCATATCATTTGAGATTACTAGTCTAGGTATTTTTGTTTTTATGAATTTATGTGCATCACGGAATTTAATAGGGCCCTCTGCCTGGTCTTGGGATTAGAGCTGCTGGACCCACCAGAGGGTAGACTATAGAAAAAAATGCCTCTACCTCTCACAGAGCCTGTTAGTTGCTAACAGCTCAGCATTAAGAGGTAGAGTACCATGACCAGCTTCTCCCAGCAAGGCCAACTTGCGTTGTTCCAGTGTCATAGGCACAGCTGTTGTGAGATCCCAGTTACAATAGCCCAACCATGCTTAGAAGATGGCCCCCTCTTTCACAATATTTCCTGACTCTTAAAAGGGGGTGTGGGATAAACTGTTTGTTTACGGCTGAACCTTCAGCAGTCTTTCATTCTTAGCATCCTTTGCAGCCAGGGGCCTCTGCATTCACCTCTACTATTGTGAAGATAGACTTTTCTGACTGTGGTTGAGAGTAGCCTTTGCCTGTGGTATAAACATAAATATTTAGAAAGCAGTGTGGTGTTAAAACAGTTTAGCAAAGAAGTAGTAGTAGGTTTCCCCTAGGGCTTAATGCCTTCTTATTCATCTGTTTCTGAGTGGATTTACAGTATTAGGAAGGGATTCCTCCTTGTGGAACAGGCCTCAGATTCAACCAGGGAATGGTTGACATCCCCACAGCAGTTGTGCTAAAACCAGCTGGGCAAATGTGAGGGTGCCTTGAAGAGATGGCTGGTGGCCCTTATTTTGGCTATTAGACCATTGAAACAATGGACCTCCCCAAACTTAATTTCCCTAAGGAATATCATGTTGGGGAAAGAGAAAGTCTAAAGCCTGGGACCCAGAGAGGAACTTCAGATTCACACTGTGTGAACGACTTGTCACATCAGCTCACTGGAGAGTCTGGAGCCCTGAGAAGGATGGAAAAGACCAGATTTTGATTGAGGATTGCTTAGATACACATAACATTGTCCTCTATTTAAACTTCAACCTCATTTCAGTGATCCAAAGAGACTAGAGGGTCTTTTGATTGTTATGTCTCTTCCCAATATAGCCACGGTGAAGAAATTATTATTATTGTTGCTGCTGCTGCTGCTTTTACTGCTACTACTACTATGACAGTTTTCCTCTTGAGGCCAAGTGAGAGAATTTGGCTTCTTGGAGTACAGACTGTGAACCATGTTTGGTGGTGGTGTTCTTATTGCACCAATGAGCACATCTTGCCTGGCAGCTTTGGTATTTTAGTTCATAATGCCCACAGGTGGGCTGTGGACTGTTGATGAGTTTATTCCCCCAGAAGCCTGCATGCACTATCTGGCACTATGCAATCTAGTCATCAGGAAAGGAATGTCCAGATCACTTCCAGCTTGAGTTCTCTATTCCTTACACCCAGTGTATTGATGTCTTTAGGGATTTATTAACTAGTTACCATGGGCAATCAAGAGGGATGGCAAGCGCCTGCGTTGTTGTGGAGGCCACTGGTCCCTCTCTGACCAACAACTCAGGAAGGGGTATCCTACCTGGGTTTTTGCTTAGTGACTCATTACTTCTAAGAATTCCACTGTCCAGCTTTCAAAGTTGGGTGGATGGACAGGTTGGGAAGATCTCGGAAAGGAAAGGAAAAAAAAAAAAAAAAAACCAAAAACAAAACATGAGCAAAATATATAGTAGGAAAAATTTTAAATAAAAAATTTGGTGAGTATATATATTTTAAAACATTGGCTTTATGTTGTTTTAAAGAATGAAAATGCCAAACATATGATTTCACCAATGAAGACTTGAGCCACATGCTGGGGTCAAAACCTACCAGCTCAGGGAGGCAGAGAAAGCACCCAGATGACTTTTCTACTTAGCTCATGCCCCAGAAGGAAAAAGCCCTTTCTCTTTCTCCTTGCTTGCCTTGAATATCCTTCAAATCAATGTCCTCCATTCTACTTCCTGTGTGTCTCTCTCGCCTTCCTTCAGACTTCCTCTCACTCTCTACACTTTTTGTTCCCCATGTTCACTTTCTGTCAAACTGGTTGCTCTCTCTGCCTCTTGACCTAGGATTAACTTTATTCAGTCCTGTTACAGAAAACTGTTGAATTAAAGGTGTGTGGTAGGACTGAACTAAACCGAAAGCACTTGCTTACAGTAAACAAAAAGCTCCTGGGCTAAAGGTGTGTGTTAGGGCTGAGCCACAGCAAACAAACAGATTTTTTTTTCCAGTTCATAATCTCAGGGTTCACAATGGAGTCAAATATCCTGCAACACATTTATATGTGTATTAATTTTAAAGATTGATCAATTGATTGGTTGATTTTATGTGCATAAATGTTTTGCTTTCATGGAGATCTATGTATTGTGTACATTATGGAACTGGAGTTAGAGAAGGTTATGAACCACCATGTGAGTCCTCTGAGAGAACGAATTCTTTAAACTACTGAGCCATCTCTCCATCCTGCCTTTATAATTTTTAATTGTGTTACAGGTAGTAGATTTCTGTGTTCCTTTATCATAGCCTCCTTCAGTGTAACCCTACCTGACACTGTCCCTCATCATCATTTAAAAAATTTCAAACACATTAAAGAACACATCAAATCCTTCATTGGCTTTATTTGTAAGACAGAGGATCCGAGCCTGCTTTCCCAATGTGAGATAATGGTGAAGACAAACACAGAAGCCTGTTCTTGCCAACTCACCTTCGCTTTCCCTGTGCCCTGCTGACCATCAGCCTCTCTGGTTGATAGAACACCCATGATCAATAGCTATAAATAAACCTGAGTATTCCTTAAACAAGATGAGCTGATGCAGGTAATTTCAAGGCAAAAACATCCTCATTTATAGAAATGCAGTTCCCTGGGCTGCTGTGAGAACACAAACAAACAGGTGCCTGTGGGAATGGAAACCATCAACTCCTCCAAATGTTCTCAGTAACTGAGGAATCTACTTGATCTGATCTTGCCTTGTAGTGTCATAGGTAAGCAGAGACAGCAATGAAAGAGGTTATGTACAACTTTGATAGTCTAAAGTAGGAAAAATTACATAAATAAGATAGATTATTTAGAAAACATTTAAAGTCCTAATTTCTAAAGAATTTGTAATTCCAGAAGTGCTTGTTAGTTTTTTAAAGCTCTCTGATAGAGAATGGATTTAAAATGAGCTAACTTAATCCCATTAAATAAGTTTATTTGTTATTGAAACAAAAAGGAGAAACACAGATGTAGAGAAATGTATGATTTGTTTTAGGTTAAATAAATGTTAGCTAATATGGGGATAATGTATCTAAAAATTTCCCAGTTTTTTAAATTGTTCTTAAGGTATATTCCTGCTTAGAAGTATAATAGATGCTCAGAGGAAGACCTTAACATTTTCAAAGTAGCTTCAAATCTAAAAAGCTAAGCAATATCATAGCATTTTAGAAAGAATATTTTATATATGCACTAGCAATAAACTGATGGAAATTTCCTTTGGGAAAGAGGGAATAAAGCCAGAAATAATTGTTATATATAAACTGGTTTCAGGAAAAGATTATTAACTCACAATTGCCCTACAGACATATATAAATACGGAGGAAGTCTGAATTCTACTGGGATTTTCATCACTTAGTCCACAGTATTAGCAAAGAAATTTGAAATCTCCCCCATTAGCCTTCAGAGTTAGGCCCAAAGGAAATGTAAACCAGATGAAGTCTGTTTGGAGCCTTGGAACTGAAGCTCTTGGTGAGGTCCCAGGCACACAGTGAAAGAAGACATAGCCATTCTCTGGGAAGTCTAAACTTAAGTCTTGACACCCAGAGAAATGAGTGTTATTTACTCTGGTGAGCACTTGACTTTTAGAAGAGGTAGTGTCCACTAGCTGATTCTGAAACTTAATCCACTCTTTCCTAGCTTCACACTGTTTGTTTGTGAAGAACAAATGGCCAAAGACTCTAACTTGTTGTGCTGTTATCAAAGCTAAAAGGTTCTAACCTGAATTTTCGAAGCATCTATTACCAGCTAAATGCACATTAAACATTAGAGTATGGAGTCTACTCTACTCCTATGTCATTTACTGGAAATTCAGATTAGCGGAAGACCTGATCACAGATGAAATAGATTGTCACTTGCCAGTGTGGATGCACCTGTCGGCGACTACAACAAGGAAAGGAAGAATGTGATGTAAAGGGAAGGGATAGTAATTATGGAGTTGTGTTTAAGAATGTGTCCCTTACTGTCTCTGACATGAACTCAGTGGTTGGCTCTTTGACTGCCTCCTCGGATTGGGGAGCAGCCTTTCCTGGCCACAGAGGAAGACAATGCAGCCAGTTCTGACGAGACTGGATAAGCTAGGGTCAGATGGAAGGGGAGGAGGACCTCCCCTATCAGTGGGCTTGGAGAGGGGCATAGGAGGAGATGAGGGAGAGAGGGTAGAATTTGAAGGGGATGAGGGAGGGGGCTACAGCTGGGATATAAAGTGAATAAACTGTAATATATATATATATATATATGAATGTGACCCTCTATAATCGTGACAAGAAAGGGTTATTCATTTGCAGTTTCTGGAGGAACTGCTGTGTGCCAGGCACATATGAGAAAATGAAGGATAATCACCAACAAAAAGCATTTCTAATCTACCTTTAAAATGAAAAAGAAAGAAAGAAAAAGGGACAAAAACTGGAAAGGAATATTATTCACATGGGTTGAGTTTTTGAGAACTTAACAAAGTGGGGTATGAAAATGTGATCAACACAGCTTTGAAAAAATAGGCTGGGAAGATGAAATGCAATTTTCCAAAGGCTAAGTTATCTCCAAAAGAAAAAAGAGTCATTAAACTCAATTGTCCCTGCCAATGAAGTTTTAGTTTCCATTGTATAAATAACTGAAGAACTAGATGGTGATAAAGTGACAAGCAGGCTTAGGGATGGGGAGTTTGGGTGGACTTTGATCATGACCTCCTGAAACTGGTACATGAGTGGAAACTCTCATTCCCCGAGCACAGTGGAGGACAGAACCTCAAATTGATGAGGCCTGTAGGGATGACTGTAGGGGAACCATCTTGAAATGGAAATGTAGCTCCTGCAGCCATGCTATTGATATCACGGAAGAGCCAAAGGCAACTACAGGAGCTGTGTTTGTCAAAAGCAGAGGCTGGCAAGAGGCTTCAAACAAAGCTAGAGTACAAAAACCTAGAAGTTGCCAATCAAGACAGGCTCTCAAAGCTGCAGTGCATCATATTTTTTAATTAGTTACCTTAACCTGTAACCACTCCAAAAGAAGAGAACACAAAACATGGCAAACCTATGAAGACTCCTTGGAGATGCCTCTAGCTTAGATGATTCACATTGTCGGTATGATGAATATTGACATAGATATGAAAACCAGGACAAGTTATATGACCTATGGAGTTTCCATGTTTTATTGACCTCTGATCACATTGAATATTTGTGTCAATAATTAGAAGGTTCCCAAGAATAATTTCTCTGCAAGCACCTCTGTTGGGATCAGCTTAGGAACCAGGTAGCAGAGACTTTAGGCAGCACTTGTCATTTTAGAGGCTGCATAAATGCAAAATAGCAGCCATGAAACTGGGCCGTATAATCACAGAAGACCTTCTGATTCTTGGTTGCCTTTCTCAGGGTGTCAGTCTTCCAGATAAACGAGGAACATGCATACTGGCTCTGCAGGACAGTGCGGAACTGGTTGAGATGCGAGGGTCTTCACTCCATCAGTCTCATTGCACTTTGTGTTTTAACACAGCCGTAGCCTATTAAAGCCAGTTCTGTTTTGTTGATGTGCGTGACCCAGGTGTCCAAATTGTCACTCAACCCACTGGTGCCTACTCTTCCACATGTACATAAAGGGGGAGATGTGCTGTTGCTTTACTTGGGAACAAATCTTTGAAGATGAAGTTTACAACCGCATTCCACTGAAAAGCAAATACACTGTAGACCCTGAGAATCTCTCTTCATGAGAAGAATTTAGAAAAATAGTAAAATTTCCTGGGGTTACATGCACACCGAAATTGTGCAGAAAAATCTGTGTGCATGTATAATTCTGCCAGGGAAGAGTTCATGGCTTTGAAAACACGGAAATGGGTGGATGTAGCAATAGGTCGTATCTGTCTTTTTAAAAGTGCTAATATATAAGTGGTAGGTATTCTCCCGTTTATGTCGATTTTTTTCCATGGAGGGGGATTGTTGCCATTTTGGACTAGTCAAACAGCCCCCATCCCTTTGCTGTGTTATCACTTTTGCTTGCAAGGCACATTTCTGCCATACAACTTGTAATAGTGAGAAGCATTTAATGAGTTATCAGCAAACACGAAGGAGAATAAGAACTTTGATTGAATTTCATAAGCTGCTTAAGATTCCTGTGTTCTTGGATTGCAGCGAATGTTTACACTTCTGCTAATAAAATTCTATCACGCAGCTGACAGGTACCAATTAAAGGCAATCATAAAGCATGCTCTTTCTGTATTCTCTGAAGCAGAATCTTTAGAATCTGGTTTGCTGAGCATCATCTGGCATGGAATATCTTTGATTCTCAGCAGGTTCTGCGGCTTGTGGGATTGCAGCCATTCCGATGTGGGAGAGCCAGAGGAGATAGAAAATGACTTTAGGTGTGCATTGAAGCATGAAGATCAATTTGTGCTTCAAGCTGCTGAAACAGTGATATCTATCTTAGCAGATGAGCACAAGTCACGGCAGCAGGCAGACTTGCACATGTACACTGGCTTCTATGTAGGAATCTCTGTTTCTCTCTCACCTGAACTGTTGGCAGGCATCTTCTATCAGAGGTCAGCTCCCAGGAAAGCCGTGAGGAACCCAGGCACCTCCCAGCTCATGCCCTCACCATCATTGTTTCCTTCAGTGTCCAGTCTGTGGGCCCACGTCTTAAATGGTTGGTCTGGAAGTAGCCCACACTGTTTCTGCTCATGCATCTCTTGAGAAAATTCAGTCACACCTGACCTCATGGGAAGTTGAAAACTATAATGAAGCCTAGCCTGTATACAGAGGAGGGAATAGGATTTTTGAATAGGCAGGTATTCTCATTGTACTTGTGCATGATTCCTGCTATAATCAAAGAAAATTCGTTTACTCATTGTTGTGTACAAAGCTGATAAAAACAACCAGGAGAGCTTGATGGTGTTTTTCCATGCAGTGCTTCACCAAACAATGCTAGCAGGGGGCTTTTATTTATAATTACTTATTTTTGAAAATATACACATGCTCACTTTGGGACATTTTACCATCACATGGAAGGGTGGGTCTGCTGTGAGTGTGCTCAGTTTGAGATCATAGGTTGCAAAGGACCCAGGAGGTTTGATTCCCAGCACCCATGTGGCGGCTCACATCTGCCTGTAGCTTTAGTTTCAGGGAATCCGACTTCCTGTAACCTCCACAGGCGCCAGTCACACATGTGGTGTGCAAACATGCAAGCATAACTCTCATATGCATGAAATAAAAGTAAATAAATCTTTAAAAGAATCAAGGCTCATCTGTCCTTCCTTCTGTCACCCTGTCAGAGGGTGTGTCCCCATCTTCATTTCACTCAGCTGGCAGGAAGAATTCCAGTTTCCTGAACTACTTCTATACTTCTGGTTTCTATCTAAAACAGCAACAGACAAAAAGCCTTTGAAGAAGCAGCAATGTCCATTGAATGGGCAACGCCCTTGCCCACCATAGCTAGATAAAAAAACACTGTTGCTTCAGACACGATACACTTAGGTTGCAAGATGCAGAGAAATCAGTCAGGGATGAACCAGGAAGCTCCTTTCTTGCTGGCTAGTTTTTATAGTGCCAGAAGATGCAATGAGAGTTGCTGAGGAAGAAAAGACATCAATGATCTTATCAGCACCAGAGATTGCAAACTACAGTACCAATCTGCCAGGCAGGATGTGCCCATGCTATCATAGGCTGTGGAAGCAAGCAACTACTTTCTGATTGGGTTTGAGGTCCGCTCCACAGGAAGGAGTTTAGCTTAGGAGGTCCTGCGTCCTAGGGGGAAACCACTATTTTTGTTTTGCTAAATAGTCATGTTAAAGTTCTAAATATTTATGTTTATGCTTACAGAAAAGAGGAGCTATATTTTTGGGGACAAAGAGATGAGGGGCTGTTGAGAGTAGGAGTAGATCTGATGAAAATACATGTATAAAATTCTCAAAAATAGTAAAAAAAAAAAGTTAAATGTATAAAATAAATAAAGGAGCTAGCTCAAACTGTATGCATCAGTGATTGCCTTTAAAGAAATGCCTGGTGGCTAAAATATCAGACAGTTTCTTCTGGAGAAAGGCATTAAGAAACCCATGGCTGGTCCATGGGTTTATATAATTGGGGTGGGGACTGGCCACATGCCTTGGAAGAGGAAGTAATGCAAGGGTAAGTTTCCTGAGATCAGCTTAGTTCACAACCTGCCTTGACAGATCAGCCTTTCTGCAGAGTGTACTTGGAGGAGAGATAGGATCAAAGGAACTTCAAATCTGGGAGCAGTTCACACGCACAGATATATTTTGCTGGATGATATAGTATCACTTCGTACATGTGTGAATTCATACATAATATACGTTTGTATGTGTATGTCAGGTGAATATTTCTTATACGCACATACTATTATGTATATATGATATTACCACATAATGTTCAATAAAGTACACTTAATGTAGGCCTTAGGTTCCCATCACAACTTAGTTCTAGCATTTGGTAAAGTGCCGTGATATAAAGTCTTAGCAGGCACATATGTATATCCATTTCTGGGAACTCGTAAAATTCAATTACATGTGGACTGTGAAGACCTACATTTCAGCCACTGAGACTTGTTTGACGAAGAGTTGTTCCCATTTCTTTCTGAATCTCAAGAGCGGGCACTTTCAGGGGTTAACTCACATCAACTAACGTGCTTAGAAAAGAGATGGAAATAAAATTTGTGTGGGCCCATGAAATGTGTGACATATGTAACATGAGAATGGATAATGACAGAGCTAATACACATTCCTGTTTCTTAAAATTTTGTTTGAGCTCTATACAACAGAGCAGAGAGACCAAGACCACTGTCTTCAATGGGCTGAGAGATGGCTGAGCAGTCAAAACATCCTGTTTTTCCTAGCAGCCTTCTAAAACGGAGTTGGAAATTTCCTTTCTAATGCCTAGCTTTCGTAGTGCCAGAAGGTGCTATACAGGCTGCCGGGGAAGGAAAATGCATCAGCAGTCTGACCTAGCTGTGAATCCTACAAACAACAATATCAACCTCTGGGCAAGATTTATCTACTGGTATAATAGTGGCACGACTGTGGTAGGAGTAAGAAGCCACTCTGATTCTGAAGCCTGATCCACAAATGGGAATTCACGCTTGGTATTGTAAATCTGATCAAAAGCCCATGGCTGATGTCTTAGGCCTCAGGAGTGAACTTAATACTGTTGTTGAGTTATATAGTCAGGGCTCCCAGACGCCTTCTAAATGCTTGTGTTTATGACCATAGACAAATGTCATTCCCAGCCTTGTTCAGAGAAGCTTCTCTTTGAAATGAACTATGGTAGAGGCTGCTCAAGGTGCTGAGAACAAGTGACAGTTGAGAGCTCAGTCATAACATGACCATTATAACACTGCTGAGGCTCAGAGATCTTGTGGATGAAGGAATGGGAACAATTTAAGAACTGGGAGCTTTGGAGAAGGGCTGTGAGATGCTGCCTATTGGGCATAGCACAGCTAATTTATTCATGACCTCACAGCAGCTTGGCTGCCTGCACTGGGCCTAGACGGAGTTGTGGCTATCTATCATCAGCCAGTCATGGATCAAGAAACACCCTAGCCTTTCTGTCGAATTATTGGCCACCAATGTGAGAAGGAGAATAGGGGAGGGCAATTATTCTTTTTAGTTTTGTACCCAGTGAAGAGTCCACCAGATTCCAATAGATAGTTCCAAGTCTGTGATCATAGAAATGATTCTGGCTAAACTCAGTGGGTCTCAAAACAAACTCAGAATAAAATATCAAGTGGATGTCTTAATTTTCTTTCTGTTGCAATAAGACATTGAGTACAGCAACTTGATAAGGAAAGGGTTTATTACGCCTGACAGGTTATAGTCCATCATCAGGGGAAGCCAAGGCAGTAACCTGAGGTCAAGAACTGAAGCAGAGGCCCAGGAGGCTTGCTCTCCATGGCCTCCTCAGACTGCTTTCTTTCAGGGCCATCTGCTCAGCGGTGGCACCAATCACTGTGGGTTGGTACCTCTGTCTGAGACTCCAGCCCTCCCTAGACTCAATCCCAACTCGTGTGTGTGTGTGTGTGTGTGTGTGTGTGTGTGTGTGTGTGTCTGCCTGTCTGCCTGACTGCCTGTCATTTCTTCATTCCCTCACCACCCTTAGTCAGGTTGATATCTAAAGCCATGTGAGGGTAACATGGTTTCAGACAGACTGTACTATTCACATGTCAACCCAGGAACAAAGGCCTCTTCCATTCTCAAAATGGAGTGGAACACTGCTTGTAAAATGGAGTCTCTCAGAGTAAAGCACAGCCTGAAAACCCAACCATTTTATGCCATATGGAATGTTAGGGCAGGGAACAGCTTGATCTCAATGTAGTCTCTTCTGTGTAGCTCCAGTATGCCTTTGTTTGTTTGTTTGTTCTGTTTTGTTTTATTTTGAGACAAGGTTTCAATGTGTAGCCTTGGCTGTCCTGGACTCCCTTTGTAGACCAGGCTGGCCTCAAACTCACAGTGATACCCCTGCCTCTGCCTCCCTGAGTACTGGGATTAAAGGCATGCACCACCACACCCAGCTCATATTGCTTTGATAAAACATAATTGTTTATTGAATTTGTATTTATATTTATTTTATTTATAATTATTTAGAGGAATGTCACACCATGCACCCCAATCTTACTCATCTCCAAGTCCTTCCGTATCCAACCTTTATCCTTTTAACCTCCCTCCCAAAAGTAAATAAAAATTAGAAAAGAAAAGAAAAAAGAAAAACAAAACAAAATAAAACAACAACAAAACCATCTTGTCCACCTCTCTGGGCAACAACATTCCCCTCTATCAGCCACAGCCTTCCGTGCATGGGGCATTACAGTCTTCCTTCTCTGCCTCATCTCCATCACATATTCATTCATAGTGACATGGAAAGTTGTGGTGTGTGACAAAGTATACCTGTTTGTCCAAACAGCTTTACTTGTGAATATTCATTGCAATGAGTCATTAGGCTAGTTTTAGGCCTTTGACTTCTACTACAACATCAATACTGGACTGTCATAGAGAATCTCAAATATTTTGCTGTTGCCCTGAGTCATGAGAATCCCATGGCTATGGATCTGCAGGACTGGCCCTTTCACCCAATCTAGCAGCTCATACATGGGAAGATGCTAGAGTAGGCCTACTCAATGCTCTGGCTGTGGGCCTGGGTGTGGTTGTATTGCTCAGCTTGCCAGCTTTTCTTTTCCCATTCCACTAGAGGCAGCTCTCCAGCTGGCCAGGTGAGGGACAGGGCTGGCTCTCCTGCACCACCCTAGCCATAAGGACCGCTTTCCAGTGCTCACAACAGGCAGGGCCAGCTCTCCCATACAGCCCAGGTGAGGGACGAAGCAATTCCCCATGTCCATGCCATCACTGGTGCCACATTGTGGTGGCTGGTGATGTGATGGAGCCAGCTCAGTGAACTCCTCAGATGTCAACATAATTTCATGCTGCTGTAGACCATGGATATCCTCATAGCCTTTGGTGGTATTGCGGGCCAAGGACATCAACACAGATCCCAGCTGCAGGAGGATCATAGACCCAGATATGGCCCTTGGTGGCAACAAGGCCTGGACATCACCACTGTCTTTGGTGGCTGCATAGGCGACTCACGCACGTCAGGCTATTCCTTATCGCTGTCTCATCTCCAGTTCTGTCTCTTCATAGCACACTCTTCTTAGCTTGGTTTCTCTTTCTCTGCCATCATTCCACTACTCTTTCTGGTCCTCATCGTCCCAGTATAGTTTTTTTTTTTAAATGTAGCATTTATTGACTTTGTTCTTTGACGACTTCATACATGTATAAGGTACATTCTTTGCAGAGTAATCGC
This sequence comes from Psammomys obesus, assembly GCF_907164565.1. Taxonomy (NCBI): domain Eukaryota; kingdom Metazoa; phylum Chordata; class Mammalia; order Rodentia; family Muridae; genus Psammomys; species Psammomys obesus. The sequence goes on from NW_026585895.1 coordinate 31,346,126, forward strand.
TTACCCTCCAACACCCTTACTACTCTTACTCTTTCTCACAAGTCTTTTTCTCACTGTACTGGTTAGTTTTTGTCAACTGCAGTCACTTGGAAATAGGGAAGCCTGAGCCATCCCTCTAAGCCTCACCCATGAAAGGTTTTGCAACTTTTATGGAGCTAAGACATTGGGGTCCTTGACACGGCCAGGCCCATGTCGACAACACACATTCATTCAGGAGTTCACCCATTCAGGGCTTCCTCTACTACCTACAATGCCACCCACATGGTACAGTTTGACAAATGATTAATTCCTGGGAGTAGAAAGGGTGGCACCCTTTACATTTTTAAAAGTAAACTGGGACTGTAGCCACATATGTTATAAATTCATATTAGGAAAGCAAGGCCTGAGAACGTATCAGGCACATCAAACAAAGGAAAGGATTTAACTCCCACATCTGGATCCCATAAACACCTAACACCAAGATGGCAACAGCCTCTGCTGAGCACATGGAGCATGACTCAAAGGACCAAAAGGCAGAGAATCTCACTGCCCAGAGGCCTCAGCTTAGCTTGGACTCGGCTGTTGATGCAGCCTACTCTTAATTGCTGCTCACTCATTCACTTGTTTGCCTGTTTGGACCGCCAGCTAGCCATCTGCCCAGGTAATTCATCTGGACCAGCTCCTGCGTTTTTGTCTTTGCAGCTAAACCAAACTCTGCAGCTCTGTCCCGGTCAATGGCACAACAGTGACAGCAACAGCATCGGCATCAGCTGTCTGCCAATCTCACCCCACAGACGCCTTTACATTGCTCCCACCTTTGCCTGTTCAGAACTCTTTGCCTCTTTAACCCGTTGTAGTCACTACACACACACACACACACACACACACACACACAAAGAGAGACAGTTTAAGACAAGGCAGGGAGTTACTGTGTAGTATGTAATTTGTAATCTAAGAATGCATTTAGCAAGCTGTTTCCCTGCAAATTTGTTGTTATTCAATACATTCTTGTGTTGGCGAATAACATAAATATACTCTTCTATGTCCTATATAGTGCTCAGGAGAGACAACAGCGAGCAGGAACCTTCTCTCTCTACCTCCTATCCTAGTGGTGATAGCAAATACTTCAGAGAAGGAAGGGGAATATGCTACTAAAGGTGCTCAAGCGTTGACGACAGAGGAATGAACTAACTACGAATCTTGTTCAGATTGGATTCTTAGTGGTAGAGAGGATGTCAGAGGTCAGGAGTAGTCAAATGGAGGCCACAGAGGATTCTGACTGCAGTTTTGCTTAAAAATAAGAATCTGTGGTGTAGCATACACAATGGGGCATGTGGAGAGCTTCTCAGGACTGGTGAATGATGCTTTCCCTGTCCCTGGCGTGATTTGGATGAGGAGAGGCTCATTTATGTTATCCTAGTTGTTGCTCTCAGTGTTTTCTAGGAGTACACACAAGCTCACAAGTTCACCATGATCTCTAGTGCAACTATTTCACCATTTCTCTCCAGACACAGGCTTATGGAGATGAAACATGAGTTGCTCACACTTTAACATTTTCTGTATCCATAGACTCATCTGTGCTTAAGACAGCTATTTTCAGCATCATGCTTATCCTTTCTCATTCTTCTCTCCAGGGCCTTGTTTTTCTGAACTGTATATGTTTTATTGCGTCCCAAAACTACATTTATGTAGTAGTAACAAATAATTTTACGGGTGGGAGGTCACTAAAACATGAGGAACTGTATTAAAGGGTCACAGCATTAGGAAGATTGAGAACCATTGTTCTAGAGAAAACAAAAAGGGGGTGTGTGCACCTCATGTTTGGCCAATAAAAATAAAGGGATTGAAGTGAGCCTGAGAATGCAGCCAAACTAGCAGAGTGGTGGCCTATATATCATGTGACACTGGTCCTGTAATGCAAACAAGCTTCTACTCACCCCAAAGTAAGGATACCACCAAAATTCAACTCAGTGAACCAGTAAATTGTATTGGTGATACTTATATAAATAAGGGTTAGGGGTTACTTATAGGAACAGACATGTCTTAAAGATACCTGTGTCATTAAAAAGCCCACCCCAGCATGGGTGACAGTTCATAAAAGCTAGAAATTTGGTTTTTATGGCACAATCTGTAGGCAGCTCAGCAGGTTGGTGAGCATCCTTTGTAGGTAGCTCAGTTGGTGTGAGCCCTCCCTAGGAAGCTCAAGTGTCTTCCAAGAAATCTAGCAGTCTGGGTGTTGTCTAGTCAGCCTGGCTTGTCTTCTGGGTAGCTCAGGTTGTAGGAGAGTGACTCTCAGTCGTCTTTATTGCTGATAGGTCTTGAGGAGGGGCCTAGTAGATCTGGTCAGTTTCAGGGACTTCCTGGAGCTCTTTTTAGTTGTTTATTTTCCTAACAAGCTTCACTGCAGGATGGAATGTTTTACCTCCAGTTAGGCCATCCTGTTGTTTCACCTCCCTATAAACATTCTGTCATAAAATATCAGGTTGTTTCCTTTCCCTTTTTGGGTGATATGTTTTAAGAAGTTTCTCTATAGGAAACAAGGTTTAAATCCTAGAGGGAATTGCTGCACTACAGACCAGACCGTTTCTCAGCTACACCTGTGTCCCCTCCTCCCTGTTTTGGTAAAAGGGTGGAAGTACTACCCTGATGAGTTACAGGATCCCCAAGAGAATGTGGCATAAAATGCCTGAACCCTGAAACACCCTTTTTTATTCCCAAGACTCCTATCATGCCAAAAAGACAAGGATGAAAGTAGCCTGAGACAAAAAGGCCCCAGTAAAGACCGTTAACTGCCCATATGGGCATTGGAAGTTAATCAAACTATTATCTTGTAAAGAAAAACAGTGCTTACCTGAACAAATACTCAGTCTGTACTTCTTCACCCAAGGGGGAGAGAAAGCTCATAATGCCACCATTTCTAGAGTCAACCTTGTGAAACCCCCTTTTGCTTGATGAGAGATGTGCCGCTCAGACACTAGAAAGAGTGAGACCTCTCTGTGCAGCCGCTGGGCCTTCGAAGCTCTGCTGTTGACCCTACGCATGTGTCATGTGTACATCTCCTTTGCCTAGTATTTGTTCGACCCACATGCCCTCCATGTCATAGACCCACATTCCCAGTTAGTAAGTGTATCTCCACTGTTCACTCCCCTGCTGTTCAGTTTCAATACAGCTTAAATCGTGCACGCTGCCTCTAGGTGTTTCTCAGATTTCACAACCATCTATTTGATAGCCCTAATGCATTTAGGCTGTGGATGCAGCACATATAGGGATCTTAGGCCTAACAAAAGAAAATGCAGGCTGTCCAATCAAATGTAGACTTCTGAAAAAATAATAGTCTGTCCCAGGAGATATTTGTGGTAATTTTGTATTTTATGTGGTAGTGCTCCCCCATATCCCACTCTGCATATGGTGGTATAAACTGATGTTCTATACCTTTACAAAATCAAGGACACTCTAGGCAACTAAAAAATGATTGGTAATACACTCCACTGTCAAAGCCATGGCTTAATCTTCCAATTCTTATTTAAACTGAGGACTTCGGTGTCAGATTTCTTTATCATCGTGTTTTTCTTTTGCTGATTACGTAGAAAAATATGGCCAATGTAGAACAGGTTGCCAGACTTTAGCACAACTGACACCATTATGGAAGAATCATTGCAACCCAGCACACAGGCAGTAAGACCTGCTGAAATAAGAGCAAAGACCTAATCCATTAAAGTCCATATCTAGGAGAGGCCCTAAATGTAATAACTTTGTTTTTTTGGCTTCAGTGTTCTACTTCTGGCTAACTGTTCTTGTTAACTGAGATGTATCAACTCAGGATGTATTAAAAGCCCACCCTGAGAAAAGCTTGGGATTGTACTGGGCTCCAGAATACCCAGTATAGTCACTGACTGGCTAATGAAGACCTTTTATTGGCCTGAACATGTGTCTGCATGGTCTTCTTTGGTAGATACCTCACAACATTTCTGGAGGCCCCAGCTGGATCCTCAGAGAGCAGACCTGGAGACATTGGAGTCTTTTGAAACAGAGAGGAATGGGTGGTCAAGGGACTCCTAGAGGTTTACAACCTGAGATGTTCCAGGGCCCCAGGACTCCTGGTCAATTGCTGCCTAAAGCCTCAAGAGAATCTGAGAGCTCCACCTTAAAAGAAAACAGAACTGAAAGTCACCTAGCCTGTCACCTCCAAAGGTATGACTGGTGAAGGTGCCTTCTGTTTAGACACATAGGGAGGCCAGAAACTGCAACTTATCCAGTGTCTAAGATCCATGTAAAACATCACCCGACTTCTCTGGTCCGTTCAGTTTTATGAGTGCTAAACGAAAGGTGTGTGCCAACACACCCAGCCAGCCCCAAACTTTACTTTACTTTCTTCACACAAGTTAGAAGACTAGGTGAGATCTTGCCCTGATGTCACCGTTCCCTTTATTCCATTTAGTATCAGGCTTTTCTTTAATCTCTTTGTCTCCTTGAATGCAGGACTTAGCTCCATTAAACTTCCAGGTGTCCCCCTTTTCCTCAAACTGTACATCTTGTTTTTTTCCTTGCTCAGCTTGCTTCTTTTCATTGTAGATCTGCACAAGCATGACAGCTAATAACCAAGCAGCACTGTCAATACTGACTACAAATCTCTTTGCCAAAGGTGTTAATCCATAACTCTTCAATTTAGCCTCAGGCACACTTCCCCCCTCCTCCCAAAATATCACACGTATAGCCTCTAGGCCACATACTATTTCTCTTCTCTGAAACCTCTTGAACCAGGCCCCACAGTCCAAGTTACCCTCAGCACCACTGTCTTTCATGTTCATGTTTCTGCTAGCATGGCCCATTAAGCCCTACATAAGCATTCAGTTGCTTTCCTAATCTAAGGTCCAAGGACCACATTCCTTCAAATCAAAGCATGGTCCTGGACCTATTCCATACCTGATTCTGTAAAACTTCAGATATTAGCCCAGCCGGCCTGTTACCAGATGATAATCCAATAAAGTGTCTCCTAGACAGCAGCTAGGACCATGTTATACGCAGCAACCACATTGGTAGGAGCAGTAGTTAGGCATGACCACAGCAGCCTAGATGCATGGCCACATTAGAGTGATCAGACTCCACTAAACAGATGGGAAGCACCAAGTGGTATACCTTTGTGTCATGGCGTAGTGGATGAAGATGGGTTCCCAGCACTAAACTCTAGGAGAGATGACCTGCCTCCTAGCCCCAGCCAGAAGGAACACCCAGCTCACCTTATCCAAAAAGCCACTGACAACGTACATGCTTTTCTGGCCCCAGTGAGAGAGCAACTCAATTTGCTTTCAGCTCCTATCTCAGGAAGCTCTGCCCCTCCCTTGGCTACTGCTGCCCCTGCCAATGTGGTTGCTGCATTATCTGCTGCACTCTAGGGATGGCAGGCCAGGAGCCTGCTTCTTCTCCTTGGTCTGCACTTTCTGATCCCCATTTCACCTGAATGTGAGTGATGCGGTCCAGTCTGTTGGACCCTACGTAACAGATGTCCGGCTACCAGAAGCAGAGGAAGTACTGTACACTGATGGGAGCAGTTTTATTCAAGATGGAATCTGATACGCTGGGCTACAGTTGTCACCTTGGACAGGACAGTTTGAGCCCAGTCTCTCAGCCCACGGACTCTAACATAAGGGCAGAGCTTCTGAGGTTAACCCAGGCACTTCACTGCGAGAAGGTCAAAGCTATCATTGTACACAAGGACAGTTGGTATGTATTTGCCACACTCATGTCCATGGGGCCTCTATATAGACAGGAAACCCCTCACCTCAGCCAAAAAGGAAATAAAAATTAAAAAAAGACCTTGGCCCTACTAGAGACCATATGGCTGTGAGGAGAAGCAGCCATAGTCTACTACAGATGGCATCAAAAGGGTAAACCCCAAGGCCCAAGGGAACAGGGCAGCAGATTTGGCAGTCCAGAAGGCAGTTCTAGATCTAGTACAGACCCTCATCCCTGAAACATATTCTTAGAACTATCCATCAGACCATTGGAAAGCCTATGCCCTTGTGCCATTGCCTATGTCTGAGCCGGCCCATAAGTCCCAACCTGGTGACCTTACATGGATAAAGAGAATCCCAAAGGCAGAATCTGGAGCCTATGTAAGAGGGCCCATACCTGTGGTTTTCACTACTTCTAGAGCAATGCAAGTTGTCGGTGGCACCATGTGGACCCACTCAGTTGAAGGAGGCAATGGAAAATAACAACAGAAAGACTGTCACCAGGTCCTCCAGCCTCCTAAAAATAAGACCAGCATGGGTCCTATAATTATGATTGTCCTATTTTACCTTTTTTTAAAACTCGCTATGGGAAAATTCTGAAACCCCCTTGAGCCAGGATCTTGAATATGGAAATTAGGAAAGACCAGGACTTGGGGAACTCTTAGCCAGTCTGTCCACTGAGATCCAACCCACATGCTAGGTAGATTTCTGTAAAATACTGCATTCAAAGTCTTCTGGGGGAAGGCTTATTTGCTCCTGCGGAGGAGCACACCTCTGGGGCTGGGGGTCCGCCAGTGAAGAGAAGGGGCTCTAATCTATCCAGTACTGTTCCTGCCCAGCTGATGGCCCCCAGAGCTGCCAGAAGCCAGGAAAATATCATTGTCACCTTTTAAGTTGGTTGGAGACCCCACTCCCTGTGTCCTCAATGCATGTCATACTACAGGTATACATCTATAATGGAGAAGAGGGCAAGGCCTAACTAAATCTAGTTTTGGGGGTCCCCATGTCCACTGAGCCACCCCCATTCTCATCCTCTGTTGGCAGTGGCAGGCATCAGTGGGCCTTTCTGCAGTCAAAACTCATTCCCTACTTAGGGGGATACATTTTTTAAGGAACCCAGTGCTCAAGGAGACACAAATATAGGTCATCTAAAATATTCTGTTTCCCACCTGGAAGCCCCCACACAGACTGTCACCGGCCAGCAGTGACACCTGAATACCACCTGAGAGAGGGCTGGGAGAGAGAGAGAGAGACAGGGCGACACAGAGAAGGACACCAAGTCTACATGCTGATCCAGGTGTCGATTTAATGGATATCAGATTAACACTTAAGTAGGCAAAAAAGTACAAACAGTTTCTCACGTAGGAGCTTTACATAGGAGAGCTCACTCAAGGTTACACAGAGCCTGCTGTCTGGTTACTATGGTTGCACAGAGTTTCTCAGGGTCAGAGCAGTCCACTATAGGACCACCAAGGTCAGTTTATGAGAAACTGGACTTTGGAAAACAGTCAAAGCCAAGAGGCCGAATTCCACTGCTCAGATGCCATTAACTCCAAATTTGCCATTAACTCCAAAAAGCTGCCACAACAGATATGCACCTAATTAAAAATGAAATGAAATCATGAACTCTTTTAGAAAAATACTATGCTCTGTAAATTTTATTAACTTTATGTATTTATGAGGTATATGTTGCAAGAAACCCCACAGTTTCCAAATATATAGGTGCTCAAATCACTTATATTAAGTAGCATAGGATTTACAAGCAGTGGATGCACATTGTTCTGTATCCTTTAAGTCATCTCTAGACTGCCTATATATGTGTTATATACCCCTCGTTATACTGTTTGCTTAAGGGACAATGACAAGAGGAAAAGTCTTTATATGTTCTGAGTGGGTAAATTCATTTTTCCTATATTTTCCGTATGTTTCTTCACTGCTACTATTTTCTATGAAAGTTCTTAAGAACTTGGGATAAAGAGATTACATGACACTCTGGAAGAGATCATATGTATACAACTGTAGGAAAACAATTGGTTAAAAAGTTCTGGACCTTATTTTTCTAAAGCCATACGAAATGAGTGGCATCATTTCTTCTTTGCCATACAATAGTTGCATGGAGCTAATTGCATCGGTCCTCCATACTCCTTCTAGCAAAACATACAGCATTTCCCAAGCATAGAGAAGTAACGAATCACAAAGAATAACTCATGGTTAGAAATAAGCGTTATGTTTTCCAAAGAATGCAGCTGAGGGAGCACAGAGGACAAATTGACATGTGAGAGTCAAACTCGTGTCTGTTATGAATTCCAGAGCTGAGGGGACCAGGAAGGGCTTCTTCCGGGGGGCCATGCAGAGAATCCAAGCTCCTCTTATAGAACACAGATGCTGTCCTGGAAGAAAGCAATCCCGATCAGAAGCGGGATAGCATCCAGCATCGTGAACTTCAAGCTTAAAATATCTGTCTTGTGACCCCAGCAGGCAGCTAGGATTTCCTGTTGACCCTGGAAATCCAAAGGATTCTGAGTTGAACCACAAGCTTGCCTCCCCCTCATACCCCAAAGGCCAAAAAAGGGTTTGTAGGGTTTAAACCAGGTAGCACATGTTTTGTGGTTTTGCTGTTGTTAATTAAAGTTCAAGGTCAACACCCGGAGCACTGAGAATGGCTGAGCTATCCCTGTAAATAACAGATTTGAAGGAAGCAGATATGAATTCAGTGAGTTAGATAGATGACTTCAGGAAAGCAGGGTTAAACATGTAAGAACAGCTGTGTTATTGTACAAGAAGTAGGCAGCTGGAATCCATAGGACCCAAGTCTGGTCAGTGACCCAGGAGACGAGATTTTAAAATTGATGGTTCAGTGTTAAGAAATACAAAAGCCATAAGTTAATTCTTCTGGAAAGAACCACTGACTCGTTTTAAAACAGTAACACGAAGTCAAGGAAATGCTCAATTCCTTTTTTGCGTTTTTGTTTGTTTTGTTTTTTTTTTCATAGAGGTGTCTGTTAAAGGATAATGTTTTAAAGGAGATAGACTCTTAATTAATGTCACTATATAAGCGGGCAGCAAGGATTGTATTTAACTCACTAAGTGAACTGAGAAAGATATGATAACTAGCTCAAAAGAGAATTCAGGAAAATACACATGTTGCTATATGCAGATGCAAATAAGGAATGCTAAGATGAATTTACAAATCAATGAAAAAAGTGGCTATTTACCAAACTGATGATACTAGAGGAGGGGAAGGGATTATCCTCCTGGACAAAACAGAAAAACCAAACAATCACACACACCAACAACAGCATGATGGGAAGTAGAAACCCTGGTGATTAAGTAAATCCAGAACAAAACGAGGTTTAGTTTTCTATGAAAGATAGGTAATCCTTATGCTGTTTTACTTACAAGTTGCTTATGATTCATCCCAACATATGCTGACACTGAGAGTAAGACAGAACTTTTTTTTTCTGCCAACCCTTGTAATGTCAAATTGGAATAATATTCCAAGTTGGTCCCTGGACCAGCGTTAGAACACTAAGCTGGGTAACCATTGAGTACCAATTCCTGGCTAGCCCTCCAACATAGCAGAGGTGGGGTCTCTACGCGATTGTGGTGTACTAAGTTCTTGAGGTGTTAGAAGATGATCTAACTTTTCTGTCCAGATGATTTAACTTTAGGTCTAGTTGGGTTTAACGTTAAATGCTACCTGTAGAAGACCGAGAAGGCACATATGATTTTTGTCTTGTGGAGAAGACGAGAGCAATGGCTGTGAGTTTTGCATCATTTCTAGCAAAATGCAGGCATCTCCATTCCTTTTCACTGGCTACACATAGCAAGTTTCTCTTATCTTTCAGCTTGCCATTAGTTTCCTTTTTGAAGTAATAAATAAACTCTTAACAAGCACTCAATAGATACTTAAGAATCATATCTTTAACTTAATAAATTTGTATTTTAGTACAATTAAACTGAAATAGGTGTTATTTTTACCTGTTAAAGGGAGTGCAATGCAATGGACTGTGACTAGATCAGCTTTGAACTTCCTCTGGGATGGCATTATGCCATAAATCAGGCTTAGCTTTTTTCTTGTGGGTGATATTAATATTATCCAATTCTCTCTTTAGGCATCCCTTTTTAGATTATAAATCTACCATTTATTTCTTCCTGTTACCATCTCTTGTCCATTCCCTGCCAACACTCACACACACACACACACACACACACACACACACACACACACACACACAGATACATAGATACACACACAGAGCCAGGCCTGGCGGTACAGACCTGCAATCCCAGCCACACAGGAGGCTAGGCTGTGATATCAAAAGGGATTATTGGGATGTCTTCAGGTCCTTCTGCTCAGAGGAGATAACATGAAACAGGAAGCAGAACTCTCTTCCAGTATTCCTAGCTCCACCAAGCGCATTTTCAGGGTTTCTGTTTTGGGAGTCCCCATTTCATCGACTAGTTTCTGTCTCCTGTTCTCATCAACAAGTTCGAAGACTACAAATTCAAACAGGTTTTATTAAGTTTCCCAGGCCCTTTTGTTTTCAAGGGCCTGGAAAACTTAGTAAAACCTGTTTCAAAACAAAATGTCAAGATATTGTTCAGTGGTAGAAAGCTTGCTTATCATACAGAAACTATAGATTTAGCCTCAAGTGTTGAGGGAAAAAAAGAGAGAGAGAAACAAACAAGAATGTCTCCCCAAACCCAAATAAACCAACATGAAATTTGAGACAACAACAAAAATTCATTTGGGGACCTCTAATAAGCTAATTCTACAGGAAGGAACCACTGAATTTGTCTGGAAATAGTAGAGTCAATAAAAAGGAAACCTCCATGTTTGAGGGGTATTTTTTATTTTCCATTTTTAAAATATTGTTATTTATTACATTTTATTCAATTTGTATCCTGTCTGTGGTCCCCTCTCTCATCTCCTCTCCCAATGCCCCTCCCCTAGTTACACTGATAGGGGAGGTACTCCTCTTCCCCTTTTATCTGACCCTAGCCTATCAGATCTCATCAGGACTGATTGCATTGTCTTCCTCTGTGGCCTGGCAAGGCTGCCCCTCCCACCAAGGGAGGTGATCAGAGAGCCTGCCACTGAGTTCATGCCAGAGACATGGCTCCTTACTAAGGAACCCACTTGGAGACTGAGTCCATGGGCTATAATCTGTGCAGGGGTTTTAGGTCCTCTCCATGCATGATCCTTGGTTGGGGTAGTAGTCTCTTCAGGGCCCCCAGGGCCTAGTTTTTTGGCTCTGTTGGTTTCCTTGTGGAGTTCTTGTCCCCTCCAGGTCTTTCTGTCTCCCTCTTTTTTCATAAAATTTCATGAATTCTGCCCAAAGTTTGGCTATGAGTCTCAGCCTCTGCTTCAATACCTCGATCACTAACCCCAAAGCAGAAAGATACACATGGTATATACTTACTCCTAAGTGTTTATTAAACATATAATATAGGATAAATATACTAAAATCTATACTCCTAAAGAAGCGAAACAACAAGGAAGATCCTAGGGAAGATGCTCAATCCTCATTCAGAAGGGCAAACACAATAGACATCGGAAGCAGGAGAGACAGGGCACAGGACAGGAGCCTACCACAGAGGGTCTCTGAAAGACTCTACCGATGGAGGTAAGAGAAGGTATCTGTTAAAAGATAATATCTTAATGAAGATAGACTCTCAAGTTGAATTTTTATGACAAAATAAATTGCTGACCCATTGTCTTAATTGTGACAGCTGAGTGTTCTACAAAATGCTTGCCATTTTCATTGACTTTTGTAGGTAGCTTGGTAGAAAAATGTTTGGTAGAAAAGAGGGTCATAAGGACACATCTCTTTTCAACTTTCACAAAACTCTTAAGGGAAGAGTTCTGTTCAAGGCAGCCTTCCGGGCTAAGAAAACACACCTGAAGCTTTGCAGATTGCCTGTTTGCAAGTGCAGGGACTTTGTATCCAAGTAGAGAATCTTCTCTTTTCTGTAGTAACCTTAAATTTGTGATGAAGGAGGCATATTTGAGAAGCCTAGAGCCTTTCATATAGAAAGCACTTTAGCAGCAGGTAGTCTGTGAGCACACTCAGTTTAAGGCTGTAAAGATGGTGATATAAGAGGCTCATGAGTATGATTCATGAGTCACATTGACTAGAGGTGCCTGAAACATGAATTCAGTGTGGCTGTGTGACCTAAACTTTCCATGAAGATTTTTACTTGAAACATAAGGACGAATCTCAATGTATATTAGTGCAGGACTTCCTTTTTAAATGTGTCTATCTGGCTCAGCAGCTAACATACGTACAAAATCCATTTGGCCCCACCTGCACATATGTCACATTGTTTTCTCTACAGAGCCTCTGTTCTGGTTCTGTGGAGTCTCTGCCCTTAGCATCATTAAGCACAATGTCACCTCTAAATAGTTTCATTTGGCCTGTGCAACGTTCTTTTGATTTTCTTTACTTTCATAGTTGATTTATCTGAACTGAATGTTGGTCACTCAACAGCGTGTTGATATTCTTTCCTTTTTGAAGTCCTCTAAATTATAGATACACAGTATACTAAATGTTAGAAAACAAGTAAACAGAGAAACATCAGTAAATGCTTACAAGAGCGTAAGCGAGAAAATGTGATGAGGACCTTCTAAAATCATAGGTTGACAATAGGCTAAGAGGTCATTTAGGCCTCTGCCAAGTTGAATCTTCCCAGAAACATGAAATTATCTTGTGTAACAATCCCCACACACATAACTCAAGGCTCCATCAGATTAACTTGATTTACCCTTTGCACAATCTGCCTTGGTGTTTTAACATAGGCAGCATGACTCAGTGAACGAAATCCTTTCATCTGTTCCAGCCATCCCATAATGTAAATCATGGTGGTTACCCAACTTCCCTCAGTTTCTCCAAAAAACCATAACAAGCTATGTAAACAAGGAAAAGGCCCTTTCGGTGCATAACTCCCTGCAGCGAGTGACTTCAAAGATATCTGTGGTATTCCATTCATAAGTATATCTAATTTGGGGTAGACGCACATAAGCAAAACGGCTGGTTTAGCAGTTTGTGGTATATGCTATTGACATTGCCAGGCTTTGGTGCCCTGGGACTGTACTTTCTTTCTCCAGTTGTAATTTGTTTACAGAAGGCATCTTGTGGGTAGTGGGAGAAAAGGGTGGGCAGCAGTCCTGCGCTGCCAGGCTGGATGTGTGTGGCCTTGGGGAAGTCCGCTTTGAAGGGGAGTACTACGGGTTTCCATTACCAGCAAGAATGCTCAAGGGAAAGTATGTGCATATAAATTCCTTTGTCCGGAAATCAGGGGGAGAGAGAATTTTCACAGATGCCCTGCAGCGGGCCTTTTGTCTCTTAAGATGAATTAATGGAAACTGCATCTCCACAAAGGCAGAGCCCCCAACAACACCCAGAGAAATAAAGTGCAACGTTGGTTTTCTTTGTCTCCATCCATCCCCACCATAGCAACAGTCTGACACAGGAGGCAGATGCAAGAGGCAAAGCATATGGGATTGAGGACCTCATTTCTTATCCTTGACATTTACCTTGAGTGAACACTTGTCTTTTTGTTTGTCCAAATTCTATCAGTTTATTTTTAGTAGGACTCAGAAGTAAAATATTCCAAAGTAGTGTAGCAGATGAGGGGACCTACCTCTTCCCAGAACAGTGGGCAGGAGCTGAGCCTTGTTCAAAGCACTGTTAAACACTGTTAAGACCATTATTGACAAGTACAACTTCTCACTTAAGCCCTCCTTCTGATGTTTGCAAAATGCTGGAGATGGGGAAGATTTGGTTATTTAATTGGTAACTACTGGCCTCGTCTCCGGGTCCTTGGCTGCTATGAGCTAAGAGCTGTCAAACAGCCAGTCAGACTGCTTTTCTATCAGCACCAGCCAATGAATTCTCAATGGCTTAAGTTACTGAGATGGCAGTTATAGCTACAGCACAACCTGAGCTCCTAAGGTGAGGCCCTGAGCGTGACAGTTTGGGACAGTGTCACAGAAGTGGCAGAGCCAGAGATTAGCCAGCACTTTAACGGTTGCAGAAGAAGTTGGTCGGGGAGAATTGCAGTCTTGACAGAGGAAGAGGTGGAGCAGCAAGAGCAGCAGAGGAGAAACAGTGATTATCCTGCATCCCTGATAACCCTAGAAAGGAGCATCACAAATGCCCAACTTAATGTTTAAAATACTGCATGAAAACATGACGTTTGGGGGGCTTTGTTGGGAGACATGAAGAACATTTAGGCAAGTGTACAGAATGACAGAGCCCCTCACCATCCAAGGAATAAGTAATTCACTCCCTGTAAATCCCCCAAACCAGTTGATATCAGCAAGCAGATTTATTTTTTTTATCAGTTCCAGGACCTTGTCATTTAGCCATTAAACCCTTTGCGCTTGCAAAAATATGGTACTAAATATTTGTGCTTCACACATCATGTCCTTGCTTGGTATCAACTTTCCTCCAAAATCAACCATAAAACCCAGATATATTACTCGAAACATGCTAACCTGTGTATATGAGACCAGGCTATAAAGAAATTCTATGACCTACCTGGTCTCATAATAGATCACAACACCTTTCCAGAAGGCATTCTGCTTTACACCCAGGAGGCAGGAATGCTACACACAGAGGCCAGCAGACAGGCTATGGCATTTCTCCACTGTGCTCTGCTACATTAGACAGTATCCTTAGATCCAATCACCTTTCTGAACTGCTATCAATTCTCCATCAAACCCCAGCATAAAAATGGCCCTTTAGTACTTCATTTCTGAAGATTCCTTAACAGATAAAGCTTTGGTTAATGGTGCTTTTCTTTTGCCAGTCTGTCCTTTGTTACAGAGCTGGTGACTCTGATATTTATAGGTAAAGGAAGATATCTGTTGTTTCCCACCTGTTGACCTTTAAAATTAACTCATTTAATTTTATGTCTCATTGCATTCCATCTTATTTCAGGAACAGCGTTCTAGGAAGATGGGCTCATCAAAAGCTATGCTAAAGAGATAGGAGAAATAAGCAGTGTGTTAGTGAGATGAGATACCCTTCCCAGTACCCCTTCTCTTAAGCTTAGAGACCACAGTCATGGAGAGCTGAATGTCTTCAAGTGTAGCCTTTTCTTTTTTTCTATCTCATTTCTATTACTTTTCATGCTTTCTTAACAGTTTGGGATCCCCTTCCCCAACATTTTGGGCTTCCTTACGACTTCTTTAACTTCCCCTGACACGTGGCTGCTTGTCCAGCATGTATCCGACCTTCATGCCAGCTTAAATGGCATGGAGTTTTCTATTTGTTGTCATGGTTTTTAAAAACTCTTTTATTTACATTTATCTTTTTTCCATACTAAAACCTTTGTCAGGTGTTTTGTTGCAGCAATGAGAAAAAATAATGAACACAAAGGGGAAAAGCTATTATCACTGGAGCCATCCACATGCTACTATTTCTCCAGGGGCATAGGGTACAGACCTATGGAGGAATAGATACCTGTTGTAGAAATTAACATGTTTTTGTTTTGGTCCCAGGTATGGGATGTAGGAGATTCAGATGGTCCACAGCAGCAGACTATTTGCTTCATGTGGGGTCTGAGAGGAGCTCTTTGCCAACTGCAGAGAGCTTAAATCTGAGGACTCTGGAGCGAGAATAAATGCCAGACCCAGAAAGTGGAAGAGAAAAAAGAACAAGGCTGCTGCTGCTTCCCCCTTGCTGCTCCTAGTTGCTGTTGTGAAACAAGAACTTGGAGGTCCACTGAAATGAGGATTGAACTACCTCCAAGGAACCTGATGACCCTAACCAGCAGGAAGCAGTTAAGACAGAACTGTGCCCCCTCTCCCACTAACCCTTTCTCTCTCCTACCTGGTATTGTGGTGATGGAAGGGATTGGGATGGAGGAGGGAGAAAAAGATATAAAAAAATATAAATAAGAGTTTTTATAAAAGTATGATAACTGATACCTACACCCAGATTTAGAAGAATTACGACTGAGGCAAATACCTAACTGCTGTAGTCAACTGCCAATAGTCTAAAATTCAGCAGAAATGTTGGGCTGGGTCATAACTGCAGACCCTGGAAGACAAAGCCTATGAGAAAAAGGTGGGTATCTTTAGAGCCCCAAACTAATGAGTCAGCAGCATGTAGCAACAGCTTGCAAAAATTGTAAGCATGCAGTTTAGCACATGAGAACTGCAACATGGGCTGAGCCCAGCAAAGCTGTATGAATCGAGCTTTCCAACCCCTATCCTGGTAAATATGAAAGACAGGAAATAAAGTATATTGCTGTTCTTAAATTTTAATATTTAGTGTTTTCCATGTTGGATTTTTAATTTTACTTGAGACTTTTTTTTTAATGCTTCCTTCCCCTAGATTTATTTCTTTTCATGTGTCTTTGCCTACATGAATGTATGTGTATCATGTACTGTGGGAAGCTGTTTCTGTCATGGCTATCTGGCTTGGTTCTAGCTCAGCCATTTTAGAGGTCATTGCCATTTTCTCTACTAACCAAGCTTATAGTTTCTATTTCTCTGCCAGCTAGGACTTTCCCATAATTCAGATGATAGGCTGTTGCCATGGGGAGCTGAAAGAGTCTGGTACTTGGGATTCTGCTTCCTGGCCTTGGCAGATTCGAGTCTAATCTAAAGTTCCAGGACTGTCCTTGGCAGTCCTTGGGAGAGGGGTGTTTTGTTCCTGAGAACTAGATAGCAAGTTCCGTGCAAACATGGGAGCCGGATAGTAATTTTTGTGAGGTCTTGAGTGAATACTCGGACACCTTGCCATATGACGTAAATACTGATACTGTGAGGAGATTCTTTTGTGATTCTTTTCTATATAAGTGTATGCTTTGCCTTCAATAAACGAGACTTGATCAGAAATCTGTCTTCTTTCCATTCTTCGTGTCTCTTGTCCCACATTATTCTAGGCCCCTCCCTTAGGGTCTCATTCGACTGACCTGCGGGATGAGTCAATGTATATGCCTGGTGCCTGTGGAGGCCTTAAGAGGAGGTCAGATTCCCTGGATGTAGAGTTATAGATGATCACAAGCCACCATGTATGTTCTGGGAAACCAAGCAGCAAGTACTCTTAACCAGTGAGCCATCTCTCCAACCCCTATTTGAGACTTTGTTATTCTTGTCCTCTTTCTTGTTTATTGCTGATTGAAATGGAAGTTGTTGATCTTGGGTATCTCACCACTGTATTAATCTGTTTTTGTCACTGGAACAAAACAGATGAGAAAATCAACCCAAAGAAAAAAGAGTTTATTTTAATTCATTTCAAGGATCTCAGTCCACTACTGCCTCGATCTCTTGCAATGGGCTTGTGGTAGATGGAACATCATGGTGCTGGAAGCATGTGTCAATACAGGGTGTTAACCTTGCGAAGGCCAGAGCTATAGATGATCACAGAAAGCAGCAGAAGGAAAGTCTGAAGACAAGCCCTAACTATCAAAGGCACACCTCCGGAGACCCACTTCTTCCCACCAGCCCCTGCCTTCCATGGTTCCTGTCACCTCCCCATAGTCCATTCAACCTTCATCGATTAGCTCTATGTTCTCATGATCTATTCACTTTTTAAAAGCCCAACTTCTGAACATTACTTTAAGAAACAAGCTGTTAGCACAGGAGCCTTTGAGGAGGATGCTTCCTATTCACACTAAAGTGGACACACATAACTTACTGAATTTCGCTGACTCAAACTGGAGGGGTGTTTGCATCAGGATGAACTGTGCCTGGGGTCTCCGTCTCACCTGATTTAGAGGAGATGTTAGATGTAACGTTGATTCCAGGAAAATTAACATTTGGGGGCTATTGGGTGAGAGGACTCCAGCTTTTAGATATGAAAGATTATAAATTAATGGTGAGGAGAACCGGTAAGTAATCTTGTGGCTTACATGAGGATCCTCTAAGGTTCAGGTGTTGCCAATGTGACAATATTTGGATAAGTGACTAGGAAATAAATCTCACTTTAAGAAGAAGTCTAGGGGCCTATGGTGGTTCGAATAATTATAATTGAATAATAATAATGGCCCGTACGCCTCATAGAGTTTAATGCTTGGTCCACCAGGAAGTAGCACTATTGGGAGGTACGGTCTTGGAGGAAGTGTGTCACTAGAGGTGGGCTTTGGGCTTTCAGATGCCCAAGTCAAGCTTTCTTCCTGCTGCCTGGGCATCTGAATGTAGAATCCTCAGCTACCTCTTCAGCACCATGCCTACTATGCTCTCTGCCATGATGATAATGGACTAAACCTATGAATCAGTAAGCAAGTCCTAACTAAATGCTTTCCTTTTTAAGTGTTCCCTTTGTCAGTGTCATGGTGTCTCTTCAGAGCAATAGAACATTGACTAAGTTATTCCCTTTCAGTGCATTTATTCGAGGATTTTCTCTCATATTTTTTCCTCTTACTCTTCTATTATGTGGGCACATATAACTGGCCCCTTTTGTCCTTACATTTTCTGCTACATGAGATTCCAGCATAAAATTCCTCATCAAATGCTAATGTCTTTATCTTAGACTTTCAGGGTTCCCAAGTTATGACAAACATATCTTTGCTTTCATGTTCCTGATTCTATGACCTTCTGCTATAATGTCATAAACATACTAAGAAAGTAACCAGCCATTTTAACATCAGTACCCATTCCTCCTTCACGTGCTTTCTTGTCTAAGTCTGAAACACCCAGACAATACTGCCACCATCTTGCGTGATCCAAGGACCAAGGGCCAGATAAGTAAACACTACTATTCAAAGCCCGGCAGAATTTGACCTACTCCTGACTCTTGGCACTGTTTTGCCTCTCCTGCAGAAACTCTGGGAAAAGCTTGGAAACTTTACTCCCCCTTTTAGAGATTTCTCATGTTCCAGACCCGGACATCAGGTAGTCCAAATTGTTTTATGGCTAAGGCTAACCAGTAGTGATCTTCGTGAAGATGACTGATGGGGACAACATTTTTGGTTTTCAGTTGAGTCTTTGTGTTAATATTCTTAGCTTTCTTCCTGTATACAGTTTGGACTACTTAGAATATGAATACTAGCTTGTATAACAGTATTTAGGGAAATGGCTAGAGCTTTACATGTTTAACCAGTAGGCTTGTTTAATTTTTTTCTTAGTAAACTATAGTATTAACAGGGTTTCCTTGGCTAGAGACACTGTTTGGCCCCATCAGGTACTGATTTCAGGCTATATCCGAGTTTTTATGTATCTCAGATGACATCTACATACTGGTAGTCATTTAGTAGGATTGGAGTAGCTGGCAAACAGTTATTTCCTATGATGATTGTCTTGTGATTGCTTATAGATAAGTGGTAAGTGACCTTTTTATATCATGAGCCGTGAATCAGAAAACATTCTACATTACATTCTTAAATTAAACATGTTAAGCTCTGAAGCTTAACTCAAATGCCAGGAAGTAATAGGAAACGCCCATTGATCAGAGACAAATATGTCCCTTGTTGCTAGTTAATGCAGATATTCATGTGAAAACTTTCATTTTGAAAGCAAATGAGGAAAGCGCTGTTTTTGATCTGACACCTGCTAACATGCTATTCTGCACCATTGACACATGACTGGCTTCAAATGCCTGAACACCAGGAGAATAAGAGCAATTTTTCTCCTTTTCTTGTACCAAGCTCTTGGGTGTTATAGAAAAAAATATCTTCTGGGCAAGTACATTGATGCTGCTTTTACCATAATTATGATTATCATCATCTACACTCTCGTCATTCAGGACCTTCCATTTTCTTGCTATGTGAAAAGAATCACTTTAAGTCACGTGGTCCTTTAAAAGAGCTGAAATTGAAAAATAAGCAGAAACTTCCATCTGAGCTGACCTTTGACTTAGACACAGGTACAGACTTCTCAGAGTGTCAATTTGAGTACAATGCAATATATTTCTTTAAAAAAATTTACGAAGCCATTTGATAAAAGCGAGAAATAATGAATAAGTCCTATTAAAAGATGAAGGGCTATTGCTTTTTAGTCTTCTTATTGGTCTCAGGGTCTTTCTCCTGAGAGAAGCTATAAGTACTAGTTTGGCTTTTGATGGGACTCTAAGGGATCTGTATGTTTATAGTGGGTCCTTCCCAGGATATTGCTCTTCCTTGTGGGCAGCCTCATGCCTGAGCTTTGAGCCTGTGACTAGATGCTTTTTGTAGAAACTTGTTTCCACTGGCAGGCATCTGTGTGGCTCACACCTAAACTGGGTGCAATTATTCCTACCAGCGTCACTTCTTCCTAGATCACTGTCATGTTCCCACCGTCCATGTGAACTGGGGGGCGGGAGCGTCAATTCGGTGAGTTTGGCAAGTTGTGTTTCTATGTGCTGTATGGAGGCAAAAGAAAAGAACGGGCACACTTAGCCCCATGGAAGAACCTGGAGAGTGGGGGTGGCTACTGGAAACCACCAAGGCAACCAGGTTCTCTAGGCATCAGACATCTAATTCCATTCCCAAATGGATGTAAGTATTCACAGGGGTTAGTTGTAATATAGGTGTGTATTCATACATTTGCCTAGTTGGTGTGTACACTTGTACAATTAGCACTTGTACAATTGTAACGCTCAGATATCAAGTTTGGAGCTGTTTGCAAGTCAACCAGTGTGCATAGTGCTCTTAATTCCAGGCAGGGAGATATTCTTCCCAGCCAATGTGAGCTTTCTCTAATAAGGAACCAACACACTGCTTGGCATAACTTATAGGTTGAGCCTTTGCATGTGACTGAGGTCAAATAAGAGAATTTTATATTTGGCAATTTAAAGGTTCCTTTGGCAGATCCAACATTTAATCCAAATGAGTGTTGCATTATTTACATTATTGAGTGAATAATACTGATTAAAACAAATATTCATCATCCATTTACAAACGAGTATTAAGAAAGTTTAGAAACTATCTTAAATAATCAATTGGAATATTTGAAAAATAAGTTACTCTTGCAAAAATATAAGCTGTGTCTGGTCTAAAGAAACTCAACCTGTATGTGTGTACATGTATGCGAAATATACACATACATATATATGCATTTAAAGCATATCAATCTTCTATCTGTATATGAATAAATATTTGACATATAAATATATTTTGCATAATGCAGGACATATTTATTGAGTGGGTGACTCATAGAAAAATGAAGCATAAGAAGTCCTCTAACAAGCCATCTACACACTGCAAAAGCTATAGATTTTAGAGGATTCAGGAGCATGGTTCAGTTCAAGGCTGATGGCTTCAGAAACAAAATCACTGATGGTATGACTCTAGTTCAAGGTTGAAAGCTTAAGAACCTAGAGAAGGGAAGAGAAACTTGAGTGACTGCATTACATCTCTGCAATAAACCCTTTCTTTCCCAAGTTGTTTTTCTTAGAGTATTTTTATCATAGAGAAAAGAGAGAAATCAAAATAGTGGTCCCTCACAGTGACAGTAGAAATGTAGATAGTGAAGGCTCAACTAATCTCTGAAGGGAATAACGACTCTATGGAGAAATGAGCTAGGTGTGTGTGTGTGTGTGTGTGTGTGTGTGTATGTACATACATACATGTATAGGTATATATATGATTATATGGTGAAAAATCTAGCTCTTTATATCACACATAGATTTTTATTGTTACATTAGGATATCTAGTGAAATACAAATTATAAATTGTTCAGAGTGAAACAACCGGATTTTATTTTGGAAAACATTTTATTTATAGGAAAACATTTCTTTCTTTGTGTATGTAGTTCAAAATCTCTGTTGTCCCTCTTCTAGGGGCTGAATAGAACTTGGATTCTGATTTTGTCTACTACCGAGGCTTTTATCCTCAGAAACTTCTCTGAATTCTTTTTCTAGCTTTGCTACTTCCTGAGGCACTAATGGAGATGGAAATAGGTCTTAATCATTGGCGTGACCTCACTGATAATCACTGGCGTGACCTCATAATACAGTACCAACATTGGTACTGTATTATGCCTTGAAGTGCCTTCATTCTAGGCCTAGGAACTACGCTTAGTTGTTGTGTTGTCAATTATTTCTTCTTTTTACATTTAATGGGTCTATGAATAGGGAAGTGCTGAATGCTCTTTCATGAGTCTCTGCTCTGATTTCTCTAGGGTAAAATAATCTATTTATTTGTCCATCCACTTGTTTGTCCATCCATCCATCTGACTAATTACTGAGTACCAACTTCATTCAGGCTTTACCTGTATATATGAAATTGACTCAGCCTAGACTTCCTCCCTTCTTTACTCTACGGTCTTCTATTACAGCTCTTAGGTTAAAGGGTCCCTCTCATGCATTCCAATATTCTGTATGCTCCCCTAGAAATAACATTTCTCACCCTAGAATGCTGTTGCTTATGAATCTGAATTCAGATTAGATGCATTCAAACCATAGACCCTACTCCTGACCAGATCTATGATCTAAAGCAAGCCATTTATTTTTCTTGAGTTTCATTTTCTCAATTTGTAAATGGAGACAACAGCACACATACCTGAAATATTTTTTAATAATTATACTTTATTCAGCAACTAGTTACTGAATAACTATCCTAAATTCTGCATTGGACAGAGTGAAATGCCTGTTTCTTGTGGGAGATGGGCAGTGAATGTTTAGATGTATAAAACGTCTAAGTGGCTAGAGGACAATAGAGAATATTGTATAGGAGTACATAGGACATGAAGATTAGCTGAATATGAGAATTCCAAGAATAAAGAAAAATCATTGAAGGGTATGTGGGGGTAGGATAGAGTATCAAGATCAGTTTGGGTCAGGTAGAGATTATCAGGATCCATTCAAATAAAGCTATGGTTACAGTGGCATACATACATACATACATACATACATACATACATACATGTGAGGGGGGAGAATAAATAAATTTAAAACCAACATGTTGAGTTTCTGCTTCTGTTAAGGATACAGTTAGACCTATCTTTCCTATTTCATGAGTTTTTACTAGGTGACCGTATTTGGTGATGGGTGCTTTAAACATGAAATGTAATTTAGGTTAGGTTAGTCCTAACCCAATGTCCATGGTGTTATTACAAGAGAAGGATGTGAGGACACAGCTGATTATGGAGAGAACACCAAAAGCAAACACGGAATAAAACAGCCATGTAAACACAGGAAGATGCTTAAGAAAAACTGACATTTTCAATACCTTAATCTCAGATTGCTAGCTTCAGAATTGTGAAGGAATGGATTTCTGTTGTGCTGTTTATGCGATTTTGTTGTGGCGCTTCCAGAAAGGCACCATGAGTTGAACAACTCAAGAGGCAACTACATCAGTCTGTAGCAAAATCTCTGCTCGTAGCAAGAAGTCTAGTGTTCAGAAGCCGTTATAATGCTGGGATGATTGTACATGAAGATACTTAAAATTGCCAAGCAGAAAGCAATCAGGTAGGAAGGTCTAAGGCAGAGGAGATGAGAGACTGGAGAAGTGGCCTGATGGACAGTGTTTCTGGTGAAGGCCTGCAACAGTGAAGGGACTAGCAAAGAGGCCAGAGGTGAACAGCTGGAAGGCTAGAGGGAAGGCAAGGGGGTGTAAGGATGCAACTGAAAGGAATACTTCACGAAAGTGGAAAGGACCCATTTTGCAAATGGGAGATGAGAGTTGAGCAAGATGAGGTCTGAGATGGCTGATGATATGGTAAGAACTTAGCGGTAGCTGGTGAGCCAGCATGGCGGTTGCAATGCATAAGGCTGCATAATTGTATTTCAGGAGAAAGCAGCCTGAGGAGCTGTGGAGACAGCAAATGAAGACTACTCTTTTGAAGATGAAGTGAAATCATAGGTGCATACGGCATAAATTTGATGCTAGCTGCTGTTCGCTCTGAATGTTTTTAGTGGTTGGGCATGGACCGACATGTGCATGCTTATTGCACACAGGGTACACTGAAAAAAGACAGAAGCAGAGGAGAGCATTTCTCTAAGCTATTAGTCGCACAGGAGAGGAACACAGCTGTATTGTTTGGTCCTCCTGACATTGTGACACTCCTGCTGTAGGGGCCTTCAGTTTACAGAGAACTTTCAGAGACATGACCTTAAAGCATCTTTGCAACAGCCTTCTAAGGAAGGAATTGCAAGCCTTCCTCTACAAATGAGAAAAATTAAGGCTCTGGTAGAGCCACTGTTTTATGTTGTCAGACAGTAAAATCCTTCAGGCTCCTTGCTTAATTTAAAGCTTAGAGATGACTTCAGTAGATCCAACTTGAATTGCTCCACTAGAATGTTGGAATCCTCTGGAGTGATTAAAGTCCAGCTCTTCCCTTCCCCAATGCCATCATTTATCTTTACAGAAGCATTGAAATGGTGTTAAAGGCCCCTTTTCTTCTCACGTACATCAAATAAGTATTATATAGCTAATATAATATTGCAATTAATGCCACACATCTTTGGCTCTTGAGCTTATTAAGAGTTTAATGAAAAGAAAGTCCTAGGAATTCCACTTTGATCCAATTCTGGGAATTACTAATTCATTTTAAAAAGACTAAACCACTGCAGTTTTAACCATGTTGCAACAAAGCCCAGGAGATTTGTAGCTAAAGGTCAAGTACAGTACTGGCTGGGCAGGGCCTCTGTAGTTTTAGTCATGGTTGACATGGGCTTTAGGCAAATGGCCTGTAAGCCCAAGGCTTTAGACCAGAGCTTGACTGAAGTCTGGTTAGCGGTAGATAGCACTCACAAGCGTAGAAAGATTTCAGATTGGCTACGTCTGATTTATATTTCTACCAAGAGACAGCCATTGTCAGCTGAGTAGCTAAATGAACAACATCTGAGCTTAAGGGCAAGCACCGTGGATAGAGCTTGTCCACAGACAGGCACCAAAGGACGGGTTTAAAAGGAACAATTATGTGGAGCATTTTCAGTATATTGTGGGGCTGCTGAAGAAATTGTCTCCATCCTTACTCATTAGCGTGGAAAGACTAATCCACAATGCCCTAAGGAAGGGTTCTTTGCTCAGAAATGAGGCATTCAGTTTCTGTAACTCTGCATGGAAATTCCTTTTAAAGCTGTGCACTTCACAAAATGTAGTAATTGCCCTGGGGTGTAAAGAATTATGGAAGATGGGGGCTGCCGGGGGAGGGGGGAATCACAAAGCCAGCACATGCACGAAAGAGAAGGAAGCTCACAGAAACCTCATTGTTTCCAATGATCATCAAAAAATAGGTCAGAAAACAAGCTCTGCTTTGATGTGAGATGTTTTTATTTCCAGAGAATTCTGCGTAATGAAGTGTAACCTCAGCAAATGGAAACTAGAGTCAATAAGAGCCAGAGAACTCATTACAGAAATAGTGGGGGAGGATTTGTTTTTAGGACATACTTTAGGAGAATCTTGATTCCTGTGGCTTCTGTCAAACTTTTTCTTAGTTTCACTCTTCTTTTGGTTGGGTTGATCAGTTGAGCCAGATAGAGGCCCGGGAAACTAATATTACTTAGTGCTTATTCTCACGTCGGTAGGTAAAATTAAAAGCATCCTTATGCATGGCTGGCAGTATGGAGAGTGTCTTGGTTTGAGGTTCCATTCCTACCTGATTGTTCTTTAGCTGTGTGATTTTTGCCTTCAGGTTAATATTTTCTATCTGTAAAATGAAATGTTTTCTATCTGTAAAATGAGTCAATTTTCTCATGTTGTGATGGGGATGTGGGAAGAGAGGTATGTCGAACTCCTGACACATCGGAGGTAGGAGAAGGCCACTGTGATGATCTCTTGAAGTTGTCATAAAATTCCTGGAGGAGGCTGGGTATCTGTGTGTTCGAGTGCACATTGCTATGGTGGTGGTGTGGGGTTTTTGCTTCTTTGGCTTTGGTTCTGGAGAGAGGTATTCTACTGTGGCTGCGGTTAGCCATGAAGCAGCAGTTCTTTTTTTTTATTATTAAAATTTTATTTTTTTACATTAATTACATTTTTTTCGCTTTGTATCCCAGCTGTGGCCCCTTCCCTCATTCCCTCCAATCCCACCCTTCCTCCCTCATCTCCTCCCACGCCCCTCTCCAAGTCCACTGATAGGGGAGGTCCTCCTTCCCTTCCATCTGACCCTAGCTTATCAGGTCTCATCAGCACTGGCTGCATTGTCTTCCTCTGTGGCCTGGCAAGACTGCTCCTCCCTCGGGGCCGGGAGTGTGTGGGTGAGAGTCAAAGAGCCAGCCACTGAGTTCATGTCAGAGACAATCCCTGCTCCCAATACTAGGGAACCCACTTGGATACTGAGCTGCGATGGGCTACATCTGAGCAGGGGTTCTAGGTTATCTCCATGAATGGACCTTGGTTGGAGTATCAGTCTCAGAAAAGACCCTTGTGCCCAGATATTTTGGTTCTGTTGCTCTCCTCGTGGAGCTCCTGTCCTCTCCCCCTTCTTTCACATGATTCCTTGCACTCTGCCCAAAGTTTGGTTATGAGTTCTTAGTGCTGGCATTCAACTCCGGCTCGAATTCTCAGCCTTTTCTCCTCTAGACAGCCTCTTGCTCTTGCCTTCTTTATCAATAGGACTCTTTTTTTTCTGCGCAGCCTCCTGACTTGGAGAATCATGAGAGTGATGACCCTGTGAGATTCTCATGGTTGTTACTCACTGTCCTCTGATTCCATCTATCAGAAATCTCAGATCCACATATTTTGGTAACTCTGATGATGTCTGGGACCATCAGCAGTTATTGTGGGCCTGCACACTCGATTTACACTACACACTTAAGAACTTATTTCTTACGCTCCTCCTGGGTTTACTTCACGATAAGCAAGAGCTCTTTTGCAGTTCAGTTGCTAGAGGGAAGTTACAATTCAGGGTTGAAGAATCTTTCAACAGTTGCTAATGAGACAATTTGTTCATTAAGCTGTCATTCACCAGTGAGCTCCCTTTTAATAGCAGTAGTAGCTTTTCTTCTGCTTGAAAAAAAGTAAGTATGCATCAAGAAAGCGGCAGTGTATCCCAGATTGCGAGACATGATATAGCCTGCAATGCCCTTCTCAAGACGGTGTCCAAAGAGGAATAGGAACACATTCACAACACACACACACACACACACACACACACACACACACACACACACCATACCACACACATACATCACACACACAGGTTACATGTGTATGTATTGTATGATAGACATTTCCTTGGAGAAACACTATACACACATCTGTTCAGTTGATCAGTCTCCTTTCTCAGCACTTTAACCATTCTATAAATCTGGGGAGGGTCCTTTAAGAATCTTCCAACTTTCTGCTCTCCCAGACATTTGACCTTTTGTTTACCTTCTGAGTCTTAAGAACTGCCTCCCCCCCTCTCCTGGAGGGGATGTTTCATGTTTAAACTGTAGACAACAGTGTACATGTAACATATGAATATTCTTTTTCATGTATTGCCTACAGCAAAATAAATACCATTTTCTGAATTCAGAAGCTAGAAAGGAGCTTTATCAGTTTCCTTTAGGTTCCGCATCTGTAACAAAGAGATAAGCTCACAGTAATATCGACGCAGTGAAGCTGACACAGTTTGAAGTAATTCCTGAACTTGTGTCCTACTCAAATCATCAGCGCAATGGCCTCACATGTGGGCACATTCTTTCCCCATGTGCTGGGATAAGTTAATGCTTATTACCAATATTTATATGGATGGCTTCACAAAGCCTTTTATTTCATTTTATCTTATAAAATTTTAGTTCTTTAGCTACAGGGCATTGCACAGAGTCCTAACCCAGACCTCCAAATGTTTCCTCTTAGTAGCCTGATATGGCTCTGTCAGTTGTCTGAAGCAGCTTTATTCTTCCTCTGCTGCAATGAATATATAGCGAAGAAAGGAAGGAAAGAAGGAATGTGAAATTCAAATAACTTTTTTTTTTTCATCCACCATGCACCTTTAGCTGGGACTTTCTATTAAAAAAGGAAAAAATAACTAATAGCCAGAGAAAAATAAATAAAGGTTTACAGAGTTATATCTTGTCTACATACAAGATAGCCTGGAAGAATTAGTGAATGTCTTTAACAGATAAAGGACTGTCTTAAACTTCAGACTTCCCGTCATCTTTTGATCAAACAAATAAAGGTAAAGTCAGAGGCCACGGTAAGACAGGATGGACAGGATAGGACAAGGATAGAGTGAACTAGCTGCTTTCCTGCTGACTGATTCTCTAAAGTTTTAGTCCTGGTTTCTCCCTGGTACAGAGTGATTACATTTTCTTTTAACCACAGCGGCTTCATTTTATGAGCCCTTTACAGCTCCTCACCATGGAGATAGGTGAAACAGCTTTTTATTCCCCCCCCCTTCAAAGTTTCATATTTGGGTATTTTTCTTGGGAGGCCGTTGCCTTAAAGTAAAGAAGTAATGTTGAACCTCCAGATTCCAAGTGCTTGACTAGAGACTGCTTTCATAGTGTGACATATGAATAACAAGGGCTGCCTAGGCCATGATTTTCTCTACAAATCAGCACCAAGATATGTGTTGTTCATGCCCCTACTTTGTAGATGACACAGTAGCTCTGAAAATTGACTTGCCAGATCTGTAATGGATATTTTTACTGATTTTATCCAGGTTCTTCTTTGATTTATTTGACTAGAAACATATCACTGCCCAAGCCCAGCCACTCTTGTTCTGCATGCCAAAGCTCTTCCTGTGCAGCCATTGCCAGTTCCTTAGTGTGGCTCCTGGATCCAAGGTGTTCAAACTTCCATTTTTTTTTTTTTGGGAGGGGGGGAGCCATGGGTCTCTATTTTAATTGCTTTTCACTGAAAATACACACACACACACACATTATGCTTTTGTTTAAGGACATAGAATACATATTTAGAAGGCATTATAGCGTTATGCCTATTTAGGGAACCATCAGTAGCTATTTCCTTCATGGAGTCTATGACGGCCAAGGTTTTGGACTAGGTTTACAGCACCAGACATAGGAACACACTTCTTTAGGACAGGCCTCAAATCCAAGAAAAGAATAGTTGGTAAAAACTATGACAGTCATGACACTATTGAACATGTGAGTCCCTACCTAGCAGATTATTGTCCTTTTTTTTTTATTGTTGTCAGTTTTTTCCCTTGTTGTATTCTTAATAATAATTTTTATTTTTTTAATACTAATCACAGGTTATTTACATTGTATCCCAGCCATAGCTCCCTTCCTCATTCCCTCCCAAGCCCACCCTTTCTCCCTCATCTTCTCCCTGTCCCTTTCCAAGTCCACTGATAGGGGAGGTCCTCCTCCCCTTCCATCTGACCCTAGCTTATCAGGTATCTTCAAGACTGGCTGCAATGTTCTCCTCTGTGGCCTAGCAAGGCTGCTCCTCCCTCAGCAGGGGCAGGGGGAGGTAAATGAGCCCGTCATTGAGTTCATGTCAGAAATAGTTCCTGTTCCTCTTACTAGGGCTGCAGACGTGAACTTCCATTTTGGATCAGGCTCCAATTAGTGTAAATCTCTGCTTGTAGTAACCCCACCTTGTTTGTGAATAAGTCTGATTCCTGCTCAGTCATCTTTTCTTACCTTGCTGGGCATCTGCTTTGTACTGTGCATGAATACCTGCCTAAACATAGGCACTGTTTTCCTGATTTATTTGGGACTTTGGGAAGTTTTATAGTTTGCTTAAAGTTTTATAGATGTCTTAAAAACCCTTTGAAAAGATAGCTGGAGGCAAGGCCCATGGAGCTACCTGCTTGTGTGCCTAAACATTTCATTAGAAACAACTGTGATAAATATGACCCAAAACATTTATCTCAAGGACTGATAACTCTGGATTTAAAAAAAAAATCTTAAAGGAGTAAATTTGAACACTGCTGTGTATGCTCTGTCCTTGCGGCAACTTAGTTGGGTCTTAAGTGTTTAAATAGATAATGTGATCCTTACACAGCACTTTATGCGATCACTAGATACTGGTTGCCTAGTGGAGCCTAATGTGTCCATCTATTGGATTTGATTCATTATTCAGACATGACAATTTTGGAGGTTCGGAAATTTCATTTTGGCATTTCTATATCCTCATCTTGGTTGTGTTCTTCTACGCAATTCATATAAACATTCATCTGGGGCTTTTTTGGAGTGTAGTCTGTGATTTTCTTCTTGTTGTCATAAAAAAAAAAGTGTTTCTAAGCAAGGATGCTGTGAGAAATCCACTGATTGTATGTGGTAGTGCCAAGCGTTCCAGCACAGCAATGATTTAAAATGTGTCCTGGAGTCCACATGTTCTTGTGAAAAATTCAGCATTTGGAATCAAGATGATGTTATAGGAAAAATGCAGGAAGAAATAAACATATTAATAACTTCAAAGAGCTAGAGCTTAGTGACATCCTCAAAAATCACATTTCTCCCCTATTTCCAGAAGCTTATGGTGTCTATAAAAGAAGATGGCACTGTGCAAAGACCTTATTCACATGCAGTCATAGAGTGTGGCTCTTCTTATCCAGGACTTGTCCCATAATACATACCGTATAGTGTTTGCTGATCCTGAAAGTGAAACCCTACGGACATTAAAGATGACATTTATAGAATTCGAAAGTTCACTCTTCAAATGATGCTTTATTTTTATTTGTGTGTGTATGTGTGTTTGATATGTGTGAACAGATGTGTGCAGGTGCCCCTGTCGGCCAAAACATAGGGATGGATCTCCTGGAGCTGGAATGAAAGGCAGTTGTGATGTGGGTGCTGGGAACCAAACTCTGGCCCTCTGGAAGAGCACCGGGTATTCTTAACGATCGAGCCATCTCTTCAGCTCCCCAAACCCATAATTTGGTGTTTTATCATGTTAAGCCATTACTTTATATTATTACCTGACACCATGGGACTGGATTGATGGATGATATTCTTTAAATAAAGTAATTGTGGAGAAGATATGACAAACTACTCTCACTTGCAAATTTTAGTAAAGAGCTGGATTCTCAATGGTCTTCCCTCTGCC
The DNA here is from genome assembly GCF_907164565.1 of Psammomys obesus. Taxonomy (NCBI): domain Eukaryota; kingdom Metazoa; phylum Chordata; class Mammalia; order Rodentia; family Muridae; genus Psammomys; species Psammomys obesus. The sequence goes on from NW_026585895.1 coordinate 31,376,659, forward strand.
CAGCAGACTCACTTGTGTTTCTTTCACTGATATGTTCACAGAATTTTACTGTGTTTTGATATTTTTAGACTTGAACAGTCCTATTAAATAGTCATTTCTGTCCTGATTATGAAGTTCACGCTTTTCTTATTGCATCTAGGACATTACTGCCAACAATCATAAGATCACATCCCCTAAAACAAAAGTCTAAGCATTTGATAGAGGGGAATTATCAAAGAAGGGTGGGGCAGAGGAGTGGTTTCTTCATGCTTTTGATCTCTATTTCCTTTTAATGACTGTGTGTTTTTCATGTTAAGGAAAGTGAGGCTCCAAAGTCCTCTTCAGCCTGCAGTAATGGTAATGGTAAGATTCTGATTACATAACTTATCAGAGGTTTCACAGATGTAGCTTATTCAGTACAGCTGACTAGAGCATTTGAGTTTGAGTATCTTTTTATGATGGGATAATTAAAATGATATAATGGCAAATTTAATGTCATTATTTGATTGAATAGTCTCATTAGCTCCAAGTGGCGAAACAAAGTCTTATTAACTGAGTATCTGTGTATGCAAATGTCGTATGCATTGCGGGTGGATCCTTCACACATGTTCTCATGTGTTGGGGATTTTCTTGCTAAGTGTCTAGTCCATGATCAGATGCCCAATAAATGTTTGTTGGCCCTAAAACTAGTCCACTCTCATCCTTTCTGATAAGAAGAGGAAGAAGGAAGCCTTGTACCTTTATGGATTTTTGTTTTTTTGTTATATACTTCTTTTTGCTCACCTTAACTTGAAAATTGCCCTCAGAAAATGGCATATTCTGGGATGGTATGTTTGCTACCCTAAACTTCAGGTTTGTTATCCTCACCCCCATCTTAATGGGTGAGTGATCTTGCAGTTGAGCTTCTGTGGCAGTGTAAAAGTCACAACCCTACAAACGCTACACTTGCTTACAAAACACAGTTGCAAACTTTCACGTAGCATCTATAGTAAAGCACTGTGCTAGGCATCTGGGGACCAGAGGGGGGTACTTGAAAAAGAGAAGATCTTCTATTAAAGATATTTAGTACCAGGGCTCAAGAGATGGCTCTGTGGATAAGAGCACTGGCTTCTCTTCCAGAGGACCTGGGTTCAATTCACAGGACCTGTATGGCTGCTCACAAGTGTCTGTAGCTCAATATTCAGGGGATCCAAACTCTTTTCTGGCCACCTCAGGTACCAGGCATATATGTGGTACACAGTCAGTCATACACATAAAATAAAGATAAAATTAAAAAGAAATTTATTACCTAACTACACCTTTCTTTTTCTTTTCTTTTCCTCTCTCTCTCTTTCTCTTGCTAGTAGAGTTTGAAATATCTCACAGATAACTATAAACTGAAAACCATGGGCTCCTCTTTCCCATGCTCCTTATTTTAGAAATTGTTTTCTAATCCAAACTATAAAGTTGTAAACTTTCGTAGGCTTTGACTTTTTTTTCCTCCTATGTCCAATGGTAATCTGAAATTCTTCCAGTTTCTCCTTTGAAACTGGGCAGCACCTTTGTCCATGTTAATACTGTATTTTTACATGTTTGGTTGGTTGGTTTGACTTTTTGAGACTGAGTTTCTCTGTGTAGCCTTGGCTGTCCTGGACTCACTTTGTAGACTGGCTTCAAACTCAGAGATTTGCCTTCCTCTGCCTTCTTGAGTTCTGGGATTACAGGCAGGTGCCACCGCACCCAACAACACTACATTTTGAAGCTCCATATTTTTGCCCAGTCTAAACTGTCACAGCTGTGCTTCTATGTCATTGGTTCATCTACACTGGGTGAGAGGTATTCTCAAAACCAAGGGTCCTTCTACTGTTCAAAATCTTCCTAAAACTCCGAATGGCTTCTATTTAAAGCCTGCACATCCCTTGAAAAATCAAATGTAGTCCAGATGAGATGGAAAGACTTCCTTACGAGGCCTTTATTCTTCTTCGGGTGACATGCTCACCCAAACTGGGCAAACCATGAATTCTGCTTATCAGTTTATGCTTGGTGTCCCCAAACAATTCACATTGGTCTTTTCCTATTGTTGATGTAGATGACAAATTATGGGGCCATCTGACATGTATATCATATCAAAAGGGTTGTCAGGACTCATCTGGTCAGAATGGTCTAGAGATATCAATCATCTGTATTTGAGCAGAATGTTCTTTCTTGAAAAAGGTAGATGATGCTACATAGGACCTCCTAAACTCTTCCATGGAGCCATACCAGTATTTCTGTAGAGAAAAGTATAAACATAGGGATTTTCTCCCTATGTAAGAAATATAAAGATTGTAGTTTAAGGCATAATTTCATGTTAAATGGTTATGAAAAGGATTTTTGGTTTTCAGAGGTTTGGGGGTTTGGGAAAAAAATAATTAAGGGCTTTTGGACCCTTAGTCAGTTTTGTTAGCCTGAAAGGTTCTTTCTTTTCTCTAACACTTGGTTTTCTTACTTGTAAAATAGGAACAATAATTGTACACCCTAGTCAAGTCGTTTGGGGATAAAATGAGATAATTACATGGCTGTGCTTAGCAAAGCCTTGCTATAGAAAGCTCAATAAATGCTAGTTATTTTTATTAGCTGCATTCTATTTTCACCTTATCCAAAGGCGGAAAGCTCAAATTATCTCAAGGCATGCAGTGCACGTTAAGAGAATCTGATGATTGTGGGATCAAAAACCTCTATTTTTTTCATGTGTATAGCTCAACTTCTTTTCCTTAGAGACCATTAATATCTCCCTACTGTATTGTAAATGGAACAAAGGCATTTTATTCACCATTGTATCTCAAGGGCCTACTACTCTTTCTGATACATAATATTCAGCTCAACAAATAATGACTGAGTGAGTACCTCAAAGCCTTGAGACCTCTACACAATGTCACATTCAAAGGTATTTTGAAGATATGCATATTTGGGGAAGCCACAGACATAAACAGAAAACAGACTTTTTTACAATACACAGAAAAATCTGAGAACATTTTTTTTTATTTTGGTCGCAAGGAAGCTTTGCATCGTCTGAACTTGTTCAACTCAGTGGGTCCTTTCTTGGTTCCTAATTTTATCAGAAACAGGGAATCCCTTAGAAGAGAAAAGTGCAATGATTATTCCCTCACAGTTTTAAGAGCTAAAGTGCATGGTAGTTTTTTTTCCTTGAATTTATAAACAAATAGTGTATTAGTTAATTATATCATTGTTGTACTAAAATTCCTGATCAAGGCAACTTGAAGATGGAAAGATTTGCTTGGGGTCACAGTCAGGATACAGTCCATCTTGGTGGAGAAGTGAGGACAGCAGGAGCCTGGGTCATGTAGCATCCGTAGTCAGGAGGCAGAGTGAGAAGTTCTTAGGCTCAATTATCTCCTTATTCTAAGTCAGTTGAGGACCCTCATGGGATGGTATTGCCAACAGCCAACAAGGGTCTTCTCATCAACTGACCTACTCTAGGTAGTTCCCCATAGGCATACCCAGTTGATTTCTTCTAGTGATTTTAGATCCTGTGGAACTGACAATCATATTATCTACCACAGGGAGTTTCCCTCAAGTTTCTTAGCTATGAAGCCAGGAAATGTTTGCAACATACCTTGGCGCTGTGTAACTATGTCTCACGATTAATGAATTACTGCCTGAAGCCCTGAAGCAAGAAGATACAGGAAAGATACAGGAAACTCAGTTACAATCCATCCCCTGGTGGGAGGAGGCAGCTCCAGGGATGCAGCTCTCACCTCTGGCCGCTCACACTTAGGATGGGCTTTGCAGAGATGCTGCTGTCTCCTAATCACCTATGCTACTGTATGTAACGACACTGAACTTCAGTCCCTAGACCTGGGTGGCTTGCTTATTTAGTCTGTCTTAGGTGCCCCGTGCGGGTGAGCTGACACTTATTCACTACTCCCTGGGGAAACTCACACAAAAGTTGGAAAAAGAAATTTTATTCTCACTTGGCAGATTTTCCTTTCTGTAACTTAACTGTCATCTAATGTAGAAAACATCCTTTTACAAAGCTAAAGTGGAATAGCATAATTTGAAGTAATGAACACACTCCCATAATTCAACAATTAACCTTAAATGAATTGTTGGATTTGTCTGTGAAATATATGAAGTTTAGGATAGTTTTCTAAAAAGAGTTAGATTCCCAATACTTTATCCACAACCATGAAAGTCAAAAATTCAGAAAACTGTATTTCTTCTTTTTCATATGGTTGTGGAACCTGATTTGGTCTGAACATATTTTATGGCAAAATAGGAATTGACTTTGAGGTTACTGGGTCTTCATTTATTCCTCTAATATAAATGTGTAAATCACCTTTCTTTTTTCTTTTTTATTATTATTATTAATTACACTTTATTCATTTTGTATCCCCCCATAAGCCCCTCCCTCCTCCCCTCCCGATCCCGCCCTTCCTCCCCTTTCTGCATGCATGCCCCTCCCCAAGTCCACTGATAGGGGAGGTCCTCCTCTCCTTCTTTCTGATCTTAGTCTATCAGATCACATCAGGAATGGCTGCATTGTCTTCTTCTGTGGCCTGGTAGGGCTGTTCCCCCCTCAGGGGGAGGTGATCAAAGAGCGGGCCAATCAGATTGTGTCACCTTTCTTTACTGAAACAAAGTACCTGAGATCAGTCACCTTGAAAAGAGGAAAGGTTCATTTTAACACATAGGAGTTTGGAGCTTTCAGTCTGTGGTCATTTCTCTCTTTGCTCTTGAGCCTGTGGCACACTCAGGCAACACATCACAGATGGAGTACTTGGTGGAGTAAGCTGATCATCTCATGAAGAGAGGAATGACTAGCAGCCCAAAAATTCTCTTTGAGGGTACACTTCCAGTGACTTAGAACTTACCCTAGGCTCCCCATTTTTTTAAAAATTTAATTAAATTTGTTCTTTTATAATTTCAAAGATATGCCTAAAGCATTCTGATTACTCACACTCCCTGGCTTTCTCTTGCTTCCCTCTCACCCCTGTTAGGACCACCCCCAAACCTCTTTCCTCCACTCATTATTTTGTGACCCACCGAGTTTAACTAGGGCTGTCTCTGTGTCTGTGGGTTTATAACCACCTATTGGGGTAGTGTTCACAACTGAAAACAGAATCTTTCAGAATCTATCTGCAGCCAATATTTTAGCATGGAGAAGTGGGACCCTACAAAACCCTCCTTCATTCATTATGACTGTTGACAGGGTTAGGCTTGTGCAGGCCCAAGACTACACACACACACACACACACACACACAGAGAGAGAGAGAGAGAGAGAGAGAGAGAGAGAGGTTTATATATAGTTATATAGTATATAGGTATAGGTGAGTTCATGAGTGAAATGGTTGTGCATTGCCGTAGATGACATTCTTTGGTTCTCTATCTTCCAGCTCTTCCATTCTTTCTGTCCTCCTTTCCTTCTGAAAATTAAAGATCTTTGGGTATCAAGCGAAGTGTGCTCAGAGGCAGCCTATTTCTCAAGACTATCATCTGGTCATTCTCTCTTTGTCTTTTGTGAAGCAAGGCTGACTATCAAGCAAAAACTTGGAGCAGGAAGATATAATGTTCTAAGTTGAATATGGTTTGATACAGCGAGAACACAGAAAACATGCACCCGGGACTTTGTTTGGAGTTTGTTTAGAAAGGGTTGATATTTTGGCCATTGTTTTAATGGCCCTTGTTAAATAAGAATCAAGTTTTAGCTGTCTCAGGAAGATGAGGTGAACAGTAGAGGATGAAATGTCAGCAAAAACAAAAACAAGTTTAAAGCATCATTTACTTCAGTTTTTCAAAAATTTGCAGTTCATGTAGAGGTGTGTCTCATGCCAAGAAACAGAAACTGTGAGATGCTCCTTCTTATTAAGTAATGCATGGAGACACAGGGCATGTACACACAGAAACACATACACACACAGGCACACACATCCATGCACATAGACCAGCAGTAGCAGCGTCAGCAGCCGCACTTCCTAGAGGTCTTTCTCCAGGGTAGATTGCTGAGCCCTCTTCCCGCTTCTCATCCAGTCATTAGTTCTGGAGTAGGTATAAGAGCTGGACTTATTAATGAATGCACTTCTGCAATGGTCTTCACTTCAGCAGCCTTTCAAAATGTGTATGCTGAACCCTAACACCAGTGTCATCCTTTTGAGAGGTGGAGCCTCTTGTTAGACGATGATCTTTCAGGAGGACGGAGCCTCCCTGAGTGCGTGAAGTCTTGTACAAGAGGCCCGGGCGGAGCGTGTTTGCTCCTTCTGCCTTGGGAAACGCTGCCATCCACGAATCACGAAACAGCCTTGCACTAAACACTGGATTGGATGGTGACCTGGTGTGAAACTCCCAAGCCTATAAAAAAAGCAGGGAAAAAAAAATTAGTCTCTTTGGTTTACCTGCTGTTGTGTAGACCGTGCTCTCGTTACGGCAGCTTAGACACACGATCATAGTCTGAGATCCGTGCTTCGCTCGTGGTTGAGATGTGTTGTGCGGAGTCTCTGAGCAGTGATTTGGGAGCAGCAGTGAATGTCGCCCGGACCTCGTTACACTCCTGACTCTGCTTGAACACACCATGTGTCCAGCATGTGGCCAGGTGCAGTGTCCTGCTACATCATGGGCCGGCTGAGTCAGAATGTCTGACAGTGGGACTGAGGACAGATACTCTTTTTTTTTTTTTTATGTCAAAGACAATAACTTTTATTTTAACCAGGTTGTCTTGGGTGGTACTCTCTTTTTTTGTTACTTTCTTTTATTATTATTATTATTATTATTATTATTATTATTATTATTATTATTAATTACATTTTATTCATTTTGTATCCCCCCATAAGCCCCTCCCTCCTCCCCTCCCGATCCCACCATTCCTCCCCTTTCTGCATGCATGCCCCTCCCCAAGTCCACTGATAGGGGAGGTCCTCCTCTCCTTCTTTCTGATCTTAGTCTATCAGTTCTCATCAGATCCTTTCCCATATCTTAAAATAATGAGGACCAAAGAGCACTGTGGATGGCATTCCAAAGCGTGTCGGGACTCTGGGACATGTATTTAAAAAGCAAGTTCATGCTCTCCTCATGCAATTTTGGAAATGGTGCTTTGGTTTGATACTCAAACCCTTCTGCCAAGCATATCAGCCTGCTGCCTTTTCCAAGGAACACTGTCTCCCAATACCTGGTTTGGCCTCTGCTCTTCTCCTTTTTGGAAAGTTGATCTTCTAAGTAGGTTCAATCGTTTGTGTCCCTGGTCACTGAAGTCCAGGATCCATGAGCCTAGACATTTTTAGATGACTCTTCCACCACAAGAGGTCCTGCCCTCCTGTACTTTAGTGTTGAGTATGAGACAGAGGAAAGATCATTCTACCTTTCTACTGGTCTCTCCATGGACACACTAAACTCAGAAGAAAGGGAAGATCATTTCTATTTTCAGCTTAGCTGTACTTAACAGCCCCCCCCCCAACAATAGTTAACAGAACTTTTCTGTTTTTTTGAAGCTTCCATCGTTGAAGATACTGGAATAAATAGGCAGTGATCAGTTTAACAAGGAAATGGACATTTTAACATGTACACGAGCAGGCTATACATCCTAAGTAACAGATTGTCTCATACTTAACTGTTCTCTTCACAGGACAGACTGTTATCTTCCATGGCTAAAGCAATTTAGCAAAGGGTGGAGGGAGTTGTGTTACTCTGGGAGCATTTTCACTTTGCCTAAGAGGGAACTTTAGAGAAACCCTCTCTCTGTGCTTTGGAGAAGAGACCTAGGTAGCACTGGGAAAACCTAAGGATGCTGCCCAGCTCATCAGTAAGGAGTGAGATCCTTTCCTCAGCACCAACACAACATATGGTGTTCAATGAAATTGAACAGGTTGATATTATGTTCTACAAATAGGGAAGTAAAAGCCAGTTTTCCCTTTTACTGAAAAGATACTTTTCTCATATAATATATCCTGATTATGGTTTCCTCTCCCTTCCTAGTTCCTTCTCACCTCCCCTATGATCCAGATTCACTTCCTTTCTCTCTCTTATGAGAAAAAAAAGCTTCTAAACAATAATAATAAAATATAACAAAATAAAATATAACAAGACAAAAAAAAGTATCACATTGAAGTTGGACAAAATAAACCAACAGAAGGGAAAGAGGCCAAGAAAAGACACAGAATCAGAGACCCAGTTGTTTGCTCACTCAGGAGTCTCATAAAAACACTAAATTAGAAGCCATAATATATATGCAGAGGGCCTGGTGCAGACTCGTTAAAGCCCAATGGATGCTGCTTTAGTCATATGAGTTTTGCTCATGTGATTTAGAAAGACTTGTTTTCTTGCTTGGCTCTTAAACTCTTTTTGACGTTCTGCCTTCTCTTCCCCTGGGCTTTGAGGGAAAGGATTTGAAGAAACATGTTATTCAGGCCTGAGTGTTCCAAAATTTCTCTCTCTCTCTCTCTCTCTCTCTCTCTCTCTCTCTCGTGCACGAGCCGTGTGTTTATGTAATGTTTGTCTGTGGGTCTTTGAAATTGTTTCCATCTGTGCAGGAGGAAGCTTCTCTGATGCTGGCTGAACAAGGCTGATCTATGAATATAGCAGAATATAATGAGGAATCATCTTATTATTTTTGCCAAAGACTTATTCTAGCATTTAATGTGATGATCATGTGGGTTTTTATGTTTCAGTTTGTTTACATGGTAGATCATATTTATTGATTTACATATTTTGAATCATTGCTGCATCTCTAGGATGAAGCCTGCTAGATCATGGTGGATGATCTTTCTGATGTATTCAGTTCCCAAATATTTTAATGGAGAATTTTTGCACCTATGTTTCTAATGTTTCTAAGAAAAATTGGTCTGTAATTCTCTCTCTTTTTTTTTTTTAGGTCTTTATGTATTTTGGGTATCAAGATAACTGTGGTCTTATAAAGTGGTACAATGTTCCTTCTGTTTCTATTTTATTGAATAATTTGAGGAATATTGACATTAATTCTTTTTTGAAAGTCTGGTAGAATTCTGTGCTAAAACCCTTGGGCACTCGGTTGTTTGGTTTTGGTTTTTGGTTTTTGGTTTTGTTTTGTTGGGATACTTTTAATGGCTACTTCTACTTCACTAGGGATTATTGGCTGTTTAAATTGCTTATCTGATCTTGATTTAACTTTGGTAAGTGGTATATACCAAGAAAATTTCCCATATTTTTTAGATTGTTCAATTTGGTGGAGTACAGGTTTTTAAAGTATGCCTTCATGGTTGTCTGGATATCCCTGGTGTTTGTCATTATGTTTCCCCTTTTTAGGTCTTATTTTGTTAAATTTGATATATTCTCTTTGCTGTTTAGTTAATTTGGATTAGAGCTTTACAGTTTTATTGATTTTTCTAGAACCACTTCTTTGTTTCATTGATTCTTTTTATTATTCCTTTTGTTTCTATTTTATTGTCTTTAGCTCTGAGATTGATTATTTCTTCTAGTTTTCTTCTTTGAGTGTGGTTTCTTCTTTTTGTTCTAGAGCTTTTAGGTGTTCTGTTAAGTTGTTAGGATGGACTCTCTCCAGTTTGTTTTATATAGGAATATAGTGCTATGAAGTTGCATCTTAGAATCACCTTCTTTGTGTCCTGTAAATTTGGGTATGTTGTGTATTCATTTGCATTCAATTCTAGAAAGTCTTTAAATCTTTTTAAATTTCTGTCCTGATTTATTTTTTTATTCAGTAGAGAGTTGTTCAGTTTCCATGAGTTTGCATCCTTTCTGTTGTTGTTGATATCCATGGTGAATCCATGGTGGTCAAATAGGATGCAGGGTGTTATTTCAATATTTTTTGTAGCAATTTAATAGTCTTGCTAAGACTTGCTTTGTGTCTGAGTATGTGGTCAGTTTTGGAAAGAGTACCATGAGGTGCTGATAAGGTATATTCTTTTGTTTTGTGGTGAAATGTTCTGTAAATATCTGTTAGGTCCATTTGATTTATAATGTCAGTTAGTTCTAGCATTTCTGTTTGGTTTTTGTCTGGATGACCTGTCTATTGGTGAGAGTCAGGTATTGAAGTCTCTGCCATCAGTGTGTGAGGATAAATATGCTAGTTAAACTATAGTAGAGCTTCCTTTACAAACTGGATGCCCTTGTGTTTGAGATATCGATGTTAAGAATTACAATGTCCTTTTGGTGTTTTCCCCCTTTTGATTAATATATAGTGTACTCCCCTATCTTTTTTTGATTAATTTGGTTTGAAGCTTAGTTTTTCATGTATTAAAAGGCTATACCATCTTGGTTCTTGGATCCATTTTCTTGGAAAAGTTTAAGATGTCATTCTTGGATGCAGCAGAAGCATGGATTCTGTTTTCATATGCATTCTGTTAGTTTGTGTCTTTTTAATTAGGGAATTGGGACCTTTGATATTGAGAAATATTAATGACCAATGATTGCTGATTCTTGTTATTTTGTTGTTCAGGTTGTTGGTGGTGGTGGTGATAGTGGTGGTGGTGTGTGCTTTCCTTCTTTTGACTTTGCTGCTCAGGGATTATTTATTCTCTGTGTTGTCTTAGTTTTTGTTAATCTCCATAGGTTGGAGTTTTCCTTCTAGCCTCTTCTGAAGGGCTGGATTTGTAGACCGTTATTGCTTAAATTTGGTTTTATCATGGAATATCTTATTTTTTCCATCTATGGTAATTGAAAGTTTTGTTGAGCATAGCTGAGATGTAATTTTAATAGCTCTGCCTAGAGATGCTCCTTGATCCTTTTCTTTTGCAGCTTTTTTTTTTTTTTTTTTTTTTTTTTTTTTTTGTTAATGTACATTTAGTGTTTTGATTATTATGTGCCAAGGAAACTTTCTTTTCTGGTCCAACCTATTTGGTGTTCTGTATGTTTTTTGTTTGTTTGTTTGTTTGTTTGTTTGTTTTTGTTTTTTTTCTTTTTACTTTGTTAGGCATCTTCTTCTTTAGGTTAGGAAATTTTCTTCTTTGATTTTCTTGAAAATAGTATCTGTGCTTTTTTTAAAAAAATTTTTTTATTAATTACACTTTATTTATTTTGTATCCCCCCATAAGCCCCTCCCTCCTACCCTCCCGATCCCACCCTCCCTCAACTTTCTGCATGCATGCCACTCCCCAAGTCCACTGATAGGGGAGGTTCTCCTCTCCTTTCTGATCTTAGTCTATCAGTTCTCATCAAAAGTGGCTGCATTGTTCTCTACTGTGGCCTGGTAAGGCTGCTCCCCTCTCAGGGGGAGGTGATCAAAGAGCAGGCCAATCAGATTATGTCAGAGGCAGTCCCTCTTCCCATTACTATGTAACCCACTTGGACACTGACCTGCCATGGGCTACATCTGTGAAGGGGTTCTAGGTTATCTCCATGAGTAGTCCTTGTTTGGAGTATGAGTCTCTGGGAAGTTCCCTGTGTTCAAATTTTCTTGTTCTGTTGCTCTCCTTGTGGAGACCCTGTCCTCTCCAGCTCTTACTATTTCCCACTTCTTACATAAAATTCCATTCACTCTGCCCAACAGTTGGCCATCAGGCTCAGCATCTGCTTTGATAGTCTGCAGGGCAGAGGCTTTCAGAGGCCCTCTGTGGTAGGTTCCTTGTTTGTTTCCTGTTTTCTTCTTCTGGCTTTCAGAAGCCCTCTGTAGAAGGTTCCTAGGTTGTTTCCTGTTTTCTTCTTCTTCTGATGTCCATCCTCTTTGCCTTTCAGAATGGGGATTGAACATTTTAGTTAGGGTCCTCTCTCTTGCTTAGTTTCTTTAGATGCACAGATTTTAGTGGCTTTGTCCTATGTTGTATGTCTATATGAGTGAGTATATATCGTGTGTGTCTTTTTGCTTCTGGGACAACTCACTCAGGATGATCCTTTCCAGGTCCCACCATTTACCTGCAAATTTCATGATTTCCTTATTTTTCATTGCTGAGTAATATTCCGTTGTATAGATGTACCACAATTTCTGCATCCATTCTTCAGTTGAGGGGCATCTGGGTTGTTTCCAGCTTCTGGCTATTACAAATAAAGCTGCTACAAACATGGTTGAGCAAATGTCCTTTTTGTGTACTTGAGCCTCTTTTGGATATATGCCTAGGAGTGGTATGGCTGGATCTTGGGGAAGCGCTATTCCTAGTTGTCTGAGAAAGCGCCAGATTGATTTCCAGAGTTGTTGTACAAGTTTACCTTCCCACCAGCAGTGGAGAAGGGTTCCCCTTTCTCCACAACCTCTCCAGCATGTGTTGTCACTTGAGTTTTTGATCTTGGCCATTCTCATGGGTGTAAGGTGAAATCTCAGGGTTGTTTTGATTTGTATTTCCCTAATGGCTAATGAGGTTGAGCATTTCTTTTTTTTTTTCTTTTCTTTTTTTTTCAAAGCATAGGAAAGAATTTATTTTAGACGATTAACCAATTATATCCCCACGGAAAATGAAAAGTTTATAAAGCAATACATATTAGTTTATCTATAAATGTACTAGTGTGGCGACTTTTATTACAATACCTAAATGTATCTGCAAATGAAATGTATCATACAAATTAAATGTGTATACATCTTTTATAACTAAAAATACAATTCTGAATTTTTAAGTTGCTGAGTTATTTCTCCTTAGTGAGCAAGCAGTACTTTCTACCTCTAGAAAGAGGTAATCAAGTGATTTTCCTTGAAGATTATCTTTTAAATCATAGTTGTACTTTGTTGTACACATTTTTTTTCAAAGGGTCTTATTCTTTAATGGTTATTGGTTTTTTTTTGAATTTTATTTTTTTCTTATCAGTTACATTTTATTAACTCTGTATCCCAGCCGTGTCCAGATCCCTCATTCCCTCCCAGTCCCTCCCTCCCTCTCTCATCTCCACCGTGCCCCTTGCCAAGTCCACTAATAGGGGGGACCTCCTCCCCATTCATCTGATCCTGTTTTATCAGGTATCTTCAGGACTGGTTGCAAAGCTCTCCTCTGTGGCCTAACAGGACTGCTTCTCCCTTGGGGGGCGGGGGCAAAGAGCCAGTCATTGAGTTCCTGTTAGAAATAGTCCTTGTTCCCCTCACTATGAGAAACCAATTGGTTACTGAGCTACCACAGGCTACATCTGAGCAGAGGTTCTAGGTTACATTCATACATGGTCCTTGGTTGCATGTCAGTCTCAGAAAAGACCCTCTGCCCAGATATATTTGGTCCTTGTGGAGCTCCTATCCTTTCCTCATCAGACTAACTCCCCTTCTTTCTTATGATTCCCTGTACTCTGCCAAAGGTTTGGTCATGAGTCTTTGCTTTGAAAACACTGCTAGTTAGAGTCTTTCAAATGCGCTCAGTAGACTCCTGTCATATGTTCAATGCACATCCCATCTGTCTTTCTAAATGAGGATTGATAATCTTGCCCCATGTCCGCTCTCTTGATTATCTTTTTTAGGTGTATAGATTTCATTATGTTTATCATATCGTATAGGTCTATATAAGTGAGTATATACCGTGTTTGTCTTTCTCCCTCTGGGATATTTCACTCAGGATGATCTTTTCTAGATCCCACCATTTGCCTGCAAATTTCATGATTTCTTCCTTTTTGATTGCTGAGTAGTATTCCATTGTGTAAAAATACCACAATTTCTGTACCCATTCCTTTGTTGATGGACATCTGGGTTGTTTCCAGGTTCTGGCTATTACAAATAATGCTGCTATAAACATGGTTGAGCAAATATCCCTTTTGTGTACTTGAGCAAACTTTGGGTATATATCTAGCAGTGGTATAGCTGGGTCTTGAGGAAGCACTATTCCTAATTGTCTTAGAAAGCGCCAGATAGATTTCCAGAGTGGTTGTATCAGTTTACATTCCCACCAGCAGTGGAGGAGGGTTCCCCTTTCTCCACAACCTCTCCAGCATGTGTTGTCCCTTGACTTTTTCATCTTGGCCATTCTGATGGGTGTAAGGTGAAATCTCAGGGTCGTTTTGATTTGCATTTCCCTGATGGCTAATGAGGATGAGCATTTCTTTAAGTGTTTCTCTGCCATTCGATATTCCTCTACAGAGAATTCTCTGTTTAGCTCTGTTCCCCATTTTTTAAGTGGATTACTTGGTTTGTTGCTTTTCAGCTTGTTTAGTTCTTTATATATACTGGATGTGAGTCCTCTGTCAGATAAAGGGTTGGTGAAGATTCTTTCCCAATCTGTAGGCAGTCATTTTGTTTTGATGATGGTGTCCTTTGCTTTGCAGAAGCTTTTCAGTTTCATGAGGTCCCATTTATTGATTGTTGCTCTTAGAGCGTGTGCTGTTGGTGTTCTGTTCAGGAAGTTGTCTCCTGTACCAATGAGTTCTAGGGTATTTCCCACTTTTTTTCTAGCCGATTTAATGTGTCTGGTTTTATGTTGAGGTCTTTGATCCACTTGGACTTCAGTTTTGTGCAGGGTGATATGTATGGATCTATTTTTATTTTTCTACATGTAGACATCCAGTTGGACCAGCACCATTTGTTGAAGATGCTATCTTTTTTCCATTGTATGGTTTTGGCGTCTTTGTCAAAAATCAGGTGTCCATAAGTGTGTGGGTTTTTTTCTGGGTCCTCTGTTCGGTTCCATTGATCCACCATTCTGTTTATATGCCAGTACCATGCAGTTTTTAAAACTGTTGCTCTATAGTACAACTTAAAATCAGGGATGGAGATACCTCCAGAAGATCTTTTATTGTAGAGGATTGTTTTAGCAATTCTGGGTTTCTTGTTATTCCATATGAAGTTGAGAATTTTTCTTTCCAGGTCTGTAAAGAATTGTGTTGGTAATTTGATGGGAATTGCATTGAATCTGTAGATTGCTTTTGGTAAGATGGCCATTTTTACTATGTTAATCCTGCCAAGCCATGAGCATGGGAGATCTTTCCATCTTCTGATATCTTCTTCTAATTCTTTCTTCAGAGACTTGAAATTTTTTTCATACAAGTCTTTGACTTCCTTGGTTAGGGTTACTCCGAGGTACCTTATGTCATTGTGGCTATTGTGAAGGGTGTTGTTTCCCTAATTTCTTTCTCAGCCCTTTTGTGTTTTGTATACAGGAGGGCTACGAACTCCTACAGCTGATAAACACCTTCAGCAAAGTGGCCGGATAGAAAGTTTCTGTGCTTTTTACCTGGGAATCTTTTTCTTCCTCTATTCTTCCTATTCTTCGATTTGGTCTTTCCAAAGAGTCCCAGATTCCCTAGATATTTTGTGTCCTGAGATTGTTTTTAGATCTAACCTTTCCTTTTATCTACATATCCATTGCTTTTTATCATATGTTTAATGCTTGTGATTTTCTCTTCCATCACTTGTAGTTTGTTGGTGAAGTTGCCTCTGTAGTTCCTGTTTGAGTTCCTAGGTTTCTCATTTTTAGAATTCTTTCAGTTTGGGTTTTATATATTGATTCTGTTTCCTCTTCCAGGTCTTGAATTGTTTTATTCATTTCCTCCCAGCATTTGTGTTTTTCTGGATTTCTTTAAGATATTTATTAACTTCCTCTTCGAGAACCTTTGTCATCTCCATACAGGCAGGTTTAAGATTTTTTTTCCTAGTGTTTCAGCTCTGTTGGAATACTTAGTACCTGGTGTGGTAAAGTTGCTGGGTTCTAGTGAATACATATTGTTCTGGCTTTTATTGATAGTGTTTAGTGTTTCACTCTGATGTCTAGGCATCTGGGATTGGTAATGTCATGATTCTAGGAGCTGACATCTAGTCTTGTCTATGTTGTGCGGTTGTTTTGTTCCTTGGCTTTTGTTTTCTTTCTGGTTCTTTGGAAAGTATAGTGTCTGTGTGTTACCTGGAGAAAAATCTCCTGGGGACCTGATAAGTGTGGGCATTGGAGGTTCCAGGCAAAAGGTGTTTCTGGGTATTAGGAGTTGATACTTAAGATTTGGAATGGGCTGCTGGATGGTTAAGGGGGTTCACAGAAGGGAGGAAAGCAGCGTGTTTTGCCGGGATCTAGCTTGGTTATTCCCCTGGGAATGGGAGCAGAGAGTGAGAAGAGGCCACAGCAGAAGATCTGCTATGAATCTGGGAATGAGACTAGGGGATTAGACTTGGAGGGATGGAGGTAGAGGAGAAGGTTTGTAGTCACCCTTCTTGCTTCTTTGGTCAGAGGGGCCTGTGAGTTCCCTGGGAGTGCCTGCTGGAGTTGGGGCCTGGCACAAAGCAATGAGTGAGTGCAAGTTAGTTTGGAGGGCAAGATTTGTGTGACTCTCTGGAGATGGGTGTGGGAAAGGGGTAGAGAGGCTGAAGCAGGTGTTCTGTTGCAGAAGTGGAGGGTTGGCTTTGGAGGAGAGAAGAGGTGAAGATGTGTAGTCAGCCTACCTACAGACCTGTGACATTATGATGTGTTTGCCTTAGTAAGCTGGTGTTTTTTCATTTCATCTTTTAATATTTTTTGTGTTGTGTACTTGATATCTTTGTTATGATGTGTCAGTTGCCTTCTCTAGATTCCATCATAATTTTATGTAATGCATTCTTCAGTGTTTAATCTCAGCTTCTTCTTCTACTATGTAGATTGTTAGGTTCTGTCTCTGGATTACATCTCAGTGTTCTCGGACATCGTAGTCTTTGCTACACACACGCACACACATGCTGACATGCATGCACACACAATATTAATAAGTACAATTCTAAAAAATAAAACACAAAAAGGTTTCAAAACAATGAGAAAGTTTGAAAGTAAGATTAGGTAAATGTAAGAATGAGAATTTTTTAAAATGAAAACTTTTTAAAACAGCAAATATTACTAACAGTAATTTACTAATTACTGTTATTAATTAGTAAATATGACAGTACAGTAGAGAGAAACAAAGGGGGAAAGGCAAAAAACGAAATAAAAAAGGATTATTATCTACCAAAAAATACATAAACAAGTTAGATGAATACAAGAAGCAAAAAAATATATATTTTTAATATGCTGAGGTTTAAACACTACTAAAGGTATGAGAAAGAGAATAAGTGACACTCAAGGAACAAGAGAAGGAAAAAAGTAAGGAAAGAAAAGGGGAAGGAATTTTTTTTTGTTTGTTTTTGTTTTTGTTTTCTCTGTCTTAAAAACTGGACACCGCTAGATCTACGCACAGGTTTGGGAAGAGTCATTTGGCCTTTGGACTTCTGTCTTTTCTGTGGTTGATACCGGTGTTCAGCCTCTATCGGATAAGAATCTGCTGATGCCAAATTTGTTTCACAGTGCTGATTTTTCCCTCTGTGTGTTCCAGGGCCTTCTGCTGGCCACACTTCGCTTTGCTCTCTGTGGTTTAAGCAGGTTGTCTGAACCACCTAGCATTTCCCAGTTGGGCTGCATTTTCCCAAGTGTGTTGGGAGTGTGGAAGGCAGCCATAAGCACTTAGGTCTGGACAGCTGGGAAAATTGTCTTTTTACTTTCCGGAACTTCTAATTAAATTATTAATCTCCCAGGTAAGGAGATGCAGAAATAGTATCACATAAGCCACCAGAGCATTAGAGTTTCTGGTTTCTATAGCGACAAATAGCAGCTAGGTAGCTACGGAGACTGATCGCTTGGCTGACCTCAGGCTCACAGTTGTCACACTCCTAAGTTATTCTTAGTCGGTGAGATCTCCTGGGTAGGTAACCAGGGTGGGACTGTCTTTTCCATGTGCTTCATAGGCTGAACCTCCTGTGTACATACATGTGCATGAAAGCATATGCATTAGGATTACAGGGGTGCTGCCATGCCTGTCTGTGGGTTCTGGGGAACTCAACTCAGCTCTTCTAGTTTGTATGGGAAGTGCTCTACCCCCTGAACCATCTTCCCAGACCTCTAACATTTGCTTTTGTTAACACATGGACCTCTCTCTCACTAGCCACACAGGGCTATGCCTCACCCTCAGCTGAGGTAGAGCAAACTCAGGCTGTCTTTGTGTGCTTGTTCCCTGTTCTTAGTTCCCAGGAGTAGCTCAGTTTTAAGACTGTGTTCTGTCTCAAGATTATACATGCTCCTCTGTCCTAGGAGCCATACAGGGACAAAATATTTGACACTACCAGGAAAGGAATCACTGTCTTGGAAACCCCTGTGGCTGGATCTATGATGATGTGGACTCAGGGCACTGAAAGCAGGACTCCTGGTCTCTTTCCATCATGGCTGCTTGCTTGACTTCTTGAAAGAGTCTCTGGCTCCCCGTTCCTTATAGGGAGCAGTGTGGCTGGAACTGCGTTCAGCTTGGCCACTTTTCTGTTGGTTGCCCTCTTTTTCTCTTCACTGTTTAGATATTGTACCATAAACTTTGAAGATTTTTGTGACTTTCTTTCTTTCTTTCTTTCTTTCTTTCTTTCTTTCTTTCTTTCTTTCTTTCTTTCTTTCTTTCTTTCTTCTTTCTGTTTCTCTTTCTCTTTCTCTCTCTTTCTTTCAAATCCAGCCTTGCCTTTGTTTTGTCTTAATTTTTCTCCTTTATTGGGTTACACAGAGGCCATTTCTAATTTCCCATCTCTCCTCCTCCTTCTCCAAATAATTCTGCTCTTATAAAGTTATCACAAACATATACACACACTCTCACACACATGCACACATACAAAAGCACTCATATATTCGTTGGTTTAAAACTTTTCACCAAAGTTCAAGTGAACTTTGCATTTTCTGAGATAGCAACAATGTATTCATATAAGCGTTTTGGCCCAGTGAAGCCCCTAGGCTCACTCTGAGGAGTAACTTCTAGACACCAAAATAGAGACAGGGAACTGTGCTATGTTGAGGGTGCACAGAACAGGGAACACCCCGGGACTAACTGCAGGTCTCATTTCACTTCAGAATGGTTGTGCCATGCATTTCCGCCTTGTTCTTTTCACAGTGTGTTATGCCAGGCAAAAGTAGTGCGGTACATCAGTTTCACCTTTCTTCAGTGTCTGAATTGTGCTTTGTATCATGGCATCTACGTAGTTTATGATGTATTTCTCATTCTGTTATAAGAGGTAAAAACTTGGCCAGAAATTATTTATACTCAATATCACCTTTTGTATGGATAGGAAAGTTTTAAAAAAGAAGACAAAGATAAAGGCAAACAAATGTCTTGTTTCTAATGATTTTTAAAATAACACATACTATATAAATATAACATTCCTGTGTGTGAGCACACACATGCTT
The DNA here is from genome assembly GCF_907164565.1 of Psammomys obesus. Classification (NCBI taxonomy): domain Eukaryota; kingdom Metazoa; phylum Chordata; class Mammalia; order Rodentia; family Muridae; genus Psammomys; species Psammomys obesus. The sequence continues at coordinate 31,395,640 of NW_026585895.1, forward strand.
CCTGGCTTAGTGAATGTGGACATTTCCATATTACTATATATAATTCTATTGTCATGACAACAAATGACTGTTGGATAACTGTTGTCGATGTACACTCCCTCAGAAGGCTGTATCAAGAGCCATTATTTGATTTGCCTATACACAGATAATCATCTGTTTGGGAATTATTTTAAAAATGTCAGTGTTCCCATTTGAATGAAAAATCGTCTCTATGCTTTTGAGATAAGTAGACACTGATTCAGGAAGGATGCCCATCCTGGGAACCTAGGATGACTGATCCTGCGAGTAGGCTCTTGAGTCCTTTAGGCATGTGACAAGGAATGGTATAGCTGGGTCAAAATGGTAGTTTTTTATTGTTTATTATTATTAGTTACATTTTATTAACTCTGTATCCCGCTCCCTCATTCCCTCCTAATCCCACCCTCCCTCCCTCATCTCCTCCCTGCCCCTTTCCAAGTCCACAGATTGGGGAGGACCTCCTCCCCTTTTGTCTGACCCTGTTTTATCAGGTATCTTCATGACTGGCTGCAAAATCCTCCTCTGTGGCCTAGCAGGACTGCTCCTCCCTTAGGGGGTGGGGAGGTCAAAGAGCCTACCATTGAGTTCCTGTCAGAGGTAGTCCCTGTTCCCCTTATTATGGGAAACCAATTGGTTATTGAGCTACCACGAGCTATGTCTGAGGAAAGGTTCTAGATTATATCCATACATAGTCCTTGGTTGGAGAAACAGTTTCAGAAAAAAACCCTGTGCCCAGATATATTTGGTCCTTGTGGGGCTCCTATCATTTCCAAATCATACTAACTCCCCTTCTGCCAAAGGTTTGGTTATGAGTCTTAGTATTTGTTTTGAAACACTGCTTGGTAGAGTCTTTCAGATGCCTTCTGCGGTAGACTCCTGTCATACGTCCAATGCACATCTCATTTGTCTTTCTAAGTGAGGATTGATCATCTTACCCCATGTCTGCTTTCTTCTTTATCTTCTTTAGGTGTATAGACTTCATTATGTTTATCATATCTTGTAGGTCTATATAAGCGAGTATATACCATGTTTGTCTTTCTCCTTCTGGGGTACTTCACTCAGAATGATCTTTTCAAGATCCCACCATTTGCCTGCAAATTTCATGATTTCCTCCTTTTTGATTGCTGAGTAGTATTCCATTGTGTAAAAATGCCACAATTTCTGTATCCATTCCTCCGTTGATGGGCATCTGGGTTGTTTCCAGGTTCTGGCTACTACAAATAAAGCTGCTACAAACATGGTTGAGCAAATGTCCTTTTGAGCAAATTTTAGGTATATACCTAGCAGTGGTATAGCTGGGTCTTGAGGAAGTGTTATTCCTAATTGTCTGAGTAAGCGCCAGATTGACTTCCAAAGTGGTTGTAGCAGTTTACATTCCCACCAGCAGTGGAGGAGGGTTCCCCTTTCTCCACAACCTCTCCAGCATGTGTTGTCACTTGAGTTTTTGATCTTGGCCATTCTGATAGGTGTAAAGTGAAATCTCAGGGTTGTTTTGATTTGCATTTCCCTAATGGCTAATGAGGTTGAGCATTTCGTTAAGTGCTTCTCTGCCATTCGATATTCCTCTACAGAGAATTCTCTGTTTAGCTCTGTTCCCCCATTTTTTAATTGGATTACTTGGTTTGTTGCTTTTCAGCTTCTTTAGTTCTTTATATATACTGGATATTAGCCCTCTGTCAGATAAAGGGTTGGTGAAGATTCTTTCCCAATCTGTAGGCATTCGTTTTGTTTTGATGATGGTGTCCTTTGCTTTACAGAAGCTTTCAGCTTCATGAGGTCCCATTTATTGATTGTTGATCTTTGAGCCTGTGCTGTTGGTGTTCTGTTCAGGAAGTTTTCTCCTGTACCAATGAGTTCTAGGGTATTCCCCACTTTTTTTCTAGCCTATTTAATGTGTCTGGTTTTATGTTGAGGTCTTTGATCCACTTGGACTTTAGTTTTGTGCAGGGTGATAAATATGGATCTATTTTCATTTTTCTGCATGTAGACATCCAGTTAGACCAGCACCATTTGTTGAAGCCACTTTTTTCCATTGAATGGTTTTGGCTGCTTTGTCAAAAATCAAGTATTCATAGGTGTGTGGGTTTATTCTGGGTCTTCTATTCGGTTCCATTGATCCTCCTTTCTGTTTCTATGCCAATACCATGCAGTACATACAGCTCTGTAGTACAGCTTGAGATCGGGGATGGAGATACCTCCAGATGATCTGTTGTTGTACAGGATTGTTTTGGAGATTCTGGGTTTTTTGTTTCTCCATATGAAGCTGAGAGTCTTTTTTTTTTCAAGGTCTGTAAAGAATTGAGTTGGTATTTTGATGGGAATTGTGTTGAATCTGTAGATTGCTTTTGGCAGGATGGCCATTTTCACAATGTTAATCCTACCAATCCATGAACATGGGATATCTTTCCATCTTCTGATATCTTCTTCAATTTCTTTCTTCAGAGACTTGAAGTTTTCCTCAAACAGGTTTTTCACTTGCTTGGTTAGTGTCACCTCAAAGTACTTTATGTCATTTGTGGCTATTGTGAAGGGTGTTGTTTCCCTTGTTTCTTTCTCGGCCCTTTTGTCTTTGGTGTACAGGAGGGCTTCTGATTTTTTTTTTTTTGAGTTGATTTTGTATCCAGCCACTTTGCTGAAGGTGTTTATCAGTTGGAGGAGTTCTCTGGTTGAACTTTTGGGGTCGCTCATGTATACTATCATATCATCTGCGAATAGTGACACTTTGACCTCTTCCTTTCCGACTTGTATCCCCTTGATCTCCTTCAACTGTCTTATTGTTCTAGCAAGGACTTCAAGTACTATGTTGAAGAGGTATGGAGAGAGTGGGCAGCCTTGCCTTGTCCCTGATTTCAGTGGGATTGCTTTAAGTTTCTCTCCGTTCAGTTTGATGTTGGCTATAGGCTTGCTGTATATCGCCTTTACTATGTTCAGGTATGTGCCTTATATCCCTGATCTCTCCGATACTTTAAACATGAATGGATGTTGGATTTTGTCAAATGCTTTTTCAGCATCTAGGGAGATTATCATGTGGTTTTTCTCCTTCAGTTTGTTTATGTGGTGGATCACATTGATGGATTTCCGTATGTTGAACCACCCTTGCCTACCTGGGATGAAGCCTACTTGGTCATGGTGGATGATATCTTTGATGTGTTCTTGGATTCAGTTTGCAAGTATTTTATTGAGTATTTTTGCATCCATGTTCATTAGAGAGATAGGTCTGAAGTTCTCTTTTTTTGTTGGGTCTTTTTGTGGTTTAGGTATCAAGGTGACTGTGGCTTCATAGAATGAGTTTGGTAATGTTCCTTCTGTTTCTATTTTGTGGAATAGTTTGGAGAGAATTGGAGTTAGCCCTTCTTTGAAGGGCTGGTGGAATTCTGCACTGAATCCATCTGGCCCAGGACTTTTTTTTGGAAGGAAGACTGTTGATGACTGCTTCTATTTCCTTGGGGGAAATAGAACTATTCAATCTTTCTACCTGATCTTGACTTAATTTTGGTAAATGGAATCTATCAAGAAAATTGTCCATTTCTTTTAGATTTTCGAATTTTGTGGCATATAGGCTTTTGTAGTATAACCTAATGACTGCTTGGATTTCCTCAGTGTCTGTAGTTATGTCCCCCTTTTCATTTTTTATTTTGCTGATTTTTTTTCAGAATTATTTGCACTGATCTCTAGAGTGGCTGGAGGAATTTGTAATCCCACCAATAATGAATGAATGAAAGTTCTCTTTTTTCCACACCCTTCTAGTATATGTAATCAGCTCCCTGCCCCATTCTTTATATGGTAAGATGAAATCTTAATGAGATTAATTGAGGTGAGATATCTGGGACACAGATTTCTGGCTCTGGAGTGGCTCAGGGCAGGTTAACTGTGTCTTGAATTGCAGGAGCCTGACAGAAAGTGGGAGGTGGGGTGTGGGTTGGAGACTGATTGATTTGCTTTTCAAAGGCATTCTTATAGGCATGTTGCTTATTGTCACTAAGCATTAGCTACCTTGAGGTGAACAGATTCTTCCTGTTCTGCGAGGTATGGTGAGGCATGCTGGAATCCCACCTACTCAGAAGACTGAGCTTGGAGAATTATAAATGTGAGGTCTCTGAGACATAAGCAGAAACTCATCTACATCGCTATTGCATCCGGACAAAGTCTATGGGTCCTAATTGCTAGTAGTTACAGATGCTGTGTTTTCTCCTCCCTTACTCTAGCTTTAAACAGACACCTCACTTTGATAAGCTGCTCATTTTTCAAATCTTTCTGATCCATTGTTTGCTTTTTCTTACTTTAAGTCTAGATAAAATTCAGTGATGACATCAGCCACACCATAGCCTGAGTGCTATGCTGTTTTGAAATTTCCTGAATAAGTTGGACCCTCAATTTTAAATTCAACCTCACTCAAGTTTTAAGAACTGTGAAGAATAGAGTCTGATTCTTTGCCAGAACATATTATTAATGTTTTCCAGCTCAGTTTCCTACAGAATCCTTTTTCCACTTTGAAATCTCATGATTTTCTGTTTACTCTTGGCCTTTCTCTTAGCTTTATAGTCTTAGGAGCACCGATTAAGTTCTGCTTGTAGCACACCAAAGCTTCACTCTCCTTCAGTTCCAAACTCTTCCAAATTCTTCTCACAAACCAATTTCAAAAGCATCTAAATTACAAAGTGGGACCCCACCCTGGTATCAATTTCATCTGTTAGTTTCTTTTTTTCACGGATGTTATAAACAGCTGACAAGAAACAGACATTTATCTTGGTGTATGGCTTGTGCGAATACAGCCGTCCATGGCAGAGAATGCATGGCTATAGGTGGCAGTGTGGCATCAGGAGTATGGCAGCTGCTTGCTCATATCTAGAAGGGATGGAGAGCAGTGTGGATGTGGCAGGATGGGACCAGGTACAATGCATAGCAAGAGCTTATCCCCTGGGACATCCTGCCCTCAGTAGACTCTACCTCCTAAAGATTCCACAGCCTGGGGAAGGAGAGATGGCTCACTGATAGAGAGTCCTCATTGCTCTTCCAGAGGACCTGGGTTCAATTCTCAAAATCCACATGGAGGCTCAGAACCATCAGGGGATATAACATCTTCTGGTGCACATACAGGCATACAGGAAAAAGCACTCATAGATGGAATTACAGACATACAGGAAACACACACACACACACATACACTCAGATAGAAAAGTCTTTTTAAAGATTCAGTAGCCACCTGAAAGTACCTCCCACCAACTGTGGACCACACATTCAAACAGGTGAGCCCCGAGAAGACATTTCACACTTCATCCATGACGGAGCTCAGTACAAGTTACTGAGCACTCTATCCAGTTATTAGAAGCTCTGAAGAAAAGTCTGGATTCTAAAGTAGATTTTAAAGAGCATCAGGAGCGATGAGAAGGTGGCTGAGCCTAAAACCCAGGACTGCTTATGTCTGAAAGGTGGAGGTGGAGATAGAGTACGAAATGACTCAGGTGATTTAAGCATCACCTGATGTTTAAATCTCTGAGGTGACAAGAACACAGAGAGAAAGAACTCTAGAAAGAATTTATAGTGTGAGGAGAGGGTCGCTCTACTGATTAACACCCAAGGTAAGACCTGAAGATTGTGTGACTGAGGAGCCATGAAGACTTCTAGTGTGCAGAATAACAGAAGTGTTACCATGGAAACCAGATGGCAGGCATTAACTTGCGTGTGATATGGAGTCAGCAAAGCAGACCCCTGACTTTGAGAAGCTTAATGAAGAAAGGAAGAAAAGGGATAGTATTTTCGATTACTAGGGATAATTACTGCACACTTCAAATCCCATTTTCTTAATGCCAGTTTTGTGGGGCTTGTTTGTGCCATACAGCTCTAGGGGGGAGAATTGGATTTACCTTTCTATGTTGTCATTGTGTTTCATCTGCTTGTCTCCTCCATGAAATTGTAAGCATAAAAACAAGAGTGCTACACTCCTTGGCTTTACATGCTCCACACTGAAAATTGGTCCTGGTGCAAACTATGTGGCAAATATACATTTTGAACAAAAGGGTGAGCGGGTATATTTTTGCAAAGCAATTTTCTCACCCAGTTTTGTCATAAATTACACCTGTTCAACCCAATCGGTATGCATATGTTTTTCCTCTTTGCTTCTTTTACTTCGAAAATGTAATTGTCAGTTTGTTTCCTTCAGAAATACCTTTCAATTTTTTTACCATTTGTATATGCGCATATGTGAGTGTATGTGCGCATGCGAATATGTGCATTTATGAACATATTATGGGCACCCATGAACATGCTCGTGAAGGCCAGGTGACCTGGCTCTTCACGTTCTAACCTAATCTCTGAGACACTCTCACTAAGCCTGATTCTCACTGGTTTTTGACCGATTTGACTGGCCAGCAGGCCCCAGGGAGGTTCCAGGTGTCTTCAGCCACGCCTGACTTTTCACATGGGTGTTCGTTATATCAACTCAGTACCTCATGTTTGGTCAGCACGCACTCTTACTCCTCTGAGCTATGACCTTCTAGCCGTGTATTTTCTAGACCCGAATGAATGTAATAGAAACCTAATATAAACTCTTTTGCCATGAAGTGTGAGAAAAAAAAAACAAAAACAAAAAACATCTGCTAGCTCTCTTGGCTTCTTCAGAGCCTGAGGATGCCCGTAGTTTGAGGACCACAGTTAGCTGAGACATCCTGCAGGGATGCCGCCGTTGGTTCTGCTGCCGGTTTAGACCACCACGTTTTCAGTTCTCACTCGAAGGCGCGCTCCCAGGAATATGGGCCAGGAACTTCTTGCGAAAACAGTGACTGCCTTCCTCAAGCTCTGAGCCCAGGGGGTTTACTTTTCTCTTTGGAACAAAAGCAAGAATGATGGTACGACCCCAGTTCTCTTCGACTTATCTTTTAGGTCCACTGTCTGCCGCACAGAGTCCTCTCTAGTTCTGCTCTAATGAACTGGAGAACACTTCCTGCATAGGGACACATTCCAAGGACCATTAGCATCCCTGGGTTCCTTGGTTTTAATACTTTGTTCCAGGACTCATCCAAATTGATGAGTCCAAGGTCAGTGTCTGACTGACAGACTGAAAGGAAACAGAACAAAGAGATAAAAACAAAACCCAGACAAATATGATGAGACTTTTGCTGACATTCCTGAAAAAAAAAAGCTGTTGTTTGGAGGTTATATGAAGTGGACACAGACTAAATAGATGGCACCGTCTCTCTCTTCTCAGTAGACTTCTTATAGGGAATTAGGTTCTGCTTTCCAAAGATGGCTGTTGAATTTACATGAGCTGATCTTAGCTTTGTTGTACACAGAACAGCTTTAACGATGCACTCCTTTTGTAGGAATTAAACAAACTGGTTCCTAAGGATACTAGTCATCTCCCTAACTGGTTTAGAAAAATTATAAATTTGCTAATTGTCCTGAAATTCAAGTGAGGAGACTCTTCAATGAGAAAAATAAAATAAGAATCTTAGCAAAACTGCAGAGACACCTACCCCAGAAATGAAGGGCTAAGAAAAGCATTCTCAGGAGTGAGTGACAGAGAAAGGAGAAAACTCTAGTGTCTCAGGCCTGCGATAGCACTGGTTCTGAGGAAAGCTGGACAGTACACAGAGTGTCAGCCTAGAACAGTGGGCGAAGATACAGGGATTCTTTTGGCTTCCATATTTTTCCACTTGTTTGAGTTTCTCTGAAGATGTTAAAAAATCTTGGGCTCAGATGACAGCAATCTACTCCCCACATCCTGTCATCCTGCAGCCTGTTCACAGATGCAGTCAGGTTCATCAGGTGCGGAAGGGGTGTGGTCTTTGAAGGGAGAGCAGCCGCCTAAGAACTGGAAAAGATCATCCTGAATGAGCTATCCCAGAAGCAGAAAGATGCAGGTGGCATATACTCACTCATATAGACATATAATATAGGATAAACCTACTAAAATCTGTACACCTAAAGAAACTAATCAAGAGGGAGGACTCTTGCTAAAATGCTCAATCTCCAGAAAGGCAAAGAGGATGGACATCAGAAGAAGGAGAAAAGGGGGAATAAGTCAGGAGCCTGACACAGAGGACCTCTGAAAGGCTCTGTCTTGCAGAGTGTCAAAGTAGATGCTGAGACTTATGGCCAACCTTTGGGCAGAGTGCAGGGAATCTTATGAAAGAAGTGGAAAACAGTAAGATCTGGAGAGGACAGAAACTCCACAAGGAGAGCAACAGAACCAAAAAATCTGAGCACAGGGGTCTTTCCTGAGACTGATACTCCAATAAAGGACTATGCATGGAGATAACCTAGGACTCCTGCACAGATGTAGTCCATGGCAGTTCAATGTCCAAGTGGGTTCCATAGTAATGGGAACAGGGACTGTATCTGACATGAACTGATTGGCCTGCTCTTTAATCACCTCCCCCTGTGGGGGGAGCAGCCTTACCAGGCTACAAAAAAAGACAGTGCAGCCACTCCTGATGAGACTAGCAGACTAGGATCAGAAGGAAGGAAAAGAAGTCCTCCCCTATCAGTGGACTTGGGGAGGGGCATGCGTGCAGGAGTGGGGGGAGGAAGGGAGGGATTGGGATGGGAGGAGGGAGGGGACCACAGGGGGGATACAAAGTGAATAAAGTGTAAAGTATTTTTCTTAAATAAAAGAACACTTAAAAAAAAAAGATCACTAACTGTCCACCTCTAGCATATTCCAGATACTCAGTGTGTTACTCTTCTTTCTGTTACTGGAACAAATACGTGAGATGGTTGGGAATCTAAGAAACAGGTTCACTTTGAGAGATAATTTCATGTCTCAGTCCATAGTTACTTGGTCCTATTGCTCTGGGCCTATGAAGGCATGAGACATAATGCAAGAGTCCTGTTCGTATGTGTCAGCCAGGAAGCAAAGAAGAGAGAGGAGGGGCCAGGAGATTCACTACTTCCTTCAAACGCACCCCCTCCCAAATACAAATTCCCTTCCGCCAGGCTCCAACTCATAAAAGATACAGTGCTTTCTTCCAGAGGCTGCCCTTAAAGCACGGGTCACTGGGGTTCAGTTAAGATCCAAACGCAGGTGACCAGCGATCTCAGCTGGTAAAGGTGCTTGGTGTCAAGCCTGATGACATGAGTTGATTCTCTTGAAGCCCCCGTATGCTAGAAGAAATGAAAACAAAAAATTCCTTTGACTTTCTATATCTATGTTGTGCCATACACTTACCCACATTAGTACATACAGAAATAAAATAAATAAATGTACTTTAAGAAATATCTAAAACCTAGTATTCAATTTGCTCACGCATAAGAAGAAAGGCTACTTTCTGCCTTTTACAGTTGTAGGGAGATTAGGGAGAAACAGAAGCAAATAGTCTAAGACCCTGTAGAGAATATAATAAGTAAATAACTGGGAATTTTACTTCTCTTGTCCTCATTTTAATCACTTCACAACAGACATCATTCCCACTGCCCCAAGCAATAACAATAACAAAAGAACAAATAAACTATAAGAATGTTTCATCCTTTCCCCTTCCTCTGGTGTTTTGAGAATTACTCAGTGTGATTGAAGAGAACAGATATAGTTCAGAGTAAGGATGCTTCTCTAGCCCATACAAGGTTCTGTTTTCACACCTATATAAACTGATGAAAACAAAAAAATAAAACAAAAAAAGGTGAAAGAATCAAGGTTAGAGCATCTATGACTGTCCTGGAATGTGCAAAGAACGATTTTATGTCTCTTTCTCTTTATTTAGTTGTCAACAAACTGTTCTGTTTATATAAGTTGTTGTGGAAAATGACATAAAGAATTTATAGATTTCATTGTAGCATAACTATTTCCTTGTGAGGCTGTCCCATGTAAGTAGTCCTATTTTCATAAGAATACCTTCAATTTTTAAGAGACTGTTTTCTCCTGGAATCCTTTCCCATTCACAAAGGCAGTGATAAAGTACAATTTAAATAATATAGCCAGGTAGCAACATAACAGAGGATGACTTAAGATATACTGACTTTGAAATAAATATGTATCTGGTATAAAGAATATGTATATTTGCTAAATTTGTATGTCTATGTTCCCAGGAGGTGCAATTGGGAGAATACATTCTACTTTGAAAAATATTTTTGCTTGGGGCTGGCTGTATTATAGCTTATATAATACTAATTAAGCTCTGGCTTAGAGCTATGTATTAGTCTTAAAGTTTGGCAAGATTCCATTGTGTATCTGAAAGGGTAAATAACAAGGTAATTGTGCACATATTTAAGGTGATGAGGGAAATACCCACTCCATTTGGCAGTGACTCTAAATGTACTCCACAATACGAAGGGGAAATGACCATTAGGTGTCGAGTACTGAGCAGACTCTGGCTTTTTTAAAAGTAACATTTTCCTGAGATAAACCGTAAGTAACCCACAAGATCCTGAGATTAAAAGAAAAAAGTAATCATGAAACAAAATGCAGAGACTGTTATTTAAGGCAGATTTCTATTTGTTGTCTGTATTTATAAAAGGGCTGGAGATTTCCAGGGACTATTTTATAAACTGACATCCAAAGACTACAAAAGCTCCTTCTAGGTAAATGATCTTACTTTGGTATTACTAGGTATAGTTCATGAATTTCTAAATAGAGTTGGCTTGCTGCATTTAACTTATTGAACCTTTATTGTTTATTCAAATAATCCAAATTAATGTTCAAAGAGATCATTAAATGTATGCTTAACCTATCAAGACTTTGAGTGCCAAGTTTACCTTAGAATCTTTCTATAAATATTAAGTAACTTGCTGATTGATCAAAAAAGCTTTATTATTATTATTATTATTATTATTATTATTATTATTATTATTATTATTTTATGTAGGGACCATGAATCCCTGCTGGCCTTGAACTTGCTCTGTAGCTGTGGATAGCCTTAGCCTTTACCTACAAAGTGCTCAGATTACAGGTGTCTTTCACCACACCGGTTCTGAAGACTTGGAATCACAGAAGAGTGTCTCCATGCACGTGCTCTGTCTGCCTGCATGGCCAGTACTGGTGACTTGCTGGCAGGCACTGAGAACAAAGAAGCTGGAATGCCTGAGCATGTGTCTATGGTAGGAATCCAGGCCTGAGGGCCCGAGCCACCACTAGCAAACTGTTCCCCTTGAACTTGCTTTCTCCCTTGTCTTTCCTTATAGCTACCTTGATTTTGGTTCTCTTCCTGGGGGCATCACTGGCTCTCAGCAGTTGGCCTAAGAGGTAAGACTTCCTTCATTGGTGTCATAACTTACATCTGCTCTCTCATGAAGTGGGAGAACCATCTGCTTCCTAGTGAATATCGGTGTTCTGCACACAGACCTGGAGAAGGAGATAGTGCTTGGTCTCCCCACAGGCAGGGGCCACAGAGTGCATCAAAGGAGAGGAGAAGGGATCTTGACGGTTGTGATCTCATCACCATTTCATTTAGGGGCACAGTAGAGTCTATCATAAAGCAAATTTCTTCTTTTTGTATAATTCTTTTAAGAAAAATGAACAGGTCTGTGTCTGGTGGTACTGTTGCCATTTACACATAGAAGCTTAAAACTGCAATAACAATTCTCATTTTTAACAAACACACCACTAATTAAGAGTCAACAGAGTAAACGCTAGTGCCATTTCTCTAGTTTTCATTAGTGTTGACATGCAGCAATAACAATTTGTTGAAGACTTTTGTGAATCAGCCCTTCTCCATCTGGAAGTGCTCACCCATTGCAAAGGCATCATTAAAAAACAGTTTTCATTCACAAAGTGAGGTGAGAGGAACTGTTTCTCAGGGATGTATTTATATGAGATTGTGTATATCCAGTGCACACATTATATATATCTGTGTGTGTGTGTGTGTGTGTGCGCACGCGCTCGCGTGCGCGCATGTGCATTGCATGTATATAATATCTTTGTAAATAAGAAAAAAGCATATAGAGGCAGCTGTTGATAAAACACTGAAAACAATGAAGAGGCAACTCAGATTCTAATGCAATGCCACTTACAAGCATAAAAATGGACTGAGAAATGGCTCAGCTGGCAGAGGCAGTTTCTGAAGACCTGAGTTTGACTTCTGGAACTCATGTGGTGGAAGAAGAGAAGCAATTCTTGCAAGTTTTCCTGACTTCCACACACGCACTGCAGCACGTGGACAATCACTGCAAATAACGTGGTCCTGGGGAATAGTTTCAAATTCTAATCTCTGAGCATAGTAAATACCCCCTTCACTGTCTCCCATGTGGCGGATCACAGTTTTTATGTTTTGCTTTGTTTTGTTTTCCTAATTCATCTGTAAGCAAAGTAAAGTGATTGGAGCTTTTCATTTTCTTTTGGGTTTCCCAAATAAACCCATCCATCAGTACAGGGTGAGAGCCCTTCAGAAAGTAGAGGCTGGGGTGCTGGTAAAGAGAAATGTTTCAGATCTTCTGCCCAAGTTTCCCCCTGAATGCCTTGGACCCTCCCAGTTGCTTTACTGTGTGGATTCAGCTGTGTTTACTGGCTTCAGAATCCCTCTTTGGGCAGATGTCTCATCCTCATCTATTAATGTGTCAATATGGAGGAGAAAATTGACCCTTATCTTAATCAAAATGTTTTCTTAACTCACAGTATACACGTTCATTTTAGTAGGAGGGCTGATTCACTATCTTAATAAATTTGAGTTGGAAACAACCTGAAAAGCTGGCCAAAGGTGAGAAGAAGCACAAGGAGGCGTTATTTTATGAAATTCCCCCAAATTCCATAGCAGAATGCTTGCCAAACAATATGACTCTAAGTAAATCCTTTTGGTGCTAAGGGTTTTAGTAAGCGCATGCCTAAGCCATTTGCATGCTAGGAGCAAATGCAGAGCACGTGTTCCCAAACACGTTTGTTTGGCAGGAACATGCACTCCAGAGCCAAGAATCTGAACACTGGCCGGAAACAAGAGAGGGTGTAAAAAGTCCCCGTATAGAAATGTAATGCTTGTCCTTGATGTCTAAGCTCATCTCTTGCAACAATGGGAAATTGGTTTAACAAACGAGAGGGGTGTGGCTTGTTTGATGCAGGGCTTGGTCATAGCAATTTGGCTGCATGAGACAGATTTTGTAAAGCAGAAAATACCCTTGCACTTTCAACTTGTTGTACCTAAAGCCACAAGGCAGGATTTCTGGTTTCATTCATGGTGAAGTGATCGGGCTGTGGAGCAAATGCTTAAAATACCACCAAAGAGATTTAAAACAAACAAACAAACAAACAAAAAACAAAACAAAACACTCATACTCATGTGACAATCCCCATGTTAATTAATTAATAATATTTTTTATTCCGAACAATATTATTTATCTACTTCAAAGTTGATAGAAGAGACAATGATGCATTCATGGTAGCCATTCCATTTTGTTAGGATACTTGATTGAAAATATTAGGACCGATACAAATATTTTTACTTACTTAATTCGTGGTTCATCATGTCAGGGTACACACGAGGTGGTCAGAGGACTACCTCCTTCTACCATGGGGCGCCAGCATTAAGCTCAGATCATTGGGCTCACAGAGCATTAGTGTTTGTCTACGGAGCCATCTTGCCAGCCCCACAATATGATTTTTACTATACACAGTAGAAAAGAATCTGAAGGAATCTGGTTGCGCAGGTCCAAGAATAAAGTTACAATTTGGGAAAGGGAAACATTTTTTACCTTGACAATCTTTACGAATGAAATATTATGCTACAGATAGAGTATTACTGACTAATTTTGCTTACTACTACTTACTTCTTTTCCACTGTATGATGAGCCATATTGGCAATAACCCTAGAATCACAGTTGGGTTTCTCCTGTGGCCAGTTATATTTACTGTGATCCCTGAACAAAATCCTTCATGGCTTCTGATCATCTCAGTACTATGTGAGCAGTGGTGACATGGAAGAACAGCATAGATGGGTTCAGCAAGATCCAGGTATCAATTCCAGCCGGAGGTAAAATATTTCCTTGACCTTGGAGCTAGTTATGAGGTCCAGAAACGTCTATTTTTTCTCCTTAACTCTAGGAATGATACTGGTACCTACCTCCTGGGGTTGCAGTAGTCACTTTCCTCATTTGCCTTTACGTGGTCACCCCTTGCTATGTAACACAGGGAGGGTTCTTTTCATTTTCATGTGGAGTTATGAGAAATGGTGACTCAGAACTTCCCAAGCATATGAAGCGCAGTTCTTCTAGTAGTGACACTCTCTGGATTAAGTGTAGCATTTTGTTGGGACACAGAAATGCGGATTACAGTAAGAGGAGCAATCGCTTCATCCTCTTTTTGCCAATAGCAATAGCATCTTCTAAAGAAAAGAATTCTTTTTCTTCACCATTTTAGTGGTTCATGAAGGTGATTGCACAAGTGTTGAGATTCACAAATCTCCTCCCCTCCTTTTTTATTATCCAACATCTACCATGAGACTGATCTTTACAGCACTAGTTAATTTTCATACAGACCCTTGGATAAAAGAAAAGCAAAGATGTCATTAAAAAAAAAAAAAACAATCCTTAAAGTTGAGATGTGAGAAACCTGGAAATCCCATAAGGAATGATTATCTTGAAAGGTTTAGAGCCGTCCCTGCTTCTGCTGAATGAGGCATATTGTGAGCATACAACCTGTCTCCTGGAATGTTGACACCTGGTCCCAATCAATGTTGAGATGAAAACCCCAAACTCAAACAATTGGGCATAAAGACATTGGGACATGTCACAAACATTTATTGAGCACCAGGTACGTGTTAGGTGTTAAGGAAATGGTGGTGAGTGTCTCGGGACTCTAGGTTATACCAGCGTTGTCTTCACTGAAATAATATATGACATTGAAAATTCTAATATAGTAGTTGGACCGTGACACGGTGCTTATCTAGGAGTGGGAGACAGGTGGTTAATCCTCTGGGATGCAGGCCATCTGGGTCGCACACAAGGCTTGATTGAACTGAATACAGTTGTCAGAGAACACTCTTCTGTCTTCCTGTAGCTTCTGTGTTGTTCTAATTTCTGCAGTGTGGCAGAACCCTCACCTACAAGGTCATACTCACGGCACTTCCATTACTGGTTTCCAAAACTCTCCCACCAATCAATTCTTGCATGCATTTCGACCTTTGTAGAGGGTCTGTGGGGCTTTGGCCTTGTGAACCTTATCTGCCTTCTGGCTTTTGAAGGGTTGTTGGCTTTCTCACTGTGTTCAGTAACAAAAGGCTAGGATTCTCATCACTTCTCAGTAAAGCCAACCTGACCAAACTATGAAGTTTACCTTTGACATTAATGCTAAACTGAATAAACATCACTGAGAACTGTAGCCAAGGGGCATACTGAAGTGTGTTTCAGTGATTTCTTACCTTGTTGAACTACATACAGATACACACGCACAAAAAAGGCAAAGGAAGCCCAGAGGAGATTGTTATAAGAAGAAATACACAAAAATTACTAAAATTAGAACTGCATGCCTGTGTCCAATCAATTAGACAAATTTCATACCAGTGCTTTAAAGTATTTCCCAATGGAAGCAGAAATCCGTCATCAAAAGGATTCAGTGAAGAAAAGTTAATTTCCTACCTAAAACAAACTTTTTATACTGCAGATTGAGTAAGAACTTGGTCTCTGGACTCCAGTAGTCTAGAAATGAAGCCCTTTTCCACCATGGGGCAGTCAAATGATCTTGGACAAATTATATATTCTTTCTAAACTTGATCTGTGTCAGCACTTAAAAGAACCAAACTCTGAAGTGGCATCTAAAAGAGCACAGTTAGCCTCCCTCCTGGAAGTGGCCTGTTTGTATAATTGTCTCATGTTGGATGCAGGCTGCAGGAACGACTTCCCTCCAAACAACAGAACATTTCGGAAGAAACAGGGTGGGGGAACGCAGGTTAGGGGTTAGAAAGATGGAAGCTTCCTTCACAGGAATCCATTCTCTTGTTTGTTTCAACTCCCTTGCCTTCCAAGGAGCAACCTACTGTGCTGGCACCATGAGTATTAAAATTCCCAAGTGGGAAGCAGCTAATGTCTCCAGGTAAGAGCCCAGTGTGACCACAGCCAAAGGCGCAAGCATGAAGCAGGACCTTGCACATGCTGCTGAGTGACAGTGCCTCTGCCACTGAGTGACGCTCCAGCCTGAAAGCAGGTTTTCCAAATCTTGCTAATAGTAGACATGAGCCTAAGGCACCCAGCTCAGCTCTGCTCTTTTCCTAATCAACAACAGTAACTATGAGATTATAAGTGTTTATAGCTTTGAACTTCCAGAGTGGAGTTATTTTGTTACAAAGCATTAGGATACTAATACAAACTAGAATAATAACTATAACTGTGTTGGGCTATTGGGCTATTGGGCTGTTACAAACAGAACCTGGACAAAGCAGATGTACAGTACTGTCACTGGTGGCCACAGTTACTTTTTTTTTTTTACACTGAGAGAAATCAAAAGAGCTTATTTCTAATATTTTGAAATAAAAAGAATTGAATCAAATAATTTCTGTGGGAGTAACTTTGTTTTTCACATCTAATTCTCCCTCTTTATAAACCGTAGTTTTCAGTAACAGAATGTTCTTCAATCATCTCCTCTTTAAGAGGAGAAAACCTGCAGTGAAACAGTCCAGAGGAGTCTGACTTCAGAAACAGCTGTAGATTTCTAGATAACCCACAATCTACACCCACACACCCTGCCCAGTATTTTCAGTGACTCCCAGAAAAGCTAGCTATCCGTCAAGCTTTCTGTGCTGGAAACACCATTGTGGAAATACATTCTTCTCATTCATTTCTAAGCCCCTCTGGGTGGATTTCTGTGATAAGCCACATTACTTATGTGTTGTTGAATTCTGTCTGCAGACTTAAATTAATGAATTCGCTAGTATCTTTACAGAGGCATTCATTTTTCTAGGCATCTCCTTCACAGCAAAAGTCAAATGTTCCGAAGACCAACAGCTTCGACAATGGAGCATTTGAGCATGACTTACTTTTCTAGAAGTAGGTCATGCTTCAAGATAAGGATAAAGTATGGACAGAAATAATTACCCTTATCTTTCTCCATGTTTCCTGTGTCCATCCTTGTAGACAGATGGAAGAAATTCCAGTATATAAAATGGAAAGAAAAGTTAGTACAACACCAGAATGGTTGAACCTCCCCCTACTCTTGAAAGTGCAGCATCATTTTAAAAATGCTTTAAAATTCGGGCCGTATGCCTAGGCTGTGATTCAACCGTGGCCAACCTAGGGATTCTGCAGACATTAATGGCTTAGTTGCAATACTATCAAAAGGGCCAGAGCCTCTTCTCTCAGCAAGATTTGTATGCTTAACTGATAAAGAGTGAAAGAAGCCATTAGTGCCTTTGACCTTTCCCAAGGAGGGCCAGGGAAACACAAAGGACAGATCCTGGAGGTGTCTGCCGTGTCCAAACATATTCAGCAACTGAGCCATAGGTCATCACGAGAAATTCTGATCTGTTCTCAGCAGAAAAAGCTTAAGCACCACACAAGCAGCTGTCTTAGAATACTGGCAAGGGAAGTTATTGTTTTGACCCTGCATGCATTAGATAAATGAAAGCCATACTTGGAGAGGCTGCGGAGAATGCAGGAAATATGTCTATGACACAACAGGGCTACCTTTGCCTCCAACTTTCTATGCAAGCTTGCACAAGTTTTAATCCTTTAAACTTTGAATTAGAGTACCGAAGTCAAGTGAGTCTGTGTGAAAACAAAGCAAAATACATAGATTTTGTGCCTTTTTTTTCTTTTTTTGTTTTTCAAGATAGGATTTCTCTGTGTAGCTCTGGTTGTCCTGGAACCTGTTCTGTAGATCAGGCTGGCCTTGAACTCAGAGATCCACCTGCCTCTGCCTCTCAGGGCTGGGATTAAAGATGTGTGTTACCACTGTCTGGCTGATATGTTTGTGTATGTATATATATATATATATATACACATATACATATACACTCACATATATACATATATATACATATATGTGTATATATAATACTCTGATTTTTTCACATGTTTAAAAACACTATGAGAACAGAATTTAATTATAGCATCGTCACTTGCCTTTTCTCCTTCTAAGCCCTGAATATTCCATTTCTCCATCTCTTACAAATTCATGCCTTTTTTCACTAGTTGTTATTATATGCAGATGAGTATATGTCTATACATATATATTCCTAAATATAACCTGTTCCGACCATACAGTGCTACTTGTATGTGTGTTTTCAAGTCTGCTCATTTGGCACTAGAACAAGCAATCCCTGCCTCATATTCTTCTTTTTCATTTGTCTCTCTTTTGAAGAATTTTAGGCCTCTCACAGAAATTTTACAGTGCTTTAGCAACAAGTGTACCCAGAATTCTAACATTTGCATTTTTTTCTTCAGGTCTCTTACCTTTGGCATGGCTAGGTCAGAAGGTTAAACACACATACACAAACACACACACACACACACACAGAGAGAGAGAGAGAGAGAGAGAGAGAGAGAGCTGCTAATAACTCAGGATCTATTTCTTATTTAAAAAAAACGACATCATTCAAAGGAGCACATAAGTTGGGCTGGCAGCTCAGAAGTCAAAGGTTTAGCATGGCTCAGAGAGCTACACACCAACAGTGAAGAGATGAGCAGAAGCAGTAGCTGAAGAGGGAGCGGGAAATGAGCTAGGAGCACCCTGGCAGTTAACCCTGTACTCTAAGCAGAAGATGCCAAGGGAAGAAAGGGCAACAAAAAGATGGAGTGGTCAAAAGTCCTGCCAAATCATTCAAAAGGCATAAAAGTGTCTAGTCACTGGTTCTCAGCCAGGGCTGAATATTTAATTATGTCCAAAGTGTTTTTGGTTTTGCCTTTGCTTTTTTAAATTATTTTTGTAAAGCAAGTCATTCATCTCTTTTGTCAGAATCACTTGGGAACTTTGACGTTTGTAGTACTCCAGAGCACCTCAGGCCTAGCTGATAAGCAGATTAAAATACGATCCCTAGAGCTGGAGTGATGGCTCCGTGGTTCAGAGTACTTGCTGCTCTTCCAGAGTTCCCTGACTTAATTCTGAAGCACCCACGTGGCATCTCACAGCAGTCTGTGGCTCTGGTCCCTGAGATGCAGCTCCCTCTTCTGACCTCTGAGGGCACCTGGCTCACATATGGTACACAGATACACATGCAGAGAAAAATCCCATACACATAAAAATAGAATAATTTTAAATTTTAAACAAAATAAAATATGTTCCCCAAGGATGCTTTGCCCCCCCAGAGTTGAGAGTGAGACCTGGAGCTTGGTGATTCCCACTGTGGCTCTCAGAGCAGCTGCCTGAGAGCCCAGACTGTTCTCACTTCCGTCCCAGACTGGCCACAGAGACTCGCTGGCAGTGCCCACCGGCACGCAATCCTCAGGGTCTGCCCATGTCTATAGGCTTATTAAAGACTGTGAACCACTCCAGGCCATCTCATCTTTCTCCCAGGTCACTTTTATGTTTTCCAAATGCATTATTCCTTGGTTTCAGCATTTAAAACCTGTAATTAAAAAGCACTTCCAAATGTTTGTTTCAAAAATGCCCTTACACCATAAGGGGCACACTAATGCCATTTGAAAATGAATTTGTGTTTCTCACACAGAAACAAGAAAAATAACTTTCATTTTTAGAGACCCTCTAAAAGGATAATCAGAACTCCAAAAAATTCCTACATTATTTTTCCAGATGGTGAATCTAGTCAAACGGGCACGGTTAAATTCAGACCCTTCCTGTGGCAAGCCTGGCGAAGCCTGAAGTGACATGGTAATAAAGGCATTTGTTGTACTGGGACAATGAGATCCTTCTTGGACGAGGAACCTGGATGTTTCTAAATGCTTAGGACTTGGACCTTTGGATCCCTAGGTCCTGCAGATGGGGCATTCTGCTAAGGACATGGTGGACCTTTGACCTTGTGGGCTCCATGGTAATGGGGCTCATCATTAAGTGAATTGGGATGAATCTAAGGCCGTTTTAAAATGCACTTGAGATGGCAAGGGAAAAAAGATGGGATGTGAGCTTCCCATCACCAAGGTTGGGATCTATTTGAAAATGTACCAGTATGCAACCTGCTGGAAAAAGTCTCCTCCAGATCTAAGAAGCCAGCATGAGTTCAGTCATCATCTTCATAAGTTAGAAGATTTCTTGTACTGAGCTCATCAGCCAGGCCTGGGATTTCTACCAGAAAACATACTTAACGATTGTTAGCAAGGAAAAATGGGATGATCTCCTTCCCAGTTTCAGGTGTTTTGGAGAGGTGCTAACAAAAGACCGGAGAGTGAGGGTATGACTCCCTTGTAATAAGTAGGTATGGTACATTTTTCTCGTGGACAACTTGTCCATTCTTGGCTTGCTTTTAAACCAAGGATTGGTGTGCATGTATGTGTGTGTGTGTGTGAGGGGGGTGTCACTACATAAGCATACTTCACAGGGTGTCGGCAAGGAGCTAGTCAGAGACATGTTTGCATCGTGTGAGTAACGGAGGGAAAGGATAAGGTATAATTAGGCAAGCAACACCTCAGACTTCATAACTAGATCGAATGGAATTAGAGACACACAGGGTTGGGAAGGAAATGCAGAAATCAGGGAGTGCTTCTAGGGCCACAGTGCATCTCCAGCCACAGGAAAGATTCCATGGCTGCAGCAAAATGTACCTTTGCAGCAGGATGAACATCAAATGAAAAACTTACATTCCTATTATTCATCAATTAAATGGCCCTAAAATTTTGAAAGAGACGTTATGTCGTTTCCAGAAAGACTGTACAATCAAGCCATTGACTAACATCTGCATTCTCTGCAGAACCACAGCTTGCAAATTCCACTTTGTTCTTTCGAGTTATTTAATTATCTTCTTGGCTTTCGTGCTCTGGCCAGCAATTGTTGCTCCACTCTGAGACAAAGTCATTCATGGCCTAACAGGAAAAAGCCTCTGACATTTCTAAATCTTGCCAAGTCACGACAAAAACCATCTCTGGATAAAAGTACTGTAAATTCTCAGTAGAGGAGAATTTATCCATTTATCATGGTAGCAGCTTCTCTTTTTTTTCTGTGCATTTTCTTGATTTTTTTCTACAACTATGCTTTGAATAAAGACTGTAGTTTGGTATTTCCCATGGGTTTAATGCAGAGGTAAGTGGAGCAGAGAAAGATGTAAACAGAAAAAAAACCTGGGGAAGAGACACGGGGGATTGAGCGCCCCCAGCCCCACCCTGCCAAGTTCCACCATGCCTTAAGGCAAGCTGCAGATCAACTGGGCAAGAAGGAAGACATGACATAAGGCTGAGTGAGTAACTGGGTGAATAAATGTGCACAGCCCTAGCAAACTACATTTTTGTGGGGGAGGGGGCGCTACTTCTCCAGTTTGATTCCTTTTCCTTTTTTGTTATAGTAGTTTTATTCAGATTATTCTGTCAGATCTTATAAGCATCTAAGATGTTGTTCTGCAGATACAAGGATAACATGAAACAGTAATACATCAAGAGGCCAGGTTATTGTTTAATTTTTTATTATATATATATATATATATATATATATATATATATATATATATGATTATTTGGGACTCTCACATTATGAACTTTGATCACTCTGAGCTCCCAGTTCTCCCATGTCCACTCCCTCTCCTCCATGACTTTTCTTCCCCCTCTAAAAAAAAAAAAAAAAAAAAAAGAAAGAAGAAAGAAAGAAAAAACAAGTTCATTTTGTATCCTCCATATGCACCGTGGATCATAGTCACATTCCCAGTAGCCTCCTCAAGGGAGGGTAGCTTTTTCTCCACCTGCACCTTGGCCAGGTTCCATTAACTGAAGAAAGCCATGCTGCAGCCACAGAGGGGTGTGGCCAGCTCTCCTGTGAGGGGCAGGGCAAGCTCTCCCTTGCCCAAAGACATCAACATGGCTTTAGGCTGCAGCCCAGACGGTGGACATCCTCATGGGCTTCAGTGGTAACATGGGAAACACACATCAGCACAGTCCCTGGCCAATTCAGGACCACTGACCCACCCGTGACCCTCGGTGGCTGCATGGACCACAGGCCTCCATTTGGCTTCAGGTGGCTACACAGCCATTAACTTCAACATGCTCTCCCTTCCCCTCCCCCATAACACCAAGGCACCAATCAGTGGCACACATTCACGTGGCTCTCAGGCTTCATCATGGCCTGGGGCAGCAGCATGGACCACAGACACCAACAAGGACTCTGGCAGCATCAGGGACAACTGTGGTCCTTTGAGGAGGTCCAAACCGGAAAATGAACCTTTTCCTGGGGATCCTTGCCATCCCTGAGACCGGGTGGCATTTTCAGGGGCTGAGTTTGCACCTGCATAGGTTCCAGGCTGCTGCACACCATTCCACCTATTCTACTGGGCAATGACAGTATCTTGACATCCTCAGCCCTCTCTCACCTGTCACACCAAAACATCTCCAGTTCTGCTTCTCTTCATACCACACCTACTGCTCTGTTTTACTATCTTTTCAACCTCTCCATCACATCTTTGTTCATCACAGTGGTGCCTATCATCCGGGGCTTGAGGTGGGGACAGCCCTGGGTGTCTTCCACCCACTTGCACCATGAGGTGGTAGGCAGGCCCCTTGCAGTTTGATTTTTACTTGGTGATTGTCCACCGGAGTACTTCACATGCTCGAGAATAGTAAAGCACAATGTTTTCAGATGTTAGCAAAGGCATCTTTTGTAGTTGATGCAGTCATATCTGTAACTGGCTAAGAACACCTAGACGTGGGCCATGATAACTAAAAAGAACAATAATTATTGTCCTTAGCCTTGGTGTTCTGGTACAGTTTCTCATCGTTTAGGGCTACAGATGACATCCTAGAAATAAGCTTAAAAATAAAGCATAGAGTCCCCCCAGTTGGGGAGTTTTGAATACGCTGTAGTTGTAAGCCATTGCAGAAATGTAGTGATATGGTACTTGATTTTGTTTTAAATACTCTGAACTTGGGTAACTAGACGCTGTTCCTAATTACTGTGAAACAGCTCTATTAAGACCTGAAGAATGACTGTCATTTCAAATGAATGTGTTTGAAGTAAAAGCTTAAATATGTTGAGAGGAATAGAAGGCTATAATAAGCTTTGAGATTATCGTTTTGCATTTTTTGCTTAAATAGCTTGGAGGGGCTGGAGGCAGGGCTCCATGGGTAAGGGCATGCACTGCTCTTGCGGAGGACACCAGTTCACTTCCTGGCACTCCCATGGGGCAGCTCACAACTGTCTGTGGCTCCAGCTCCACCCACTGCTGCCCTCTGTAGGCACCGAGCTCTTATGCACACATCAGCAGGCTTACACACACACACACACACACACACACACACACACACACACACACATCACAATTGAAAATACAATCTTAAGAACATATTTGAAATCATGAGAAATTTTCTCCTTCCCCTTGCTGACTTTTTAAGAGGAAGCTTCTTATAAAAGTGGGGTGTCTTGAAAAAGATATTCTTTGTTTACTGACCATGCAGTGGCCAGCACTCAGCTGATCACCTGCTATTATTTAAAATAGTTCTTTAGAAACACTATTACTGTCTTATGCTTTACAGGAGGAGCACCTGAAATTAAGCAGTCTTGCCAAGAGTCCATTTTCAGGAGTCCTGGAGGCTGAGACCCATTTTAGAACTCCAGGTGCACTTTAGACCCCCCGGGGGAAATGGGAGGGTCTTGGCGTTTGTCACTGCTCTGATCCCAGAAGTCATTTAATTAAATGCTAAAGCGCTAGCCTCCATTAACATTTGTTTACTTATGTAGAAAAGGAATTTTTGTTATAGATCACATTGAACTTAAGTCCCCAATCCTCTTGCCTCAGTCTCCTGAATGCTGGGATTGGAAATAGGCAACCTCAAGCCGGGATATAATACATATTTTGCTCTAGATAACACTTTCAGGGTATGGGTGGTAAAAATTGTATAAATTGTTTCATGGAAACTTGGAGATAGAAGTGGTTGAAACTTCTGGGTCTTGTGTATGTTTTTCAAAGGTGACCACTGACATGAAATGGCCAAAATGTTATTCAAAGATCATGCTAAGCGACCATTTCTTCAGCATCTGTTATATCACTGCTTACTTTCAATTGGTTTACCTTGTGCCATAGACCTGTTTTGTTGATCCATAAGCTCCTAGCCCTTATCCTGAGGAGGCACATGTGAGCTCTGCTCTCCAGTCTCCAAATACTCAGCCATGTCATGCCTGTACTTTGTTTTTTTTTGTTTTGTTTTGTTTTTGTTTGTTTTTATTTTTTAGTTTTGTTTTTTTTTGTTTTGTTTTTTTTTTTTTCAATACTCAGTATTTCAGACATTGTACACTGTACTGTGGGCAAATTGGGCCTCATTTGCTAGCACATGCTGCTCCTAATAGAACACAGCCTTTTATTTCTAGAATAATATATGAGAGCTGCGTGGGGAAATTTCTTTCCCTTCAGGCTCTAGCAAGCAGCAGAGAGACACATTCATGATCGTTAAGGTACACAGCTGCAGGAAGTGTCCAGTTACTCATGTGACATCTTTTAGACTTGAATAAGGTAATCAGACACTAGCTAGCTTTTTCTCCATCTCTCCAACTGATTGCTCCGACTTAGTTAAAAATGCATTTCATTGATAGCAGCAGCCCACAGGCAAGTGCCTATTCGGGACTTTGATGAATAAATAAAACACTGTTTAGAACAAATAGAGCTGATAACTGCAGACTAGTTCTCTGGGCAACTTTGCTCTCCTCTCTTGCCTGCAGATCTCAAGTATGACTGTAGACAGTGCTGAGCTGTAGTGTTTAAAATAAGAAAGAACAGCTGTGCAGGAGTGGGGGGGCCTTTGTGTGCCTATAGGATATGTCATCCTTTAGGTTAAGGAGGAACTGCCTGGGCTTTAATTCTTGGCTCACCTGCAAGCAGTACTTTCTTGAGAGCTTTATTTAGCTGTTACTTCTCTTCATTTCTTTTTTCTTTTTTTTTCTTTTTTTTCTCTTCATTTTTTTAATTCTTTGAGTTGATACATGCGTATAATGTATTTTAGACATTTTAACCCTCTACTCTTCTTTCTCATCCCTTTCCTACTCCAACTAATTCCCTTCCTTCCCCATTATTTATTTTCATGTCTTCTTTTCTTTCTTTCTTTCTTTCTTTCTTTCTTTCTTTCTTTCTTTCTTTCTTTCTTTCTTTTCTTCTTTTTGCTTTCCTCTCTCTGTCTCTTTCTATCTTTTTTTCTCAATGAGTTTTATTAGGGTAGTTTAAATGAACGTAGTGGAACATGGGAAACGTAGTACAAATTAGAAAAAGCTTTCAGTCAATGGAATGGATCATGTGCCTGGGTAGCCACCAGTCCTAGGATGGTGTGCACTATGCTAAAGAGATAGCAATTACTCCTTTTAAGAGACACTGCACTTCTCCTCCCCGGAGTCTCTGCGACCCAGTGAAGTATCTTACTGGCCACGCTATATAGCATCATGAATCTGCCCTATTTTCTAAATTATTCATAAAATCGAAACTTCTTTTTATATCTCTTTTTTTAATGCCTACTTTCCTTAATGTTTTGGATTTTTAGCCCAACATCTGGGGCTTCCTTATTGATTCTCTAAGCTCTGTTTTGTATCATGTGGCTGCTTGTCCACCGTGTGGCTAGCTTCCATGCTAACTTAATGGCTATGGTCTTTTTCTTTGTCTCTCCATCTTACCCATCCAAGGAGCTGATTTTTATAGCTTGCTATTCCTGAAAGGTTTTCTACTAAACTCTAATAAGATTGTCTTTGAGCTTCTGCTTGAGTCTATTCTTAAATTCTTTTATCAATGAGCCTAAGATCTCCCAAGGGGACCCTAATTTTGTCTGTATCAGTACCAGTAGTTACAGTACTGAAAAAAAGCAACCATGGCAAAAGCTCCTGAGGGTGAGAACACCTCCTGGTCCTCCCACTGTCCCTTTCTAAGCTTTATTGCTGTGATTTCTGTCATCTCTAAGATAGATAAAGCAAGTGGTCTGCTTTTTCAGGTCTCTCATTTGGGATATAAGTGGAGCATGAATAATCAGGATTCTATCTGCCCTAGTAGCTTCCCTCACCCCTGGGGACCGGCTTACAATGGCTGTTGTGCCTTTTTTTTTTTTTCTTTAAGGCCTGTGTATGAGTAATATGCTGACTTCTAACA
Source organism: Psammomys obesus (assembly GCF_907164565.1). NCBI lineage: Eukaryota > Metazoa > Chordata > Mammalia > Rodentia > Muridae > Psammomys > Psammomys obesus. Next base: position 31,421,709 of record NW_026585895.1, read on the forward strand.
ACTTGCCAACTGTTTCGTGGTCTCTCTCACGAAACCCGGATAAGCGAGTAGCTAGTGTGTGATGAACTTCTATCATAATAGGAGGTTGAGAACTGCCATCAAATTTAGGGAAGTCAGCCAAAAGTTGGATTATGTTTTAAAATCCATACCTGAAGGAAACCTTCCGAAAGTACCTTTAGATAACCAGGTATGCTTTGATGACTGAGGTTTGGGGATTCAAAACCTGCCTTCCGCAGGTTTCCCACATAGGGTCGCCAGGGGGAGCATCACACTATTTTTGTGGCAGGACCATTAAGACCTACTGCCTGGGTCCTACCTTGTCAGTTTCGCCGCTGAAGGTCTGTTTCAGAACTGGAGTCAGCTGAGAAGAGGCTCTCTTTAAAATGTGGTAGGCTAAGTCTTATCCGCTAAGACCCATTTTGCTTTTGAGATATTTCTCACATCTTAAAAAGATTGACAGAGTTGGAGTAACTTATGAAGTGCGCCTTGAGAACACTGCATTTTAATTTCACCAAATCAGATTCAATTTGGCAAAACAATGTGGGTTGGAAATCATTCTAGTAAACTCCCAGATTTAGTGAACAGATAACCTCTCTTGTCAAAAAAGCAGGTCTTAACTGTAAATCTCAAGCTTGTAATAAGAGAACTATAGTAAAGTCTTGAGGCTCAGTAGCTATGGCAACTGCAGATTTCACTCAATGCCCTTTGATCTTCACCATTAGATAATCATGTCTGATTGCCGCACATAATCCTTTTCCCCAAGGAGGTCAATACATTCTTGCTGAAATACTTCAAAGTATTTCAGTCCCTGGAAATGCCTGGAGACTCTTTATTAGTTACTCTCCTCATTGGTCAATAGTCCTACATGAAAGTTATGGGATGCTTACATAATCATCAACACTGGCAAGCCTCAGAGATGACGTAATTCATACTTAACATGTGTGTTTCATTGCTAAGAAGATGGTCACAGCTGGGTATTTGTGCATGTGAACACACACCGGATATAAGCAAATAGTTCTTCATTGCATAGGCTGTGTATTGAAGTAATGCCATACCTGAGCATAAAAAGTTAAGAAAAACTTTGAAGGGGGTATTTTAATAATAAAGATTTATTTTAGATAACGATGTTGAAATGTTTGGTAGCAATTCTGACTATACTGTCACCAGTATCAATGTGAGGTCACAGTGATACTGATCTGGAATAGGTTGAACTAGTGAAAGCAATGAGAAGTCAAGGGCTGACCCTCTGAGCAGCTGTGTAAGATTCTGCCTGGGTAGAGAGGGCATTTGACAAGATGACCTGAGGCTATTGCATCACCCAAGACATTTAGAAAAGCCAAGAGAGATAGTTTAGAGCACTGTCTGCTCTTCCAAAGGTCCAGAGTTCAATTCCCAGCAACCACATGGTGGCTCACAATCATCTATATTGGGATCTGATGCCCTCTTCTGGCATGCAGCTGATAGAGGACTCATATACATTAAATAAATAAATAAATAAATAGATAAACAAACAAACAAATAAATAAATAAATAAATCTTAAAAAAAGAAAAGCCAAGACAAATAAATTTCCATGCCATCACAAAAGAGAAATTAAATGTTTCTGGTCTGTGTTATAAGACTTCTAAAAGCAATTTCTTTCTTATCCTGAAATGCTAAACCATTGTCCAAAATACCTTAGGTTTATTAATTTTGCTTACATGTATTTTTTCTATGTAGCATGTGTATGCAGTATCTTTCGAGATGGAAAGCTGTTGGGACCTCTGACACTGGACTCACAGCTGATTGTGAGCTGCCATGTGGGTGCTGGGAATTGAACCTGGGTCCTCTACAAAAGCAGTTAGTGCTCTTAACTACTGAGCCATTGCTCCAGACCCATAGAATGCCAAAACATTTTAACTGGTAATTAGAAGGGAAGCAACTGGTATTTACCTGTTTGTGGGAATAATATTTAGTAATAGCCTGACTTTGCTTTTCTTTCTTTCTTTCTTTCTTTCTTTCTTTCTTTCTTTCTTTCTTTCTTTCTTTCTTTCTTTCTTTCTTTCTTTTTTTCTTAACAAGGTATATTGAGGCTAGTAAGGAAGCCTTGAATAGAAGTGTGTGCAGTAATAAAATCTCAGAGCAATGAGCCTGGAATGTTTCTGCTGTGCTCAAGGACGTACGGGGACCAGTGTGGCTGGAACATAGAGGGGAGAGGTCAGAGTTTGTAGAGTTTGGCACCATTGTGAAGAATGGCCTTCAGAAGTCACTGAGTTTTTCCAAGGTTCTGGAGAGAGGACCTTGAGCTCTTTATGTTGTAACAGGATTTTCTTGGCTGCTGTGTTGACAGACACAGAGAGAGTTAGAGCCTCCTGAAAGGAGCCAGGTAAGAAAGGGTAGTGGTGTGAATTGGAGCAGTGCTCGAGAAAGGCATGAGGTGTGATTACAGAAGTTCTGGATGTGTCTGAGGGAAGACTTGGTCAGAAAGCAGAAGAATTAGAGAGAGGGCTGAAGGGAGTGTGCAAAAATAACCCGTGGGCTGTTCATCTGAGAAACTGGAAGGAGGTCATGAACAGAAACCAAGGAAGTGATGAAGAGTGTGCTTGGGTCAGGCTGTTGGAATGGATGATGTGGTTTCAGTTTAGGACATGATAACAAACAGCTATGAGTGGAGGGAACGGTTAGATACGTAAGTATAAGATTAGGCTTTGCAGCATGAAGGCTGCTGGTGATGAAGCAGATCAAGATTAAATAAAGAGCTGTCTGATAACAGTAAACTTGACTCCATTAAGTGATGAGTTCTGGGTCTGCCTCGTAGTGCAAGAGAGGCAAGTTTTAGAATCTTTTGAAAAGACATAACCCAGGATAAAAGAAGGACATGTCCAGCTTTCCCCCATCGAAATGGGATGATCAGTGGAGAAGGGAGTTGCTTGGAGCACATCAGCACAGTGGAGTGATACCGGGGTTGTGGACAACCTCATGCATAAGATGCCAGGAGTTTCTGTGTGGGGAGGGTTGGTATACTAACATGGGAAAGGACAGCGTGTTATAGGGACCTAGTGTCTGAATGAACTTTCAGGAAAAGTTAGATGTCTCCAGAGACCAAAAGTTGGAAAGTACTGCGATATAGATTTCTACCCACCGCCCCATAGCAAGGAAACAGAGAAAGGAATCTCACCTTTCAGGAGCTGAGATTTCCAGTGAGGAAGCCAAACAGTGATCGTTCTCCTGAATTCATGAGCTATTGACTTACACTTACTGCATAATCTCACTGCGTACATGAGTGTGACTTTCAAATGAGCTTAGGAACCTTTTGGCTGATGAGTGAAGGCTCGTGGGTGGCATGATAGAGGAATCAACAGCACTTAAAACATTATTTCAAGTCTATTTTTAAATGTTTTTTTTAATTGTATGAGTACAAGGCAAAGAGAGAGAGGTAGATAGATAGATAGATAGATAGATAGATAGATAGATAGATAGATAGATAGATGATAGAAAGAAGGATAGATAAACAGACGGATCGTGTATGTAGAGAGGTGAGGATATCTTGGTATAGAGCAGTTCTTTCCTTCCACCATATGGGTCCCAGGGATTAACCTTGGGTCATCAGGCTTGATATCAAGCACCTTGAGCCACTATTCTAGTTTCTTTGCTGCTGCGATAAAACACTCTAGTAGGAACCAACTATGGAGGAAAGAACTAGTAACTGCAGGTCTCCATCCACCACTGAAGGAAGACAACAGGAATGCCGGGCAGAAAAGAAGGAGAAGCCATGGAGGAATGCTTCTTGCTGTCTCCCATCTCACTAAAGCTCGAGGTTGTTCAGCTGGCTTCCTTCTATAGCCCCAGACTGGCTGTGTAGGGAAAGATAGGGTGTGAAGCGGACTGGACCCTCCTTTATCAGTATCAGTCAAGATAGTACCTCATAGACATGGCCAGGACGAACTTGACAAGGACAGTTACTCATTGAGACTCCTTCTCAGATGGTTCTAGGCTGTGTCAAGTTAACCTTAATGCTGACTACGACACTCCACTGAGCCACCCTACCAGCACACACACACACACACACACACACACACACACACACACACACACAC
>NW_026585895.1:31425792-31491970 GCF_907164565.1 Psammomys obesus
ACACACACACACACACACACACACACACACACACACACACACACACATTACAGATGGAAAAGACTAACAGACAGATTGCAGGAAAAGACAAAGATGGCCCTGAGATTGCCAGGTTTACTGATGGAGTCCGCATGTTGGAAGGCAGTGACTATTCTGGTTCTCTGGCTGTGCCTAATCTCATGTCTTATCCCAGTGTAGCCATTCTGCCTGTGTGTTTTGTCTTCAGGGGAAGAACGTGAATGTGTATATTGTAAGAACCATCCTGTGTTCACAGTTCTGGGCCCGAGTGGTCTTGCCACAGGCTCTGGGAGAGACTGAAAGCAACACAGAGGGATTGTTGTCTCCACGTGAGACACATGATTGCAGCAGAAGACTCCAGGGAAGACATTCAGTTTCAATGGAAGGAGTGACGGGGCAGGGTTTATGTTCACGTAGAAATGTCAGGAGTTGCTATGGAAACCTCCCAGGCAGTTGGCTCCTGTGATGAGCAAGGACCATAGAATGTAAGCGCCTCTTAAGATTCTCAGAAATTTTCTATAAAAACCGAACTTTGTACAACTAGTAAGGGGGAAAGTTGGGACCATTGAGATTCAGCCATCAGTACCAAATAGCTGTTTGTTTATACTGGCTGTCATGACTTCTCATAGAGTTCTCAGTACTAACAGAACCAGACAATGGTTCTAAAGTGACCTATGTTACAAGGCACGTGGAAGGAGAAACTGGAAGCTTCTGTTCTTGCCCCAACACACTCTGAAGATGATTGTGCAGTCTCTGCAGAGCGTGCTGTGTTTGTGTGGATATTCTCACTTCATAAATGAATGATAGCTTTCAGAGTCTCCTTTTCAACTCTTAAAAATATGTGCAAAAATTTCCCAAATAAAGTAGGCAGTTTTAATAAGAAGAGATGATGCTAGATTGAGGAGATAATTACTTAAAGAATGTAAATTTTGTTATATGCTAGGTCTAAGTTTGGGGGACCTCTTATATAGCATGATTATAAAATATGTTTAACTTTTCTGAGAAAGGAGAAATGTTTTTACTAAACACACACACACAGGAAGCTGTGTGATAACAGACATTTTTATTTGCTGGATTGTGGAAGACAGTTTATTTTTACATGAAAGTATTACATTGTGTACCTTAAGCTTATTCAATTCTGTTTGTCAATTATACCTCAGTAACGGCGGAGACAAATCATGTGGTGCCTGAAACTTGGCCTTGATCAGCTGGAGTCAGCAGATTGCTGTGTGCCTTCTTTGAGAAGAGAGCTTTTGGCTCTGTTACACTTGCAGTTGGATGTCAGTGATCTTCAGAAGTTCGTAGCAAGGATGAGGAAATGAAGAAAACACAGCAAACACAGGAGAGAAGCTGAAGAGGGAGAATTTGTGTAGTACTGGCTTGAACATGGCATAAATGTCTGTCAAACCCTGTTTCAGCCTAGCCTGAAATCCGGACTTCAGTTAAAAATGTAGTGGAAAATGATAAATTCTGCAATAGTCAGTTCTTCATTTATCTACATATACACAGGTGTGAAAACACACACACACACACACACACACACACACGCACATATATATATGCATGCTTTGGTTGGTTTGAGTGTGTTCATTGATTTTCTTGCTGTGAAGGGTGACAAGGTAACAGGGGTAGGACTATTAAGAGGTGGCACTTAGGAGAAGGTGGCTAGGTCATGGGGGCACTGCCCTTGGAAGTAACAAAAGTAGTCCTCATGGGAATCCAGTTGATTTCTGGAAGAAAAGGTTGTCACAAAAGACCCTTGCATCTCTCTGGCTTGCTGTCTTGCCTTGTAATCTCTCCCTGCTGCATGTGTTCTGCCACAAGCCATTTACCATTTGGGGAAGCACTCAAGGGAGCTCTGACTGCAGGCAGAACTTGTAATGGTGTTATACTGCCAACTTCCAGAACATTTGGATAAGTAAACTTGTCTTCTTTACAAAGTCCCCTGCCCCGGCTATTTTGTTACAGTAATAGAAAACATGCATTCATGTGAATATATGTGTAGACATGCTTATGTAGACAAATGTTTATGCAAATTAAAAATTTGCATTAGTAAATAGAAGCTTATATTTGAATGGTAACATTTGCGTTAAGGATGTGAAAACCACATATTAAACAACTCAAATATACCTTAAAACAGCGGTTCTCAACGTTCCTAAAGCTGCAGCCCTTTAATCCAGTTCTTCATGTTGTGATGACCCCCACCCGTAAAATTATTTTCATTGCTACTGCACATCTGTACTTTTGTTGCTGTTATGAGCCATAATGTAGATATCTGTGTTTCCCAATGGGCTTATGCAACCCTGTAAAAGGGTCATTTGACTCCCAAAGGGGTCGTGACCCACAGGTTGAGAATCACTGCCTGAAAGGTTATTCAGTTGTTGCATCTCAGGGGAACCCCGAAGCCCAAGCAGCTTTCTGAGTTGATGCTGGCTTGGCATTTTGCACAGCAAGGAGGGGCAGGGGTATATATTTTTGTGGTTTGGCCAGGGCAGTGGTATTTGCCTGTAATTGCTGTGAAACTTTCAGTTGGAGGCTGTTCTAGTTTTCATGCCCGTGGCTTAGGTTTGTTGGTGTAATCGCATCTAATAAGTCCTGTGAGAGCAGGACTTTAGAGAGCTGTTCTTGCAAGCCCTGTGGTTTGTTGGTTAGTCATGGTTCAGAGGTAAGTGAGGTAAGAAAGACAAGAAGAAAAGGCAAGAAAAAAAAAATGGATGTGGGTGGAGAGGAGAATGTTGCCAGAGTCAAGAGCAAAGGTCAAATTAAGACTCCTGTAACCCATCTATTCTGGTTGTTTTAGGACGTCATTATTCACATTTTTGTTAGTGTCTAATGGAGAGGCACGTACGCAAGGTCACATATCATTTTCTTAAAGATGAAATTCTCACATGATTGCTTTACAGTTTAACATGGATTCCATGTTCCTCTGCCTCAAGAGTGTTTTCCACTTAAATATCTCGAGGTGAGGGAGGGAGCATCAAGAGTCAGATTAGCATCCCCAAAGCTGGATTAGAATTCCTACTACACAGCCTTCACTTTTCTTTAAAAAAAAAAAATAATCTAGCACGTTGGTTCCTCAGATACCCTGTGTTTGATTCCAGTGTCAGGTCCACTCTGCCTGAGAACTGTAAGACCTGGGGTCACAGCAGTCACAACACCATCAACACCCTATTGAGCCGGCTGTTGTTTTCTGAAACAGATGCTTAGTATTGCTTGGGTGCTGGCCCAGAGCAGAGCACAGGCAAGTAGGCACTCATTGTAAAGGGGAAAGACAGAGTTCTGTGCTGGGAAGGGATCATTCGAAGGCACAGGGAGGGGTGGGGGTCATCTGGGAAATTATTGCTCAATGCACAGGTTGTCTGTAATTTGATTTTTGTTACATACTGTGTTGAAATAGAAAACCCACAAACGGTTTCCCCAAGTCTCTGTAATATTAACTACTCTCACTGGCCAAAAGCCACAGGACTTTAATGGATTATCTGGCTTGGGCAGCTGGAAAGAAAATAGTACCTCCACCTCTCAAAGGGCTCGCTGAGTTGTTAGTTGAAGTTCTTGTCACAGTACATAAACACACTTTTTTTTTTCTGTTCCAGATTTGTGACTAGTCCGTGAGTTCACTATAATCCAATCTAAAAATCATTTCTGAAGCAGCTTCCAGCGTTAGGCAGGTGAGGTGCCACATCCTGGAGGCACAAAGAATCTAGGCCACTCTACTACCTAGTGCAATAGCATCTGGGCAACACAGGCTACTCAGAAAACAGCTACAGTAGGCAGCCTGACGCACTGACTTCAGGCTCACAGAGGTGCTCCCTGCCCTGGGCTCCGTGTCGCATCCCATCTCTGTCCCACAGCACTTGCTGATCATGTGGGAAGGGGGGTGCTACAGATGTTCTGGGAAGTCATGCAGTCCAGTAACGAGACGGGGGTGTTTTGCAGCTTTCAGAAGGACGCCGAGAAACAGGAGTTGGCAAGTGAGGCTAAGACGGACGATGCATCCCCACATAGCATCCCCAGGGCATGTCCTCAGATGAGCTCCTTTCTTGATGAAGGAGATGCTTCGAAGCAAAGTAGAAAGTTTCTACAGCGTGTTCAGAACTCATTCTGGCATCTCCGTTGTATGTGCATATAAGCCCAAAGGTGGATTTCGTTAGTGTTTTCCTCCTTCTGTGTGCTATCAGTTGAGATGTGGAGGTGAGGCCACAGATGAGGTGGGGACGAATGGGGGCTAGCCTGGCTGAAGAGGAGTGTAAGTTTCTGTTGTAGGTCTTTTCATTTTGAGCATATCCTAGGGTTCCCACCCTGCCATTTTGCTCTTACTCTTGAGGCTGTCTGTCTGTCTTTATTATTTCTATCTTGTGTGTGTTCTGACTGCTTTATGTCTGCATACCATGGGCAAGTAGTGCCTGTGGAGGCCAGAAGAGGGTCCTGGAACAATAAACCATTCTGCTGGGAATCAAACCCAGGTCCTCTGGAGGAGCACCCAGCGATCTTAACAGCTGAGCCATCTCTCCAGCCCCTGATTCTATCATAGTCGAGAGACAATGCTTAAATGATAAAGGGTGATAAGGATGTAATAAAAACATGTATTTCTAAGTAAACTGTAGTTATTTTTTTTCCTCTGTGGGAGAGGTTGTTAGCATCAATCCATAAATAAATCTACACGGCTACTTTTCTCTGTGGTGACTTGCAGGGGAACAGTGTTCTCTGTGGGCACCCTCCAAGCATTAAGGTGAAAGAGGGTCAAGCCCCGCCACTGTGTTTTACAGTCAGCTTGTGCCCTCGGGGTTTCTGCAAGTGTCTTCCTGCTGTTCACCTCTGACTCCGGTGTCTTGCTGTTGTTGAGTTTTTGTTACTTCAGGATTGAAGGAGTTCCCCTTATCTCTGCCCTGGCTCCCAGTCAAATGCTGAGCTCTCTCCCTTCTTTGTTTTTCCTGCCTTCATTCACAGGAGGTGGCTGTGTCTGGGGGACATTCAGCGGGACTTCATGTTATGTAGCAAAGAAAAGGACACACGGAAGAACAATAGCTTCAAATTTGAGTGTCAAATGATTTCCCATCCGTAAAATACGCTTTGCTGGTTTTTTTTTTTTCCCCCAAACTCAGGCTTCACCTGTTTTTGTTCAATGTTGATTTACCCTCTGTTTACATAGTTTGAATCCCACACGTCATAAGTAACAAATAACTTTAATATTCAGAAAAATGCAACTCTCTTCAGTGTAAAAAAATTATCTTTCTCAGCACATGGTCCATGCATAAGTGGAAAAATGTATTTTCTGCTAGGGCAGAACTTTACAAATGCCATTTGGATTGAGGTTAAGAGCACTGTTCACAGCTTCACTCTTGTCTTTCTGCCCGCTTGTTATGACAATTATTTTGTTTTTATTTGATGTATGTATGTGTATGTGTATATGTGTGGATATGAATATAGGTTCACATACGCCACAGCGCATGTGTAGAAGTCAGAAAACAACTGTGTGTCAGTCCTTTCATCTTGTTCGAGATAGGGTTCCATGTCTATTTCTCTCCCTGCTGTACAGGCCAGGCTACTGATCTGCAAGGCTTTTGGGATTCTCCTCTCGTTACTCCCATCTCTCCCTAGGAGTGCTGAGATTACAGATGCGCACATGACCATATCTGGCTTTGTGGGGATTCTGGGGACTCAAACTCAAGCCCTCATGCTTTCACAGCCAGTGTTTTATCTACTGAGTGATATCCTCACATATCAATTATTGAAATGTAGAGCTTTGGGCAAAAATGCTGCAATTATACATTACTGACCTATACATTACTGTTACTATGGACTATCATTTGAACATAAAATGTCCTTCACACACTCATCTGTTTGAACTCTTGGTTTTCAGCTAATGCCGCTGTATTGAGAGATAGATGGAGGAAATGGGGTACCAGGTAGGGTACCTTTAAGGGTATAGGTTGGCTAGAGTTTCAGCCAGAATGCTCTCCTGGTCTTTTGACATATGAATGTCATCACGCTCCCACCACCGTGGACCACGCTGCTCCACATCTGTCTCCCGCATGCCAGATTGACTATTCCTGCTCAAACCATAGACCAAGAAAAATGCTTCTTTCCTCAAGTTGCTTCTTGTCAGATAGTTGGAACCAGCAATGAGAAAAGGAATGCACATGCTGTGATTTACTCCATTTGCTACTATATAATTCTTTTACACATGTAATTCCCAAGTATGTATTGCCAATCGATACGGAGAGAGCAGAAGTTTTAATTTTAACGAAGTTAGCTTATCAATTATTCCTTTCTCTTCTGCCATGACTGAATTCTCCAGATGTAGCTACTGCAATTCAGAGATCATCTCATTCCCCATTACCCAGAACCTAGATCAGATAAGGAAGCTACAAGCTATAGTGATATGGCTTTTGTCTTATGCCTGGGTTCCAATCTGTATCTCTGTAGAGGATTCCACTGTAAGAACAAATGGATCATGAGTAATCAGAAAAATGATGAGTAATCTTTTTAAATGTTGATGATCAATTGTTGATTTATATTTGAATAAACCATAAATATTTTTCAAAATGAAAATGAGCTAGAAATTGGAGTTGCGAACACAATGCTTAGATATGTTCACAGGTGGCATATAGGTGCACGCGCACACACACATTATTTTAAAATTATTGTAAAATTAAATCTTACTTAACAAATTGTCTTGGTAACAAATAAATACAAATTGGACCCTTGATTTGAACATTAATTATGGATATAAAAGGACTGAATAAGAGCCTCAGAGAAAGATGTTTTTATTTCAATTCTTTTCTTAGCAAGATGTGAAAATTCAGCCTTCCTCAGATTACTGTATGCTGTATGGTGGATATTATAGTAATGATTTCAACCTGCCCATTCCAAGAATCTGTGAATAGGCACCATGGGTTTTCGTTTACACCACAATTCTTTAACGATGGTTGATCACTTACATTTTTCTTCATGTATTCATCTGAAGTAACTTTTTTTTCAGTTAATTTTAGCTTTTGAAAGTAAATCATATGAATTTACATTCTTACAAAATTATTCAAATGTAATTTTTTCATAATTATTCATTGTCAACAGAGGCTGTAGTGTGTCTTGGCAATTATTTTTCTTTTACAGTCTATATTTTAGATGTTGCAGTTTTAAAAGAAAATATACAACGTAGAGATGGATTCCTTGTACTTATGTTGCTAATAGAGAATTCTGTACAAGTAATTGTGAAAGGAGTTGGAAATTAAGAAGGCCAAAATAAATAACACAAATCAATCAACTAGGGCACTACATAATTGAAGTAATGAATCGTCTTTAAAGATATTCTTTATTTCTGATGTTTTACTTCAGGAGAGAGCATCATTACTAAAAATAACCTAATAAGCAAAATTTACAAACAATGGAAACAGACCATTCTGAGTTTACTAACCAATTTTACCTCTATTGAAATTTTATTAAAATAATGTCTTCCTCTTAAGATAGCCAACCTTTAAAAAAAAAACTTTTGTTATAATTAATCATCAAAAACTAATGAAATACTGTAAATTAGTTACTCTCTACCATATGATCAAAGACTAGTCTTCATCTGGAGTGTGATTTTCAGCTGTTTGAAGCTTTCTTCTTTTTGTCATGTCCCTTTTAGCTGCCACCACAGTCTGCTGCATTAATGTGCTTGTCTCAAAGTGAGATCCTGGCTTTATCAAACTTATTACTTCTAATTTGCTCTTGGGAAGTAAAGCAGCTACCAAGCTTGTTAGAAATGTCTAAAATAAGAGTTAATGGAATCTGATTAGGACTCTCCTACTGGTAAAATATATGATTTTTAATGGAGGTATGTTTTGGTAGTCAACACATAATGGATCGTTAATAATTTATTTGCAGTTTTCATGATTTCATATTTAGTGTTATATTTGACTATAATTGTAGCTTGCTTGCTCAATATTAACAAAATGACCCGTGAATATATCTTTTATGCAACATAACAGTACATTTATGTGTCTGTCACCTGATTTACATTTTTTTTTCCATTTCAAGAAACACGAACAACAAACTCAAGTCATTATGTTGGAAACACGTCAAAACTGTTTTTAATAACTCTAAATGTGTTTCTTAAGTGTAAAATTAAAATATTATGCCAGGTGTGGACAGCCTTAAAATTAACAGTGACATGGTTGAAAATGTCTTTTCATTTTAAATCTAGGGGCCTAAAAAATGTCATGTGGAATTCTGCCAGTCTCTCCTTAACAATGTGACTGTAGCTGCCATAATTAGTGTCAAGCCTGGAGAGCATTCACTGCAGGGTTTCTCTACATGCAGATAAGATGGTGCCTAGCTGAATGGTCAGCACACCTGGGGGTCTGTCACGGAGGTCTCTCAACGGTTGCCAAAGCAAAATGCAGGCCACCTGAACTCTTGTTGACATTGCTATTTTAGACAACAAGGAATGCTCGGACTCTGATGGATCATAATTCTCAAGAAGACCTTTTGAAGAGTTGGTTTTTCATAATAAATTTCTACATATGTTGTGATGCCTCTTGCTCTATTTTCTTGATGTATACATGTTAGCTTTTAGGTCTTAGTTTAACATTTTGGCGACCTTAGCAATTAATATCTCTGTCAGTCATCATCTACTTGCTGAGAATTTAGAGTTCTGTTTTACCTTCTAGTGTAACTTCTGAGTCCATATCAATAACTAAATAAGAAATGCACCACAGACCTCCCATGGAGGCAACTGGTAAGGACATTTTCTCATTTGCAGTTCCCTCTTCACAAATGACTCTAGCTTGTGTCAATTTCACATAAATTCATATAAAACTACCCAGTGTAGCGTACAAGGAGATAAACAGCTCACAATGCAGGCTTTTAGAATCTTGTAGATTTTCGTCTTCAGTCATTAAAACATAAAATAATCCAAGGCATCATGTGAAAGTCAGTAGTCAATGTCCTCAAATGTTCTTTTCAATTGTCCAGAATTGCCAATGTTGGCTATGTAAAAATGCATCTATATTTATCTGCTATATCAAATTAGTCGGGAACATCAGAGAATCCAGGAATTAGCTGTTTGCCACTGTGACATGAACAGAAAATATGATTTTAGTATATAAAGAGAGAGAGAAGAGCTACGAGGCTCCTGATCAGCCTTGGGGTTGACTAGGGAGCATGTGGGGCAAGGGTCATCAAATATTACTATAACTTGTTTCTTAGTGGCTAGAAATTAGGATTCAGCACAGTGAGAGAGATAGAGGCAATCTCAGAAATGAGAAAAAATACAGGAGAGAGAGATTGAGAGAGAGAGAGATCACGAGAAAGCACATGCCTTTAAAAAACAAAAGCCATGTGGACAGTGTGTTGGTGTGGGAGGTCTCCCAAGGACAGATCTGCTCTGTTGCTCTTGACAACTTAAGTAATTTCACAGATAATTGCTAACAATCACAAAATACCCTTTCACCTTTTTGTGTGTGGAACACTGGGTGTTCAAGTATCCAAGGTAATTAGCATGAACTATTCCTTTTTAGGTAGAGAAGGTGGACGGTCTTAATTAGCCTTGCCTGACTGATGAACAATTTCGATTATAAAGGTTAAGACACTTGTTTAAGGACATTCAGAGTTCTGTTGCTCACTGAACGGAACAAATCTTCTGGAGAGCCTGTAGTCTACTCTCTTCCTCTCATGCCCTGGCTCTCTGTCCTTCTCTCTCATATTCCCAGCCTCCTTCCCTTTATTTTCTTTTATCCAAAATGAAGTCAATCAACTGTAGGAGAAGTCGTAATGTTTAACTGAACAATCTATTCCCTCTTCGATATTCACCAACACCCAATACACAGAGTTGGGCAACTTTTACTCTATTCTTTCTTTTTAGCTCCTTAGCTTCAATCAAGGTGGAGACCCTCCTATGAAGCTACTTTACTGTCCTGGTACATGGAATGAGCTCTGGTTAAAAAAAAAAAATCTATTAAAAAACATTTTCTATTTCTGCTTGCTTTCAGTTATGGGATTATTGTTACTAAAATTGCCTTCTGGTTGTTTTGAAAATATCACTGTGGACCAGTTTATCACTGAATCCCAAATGTGAGCCTCAGCTCTGACCCACTAGTTCACAGTCACTGGCATGCCTGTTGGCTGCATGTCCTAACATTTGCCCCGTCAGCAGTCCTCTGACTGTGGAGGTGCTACACAGATGGCGGTTTCTGTCCCTGTGCAGACGCATGGCCTTCATTTCTTTAAACATGTTCCCAGCTCTGCCTTGGGTACAGCAGTGCAGAGATTCTTTGGTGAGTTATTACATCATGGCACTTGTATTCTGTGATGTGCACTAAGTTCTGGGCCACATCAAAGACAGCAGAGCCATATGGAGTGTAACAGCGCAAATGAAAGGCAACAGGAATTTGTCAAAAGCAGTTAACCTGAAGGCAGCACTGAAAGGCAGGGGTCAGGCAAGGGGCAGGAGGTGGAAGTAGAGCTAAAGGAGGCAGGGATGGGACATGCGCCGGGTCACAGAACAATATTCTCTACAGGAGAAAGATACTTTTAAGTCTTTGGAAAGAAATGTCATAAATATTTCACAAGCCTGCCAAGGAGAGCCAAAGGTGGAGAGTCATCTATTATCTAAAGATTTTCATATGGCTGCTTTGCTCCCACACCAAAAATGGTGGGGGTGGGAGAGAGTCTTAGGTTTTTCTTGGTAATAGGATGTTTTAATCTGCTGGGATGGAGCTGGGCTTGAAACTAGGAGGAGCCAAGCAGCGTTGGCAGTGCTAGTGAATAATGAATGCGTGTTCATCGCACTGCGCGTTCAACCCTATGGACTTGTAACACAGGTAAAATAGTATACACTTCACCTGGTAGTCACTAACGCAGAAAGCAGAAGTGTTTCTTCACGCTCAGGGGAACGTAGGCGTGTTTTTGTTTTTGCAAGTCCCTGGTAGATCTAGGTATGGGTACTCTCTTCACATTTGTCTCTTATTTCCTACTTCCCTAACTCACACTCAGTGTTTTCCATTACAGGAATGTCACTTTGAAATGCTAGTGGCAGAAGGCTGGGGAAAGGTGGCTGGTATGGCAGAAGGTTTCACAAGTTACACCTAGGCTATGCCCTTGAGACTGAATATGGAATCAGCTGAGGTTGGGGCAGGTGTGGCTGGAAGAGAAGGTTGCTAAGGTGAGAAATTACTTCCTGTTGAGTTTAGGACTTGTACAGGGTTTTATGTGGTCATCTGGTCATGAGCTAAAGCTCTCATCACTGAGGGGGCACAAACCAGCAGACAGATAATACTGAAAGTCTGAATGTTTGGCTCAAAACATGGCTTTGATGTTTCTGGTTTCATAACTCTTTCCAATGTATTTGGCCTCAGTTTCGTAATCTGGAGAATGGGGATTGTAATAGTATCTCCTGATGTGACAACGATAAGTTTTGGGATTGGGGTCTGTCCAAGTGTAAGGTGATGTGAGCTCTTATCTCACTGTAGTCAATAATTGCAAATATCTGTTAGTAGTTTGCCTCCACAGTACGTTTTGCCTTCAGTAGAGATGGTTGCTAAGTTACTTCATTACCGCAGGTCACTAGGACTTTAAGATTTCATCTGCTGACTTCAGAGATTCTCTACAATTCTAATAAGATTGATGTCTGTGTTACATTTGCGGCTTGTGAACTAATAAAAAATGTAATACACATTGAAAAGGATTTGCCGAGTGGCTTGTAAAAGGCTTTTGTTAGTGTTTGTAGTATGGTTTAATCAATTACTTGGAGAAAAGACTCATTTTATGACTTGTGCCTCTTGTAGATCTTGCTATTGAACTTACCATGCCAAGGCTAGGATGAGCCAGCCTGCCTAGAAGGACGAGGAGGAAGAGGAGGAGGAAGAAGAGACAGGTCTGTACAACAAGAAGATGAAAAGGCAACACTTGAAACGTATTTTTTGTTGAGTTCATTTTAAATACTTCTAACTTTTCTAGATCTAAAAATAGAAGTCCTATGACAAATCTAAAAAGTAGAAATTCCATTTACATGGCGATTCTGGTTCTCGGTGTAGAACTGCAACAGAAAACAAGTAATGTGACTTGAGTGGCCAGGGCTACCTGAAACAAACAAACAAACAAACAAACAAACAAACTAATGTTATAAAAATTATAAACATGCTGCTAGCAGTGAGCGGCATGGGAGAAATATTTCATGGCATAGTACCACTATCATCATCAGTTTTACTGAGGATCAGAATAGTTTTTTTTTTTTTTTTCACTGCAAGATCTCTGGAAGAATCAAATGATGCAACATCTGTACCATGATTCACAGAGAACAAAGAACATGGGAAGCCTCAGTAAGTGGGTGCCTGGCTACCACCCCCAGGAGCAGGGTACAGGTGGCAAGGCTTGCTGGCCAGAGGTCACGCCCAGAGCTAATCACGTGGGGCTGAGGAGCACTAGGCAGTGGTGAACACTCCTCTGTTCATGTTCCTCTGGGCCACCGTAGACACTCACTTACCAGTGCCAAGAAAGCCTCTGAGGAGGCCATGTGCATCTGGCCTGCAGCAAATTCTAACCTGTAAACTCTTTGATATAGTAGTTTCATTGTAAAAATAAATTATACATGTTGAAAAGCTCAAGAATAACTATCTCCTTTGATTTTCATATATCTGTCTAAATAAAGTAATTCTTTGATAGGTTGTAGATTTGTAATTTATTAAAGTAATTTCACTTGTTCTTACAGAATGGTCATGGGTTGTATATGGCTGCTGTGTGTAATTCTGATGCGAATATTAACCAGCTTCTCTCCAGACACTATTGAATGATCCCCTGACTTGCTTTTTATATTTTATAGTTTGGGGCCATATTTTCCTAAGGATGGGGGTCAATAAATATTTATGATGTCCTTTCTCTGATTACTGAGGTTTCAACAGTGCTGTACAAAGCAACGCTGGTTATTTACAGTTTTCATATTTGTAGAAACAGTGGAAATGCAGATAGACTGTAGGTAGGCAGCACAGACACAACCTTAGGAGATAAAGGAACATCCACCTTTTCTTGTCGTTTGCATTGTTTTGTTTTATTAAGACAGCCAAGAATGTTAACTAGGACTTTAAGAAACTTTCTTTGATATATATATATATGTCATATATAATCACAAGAACATTATAGGACTTCAAAGCAGATTGACACTGGGGAACTGACACTGAATAGCTTTCTTCTTTACAGTCTCGATGCTCTGATGGACCTGGGTACAGTGAAGTTCAACATGGCTGTGACTGGAAAGTGTTTGCAGAAAAAAACATCAGAAGGGAAGGTTTTGTTAAAGAGATGCTTTCTGAAAAGTGGTATACAAGCTATAGGGGGAGAGAGAATGAGGAATGTTCCCCACCCTGGGCCTCAGACCTTCTAGAATGATGTCAAAGGGATCACAAGGCATAAAGTTGTTTGACAGACCTGGGTTTGCAAAAGCACTGAGCATACATACATGATAAGGCATAAAATCTCAAGGGAGGTGATTCCTGCAAAATGAGTATGCAGACATCTAGGAATGAAGCTATTTAGCATAACTAAGAAGACAGGCAATGTGGGTCCCTGACACTGGGTCATGAGTGATTTGGATTTCAATTATTTATTCATCTGTGAATATTTATTGAGTGGCTGTTACATGCCTGTAGATTCTATAGATAGAATGAGGAAGACATGATATCTGGCCTTGTATTGTTTAAAGTCTAGTAAGTTGAGTTAAGCAATCAATAAACAAGTTGATGGACCAGGGCTGAGAGGGAAAATAGGTAGGAAGTTGGCAAGCCCTTTGCTAAGAGGTTGGGTAAAGCCTGAATAAAGAAACATAGCCATTCATTCATGAATAAGTCTAGAATTAGAAAAAACTATGTGGCAGGAATGACTTAGAGTGCCACTGTGGCTTGAGAGAGTAAAACATGCTATTCAATAGTAGTTAAGGCCAAATCATGGTGAAGAATGTGGATTCTGCTCATGTATCAGAGAAATGATTGAGGTTTTACACAGAACAATATTACAGCAAGAAACACATCTTACAATGTTCTCTTTGCTTGCTGGGGGAGAAGAGGCAAGAGTGATAGCTGGTCTCTTTGTGGGAAAGTTGATTCTCACTGAGGGATGACAATTTCCTGAATAAGGGTGGTAACAAGGGGATGGGACATTGTCAGATTTAGAATGGATTTGGGGGACAAACCCCTCGGGTGTGGTGATGATTAGATGAGAAGAGTAAGCATAAGAGGAGAACTGGTTGCTTTTTTGCTTGAGCCATGGGGTATATTGAGCATGAGCAGGCATGCCTGAAACAGCATGGATGCCAACAGAGGAAACAGAGTTATGTGAAGAGAAAGAGTTCTGCATTAGCCCGGTTAAGTTTGAGATGCCAATGTAGATATAAAAACTGCAATTGGGTATTTGAATGTAAAGCTTAATGTAGAAGATACACATAAAGGTATAAATTTGAGGTTTTGGATATATGGATATTTAACTGATATTTAAAGCCAGGACGCTCTGTAAAGTCTCCTGATGTGTCTGCTTTTAGACAGTCAGATAATCTGCAAGTAAAAACAAAAACGCCAAATAGAATAACAACAAAGCCTCCAAATATTTTATATTCATCCAGACTCTCAAACAGGTATTTGTTTTCAAGCGTATTGCTGTTAAATATGCATTTCGTGGAATGTTTTTACATTTCCTGTCACTATCTTGGATATGTTCTTTCCTTCCTGTCTTGTTCAGATTTCTCTATCTTGAGTTCTCTTCCTGCACCTTCCGACCCTTACACAAAGGCAGTTGATGTCTGCAATTCCCCTAAGCCATGAGAGCCTTAATGAGGATCCAGAAGCAGCATCTGAAGACTTAGACAATAATTTATTTGAGCGTGAGCAGGAAGATCCATATTTAGATAATTCTCTTCCCACAGAGTCATTATCTCAGAATGCTTCTGCTGACAGCCTTAGAGATAATAGCATTCAAAATGTAAATAATGAAACAATACACATGATAATGAAGGAGACTCAGAAAATACAGTAGTAATGAAAAAATAACAAGACAGAGATTCTAATATTGTAAATACACAACTTTGCATTAGTGACAGATTATCTCTGTAACGCTAAGCTGAAATAATTTAGAAGGGAATGCTACAACCCCAGAACAGCATAGAAGATGTCAGCCCTGTGCCAGCTAATATGTTTAGAGAATTAGGCAGGTCTGAATAATTAGGAGTGGCTGAGAGTTGGGAATGAGCTGGTTGCTGCTGAGCACAGAAATGGTGGAGTTGCCCCGAGCTCAGCAGATGTCAGAGATGGAAAAATACCTTATCAAAGGCAATGACTAGTAAACGTACGTGTGCCGTAAACATACATAAACTCATCGCACTTTGTTGAATATACACTAAGATCTGTGATGTGTACATGGGAGAGGTTTCCTTGCTCTGTAGCCTCATCCCTTCAACATGGTATATTGGATCTCGTTCTCCAGCATGACTGCCCTGCAGGCAGAATCAAATATATCTCCGATATTAGAACGTTTGTGGGTTGTTCACAAAGACTGGTCTTGGAGGATAGGTGCTATCTAATTCAAGATTTTAGTCTCACGTTGAACTCACGGCTTCCCTTTCTGTGCTGGCTTAGATCGTGCTTCCTGAGAGGTTAGGCTTTGTGGTGCTTTGTTTCCCCTCTTTACATTTAATCTTTAAGTCTTCTAGGATGAGGGATGGCAAAGACTTCTAAAGTAGCTTGGGCTCTCAGATTGCAACATCTGGCTTTCTGTAGGGCAGAGGTCCACATGGGCTCCTCCATGATGAGCTTACTTACAGTCATGACTTGGGCATCCTCTTCCCTGCCTTGGAATAAGAACTTTCCTGGTTCTTGCCCACATGACTCCTCACGAGTAACAAGCTTCCTTTTACTTACAATACTGTCTGTATCCAAAAACTCAAAACCTATGAACATTTTTTTACCTGGCAAATGGGGCTTTGGAAGTGTCACACTTGATATGGGAAGGTAATCTTGGGTAGTTTAAGTGGACTTAATGTAAACAGAAAAGTTCCTATAAAAAGAAAAGCAGCAGGAATGAGTGGGAGAGATTTCAGGATGAAAGCAGAGGGCAGAGAGAATAGATGATGGTGCTGAAGAGCTTTAAGCCCAAGGAACCTGAACAATGTTCTCTATATGGTCCAGACAAGAATGTAGATTTCTCACTAGGACAGCAGTTTTCAACCTATGGGCCATGATCCCTCTGGGTGTCACATATCAGATATCCTACATATCAGGTCTTGACACTGAGATTTTTAACAGTAGCAAAATTAGTTATTAAGTAGCAACAAAATAATTTTATAGTTGGGGGTCACCACAATATGAAGAACTGTATCAAAGGAGCACAGCATTGGGAAGGTTGAGAACCACTGCACTGGGATCTGAAGAAAAGCAACCTTGTGATTCTGGCATCTAGAATCAGGAGAAGCCAAATTTGCATTATTTAGACCACAAAGTTTGTAATTCATAACAGAAGTAGGTGGCTTAGGGTCTGGATGGCAGCCTTTTGGGCTGGGTCTATCAAATAATGAGAATAAGCATTGCTTTCAGATCATTGTCTACTCTTTTCACAACTGCTTCTGCCAATCTTTCTTCTTCAGAATTCGGGAGGTAGAAGCAGGAACCAATCTTCAGGTACCCATTTCAGGGACGTTCTTGGGTGCCACTTGCCTTACTCAGACAAAAGGCAGACATGTGACTCCTTACTCCTCTCTGAGTGATCATAAGTTGGTACAGAAATATTCCTTTCCTAGAGAAGAGCCATCTCTACCATATTACACAGGAGAGGAAAGGTCCTAGAGTACCTGTGACCTGGTGGTTTTAAGACTCAGACTTCCTATCACTTTCAAATCTGCTTTTAACATAGTGGACTCTTCAGAGTTTAGAGGCAAGGACTGATTCCTTCTAAGCTTTTCTAAATCCTAGAGTGTACCTTGAGGCATCTCTTTAGACATGAGCCTGTTTATTGGTTCTTGTTCTGTTCAGGATTAACTCTTAAATTCAAAGGTAACAGGAGAAGTTGAATACCTTGCATGCTGTACTCTAGACTGATCTGAAGGAACCCTCCCCATCATCTTTCCCTTACCCTTCTCTTCCCTCCCCTCCCCATACAATCATCCTGCCCTTTGTCTCTCCATTAGTATATATTCAACTTTCTTCCTTTGGAGATCCTCCCCTCCCCACTAGTCCTTTATGCTATACCTAACCTCTTTGGTTATATAAATTATAGGATATCTATCAAAGGCTTAAAAGCTAATAGTTACATATGAGTGAGTACATAACATATTTGTCTTTTGGGGGCTGGGTTAGCTCAGTCAAGATAACTTTTTTTTTTAGCTCCATACATTTGCATGTGAATTTTATTTTTAACAGATGAATAATATTCCATTTTGTAAATGTACCATATTTCAAATATCCATTCATTCATTCCATTATGCAAATATACCACATTTAATTACCCAGTTATTCACTGATAGACATCTAGACTGCTTCTAATTTCTGACTATTATAAGTAGAGCAGCAATGAACATGAATGAGCAAGTATCTCTGTAGTAAAAAAAAACACTCTTTGGGTATATGTCCAAGAGTGGTATAGTTGCATCTTGAGGTAGAATGATTCCCAGCTTCCTGAGAAACTGCCACACTGATTTCCATCGTGGGTTTGCAATGATGTACTCCCACCAGCAATGGATAAATGTCCCTCTTACCCCACTTCGTCATCAGCATGTACTGTCCTTTGTTTTATTGATCTTGGACATTCTAATGAAACGTCAAGGTGGTTTTGATTTACAATTCCATGGTGGATAAGGATGTTGAACTTATTTTTAACTGTTTCTCAGACATTTGTGTTTCATCTTTTGAGAACTCTTCTTTAGTTCTGTATCCCATTTCTATTTGGGTTGTTTGTTTTATTGATGTCCAGTTTTTTTAAAGTTATTTATAGATATAGATATGAACCCTCTATCAGATGTGTAACTGGCAAAGGTCTTTTCCCATGCTGTAGGCTGATGCTTTGCCCAAACAATGGTATTTTCTACCATTCAGAAACTTTTCAGCTTTTCGAGGTCCCATTCGTGAATTGTTGATCTTAGCGCCTGTGCTGTGTTCTTTACAGAAAGTCCTTTTCTGTGCCAATGAGTTCAAGACTATTCCCCAGCCTTTCATCTATAAAATTCAGGGTTTCTAGCCCTATATTGAGGTCTATCATCCATTTGGAGTTTTGTGCTGTGTGATAGGTGTGGATCTATTTTTGTTCTTCTACATGCAAACATCCAGTTTTACCAACACCATTTATTAAACATGCTGTCTTTTTTTCCCAGTGTGTATTTTGGCTTCTTTGTCAAAAATTAGGTATTCATAAGTGTATGAACTTCTGTTTGGAACTTCAGTTTCATTCCCTTGATCTGTGCGTCTGTTTTTATGCCAATATCATGCTGTTTTTATTACTATAGCCTTGTGGTACAACTTCAAATGCAGAACACTGATACCTCTAGGAGTTCTTATGCTATTCAGGATTGTTTTTAAGCTATCTTGAGTGTTTTATATTTCCATACAAAGCTAAAGATTGTCCTTTCAATTTCTGTGAAGAATTGTGTTGGAAATTTGGTGGCGACTGCATGACTATACAGATTGCTTTTGGTTAGAATGGTCATCTTCACTATATTACTCCTATAGATTCATGAGCATGGGGATCTTTTTGTCTTCTGACATTTTATTCAATTTCTTTGGGCAATGTAAGGTTTTTTTTTTTTATCATACAAGTCTTCCACTTGCTTGACTAGAGTTATCTCAAGATATTTTTGAGACTATTGTAAAAGGTATTATTTCCCTGATTTCTTTCTCAGTCTGTCATTTGTATTTAGAAAGGATACTGATTTATTTTGGTATTCATTTTGTACCCTGCTACTTTACTAAAATATTTATCAACTATAGGAGTTTCCTGGTGAAATGTTAAGGGTTTTTATGTATAAAATCATATCAATTGCAAATAAAAATATTTTGACTCCTTTTCTTATTTGTATCCCCTTGATCTCTTTTGTTTGTCTTATTGATCTAGCTAAGACTTCAAGCACTATATTGAGTAGGTACGGAAAGACAGGATATTTTTGTATTCCAGATTTTATTGGAAATGTTTTAAGTCTCCCATTACTTAGATGGATGTTGGCTGTGGGCTTGATGTAAACTTATTTTCTTATGTTGAGGTATGTCCTTTATATGCCTAATCTGTCTCCAAGACTTTTATCATGAAGGGGTGTTGGATTTTGTCAAAGTCCTTTTCTGCATCTAATGAGATGATCATTTGATTTCTGTCTTTAAGTCTGTTATATGGTGGATTACACTTATCAATTTATGTATGTTGAACCATCCCTGTATCTCTGGAATAAAATGTACTTGACCATGGTGGATAATCTTTTTTATGTGTTCTTGGATTCAGTTTGTGAGTATTTTAACTGAGAATTTTTGCTCCTATGTTCATAAGGAAACTTGATCTATAATTTTATTTCTTTGTCCAGTCTATGTGTGACTTAGGTATCAGAGTAATTTTGGCCTTGTATAAAGAATTAGTCAATATTCCCTCTGTTTCAATTTTTTTGAGTATTGAAGTTAATTCTTCTATGAATGTCTGGTAGAATTCTGTAGTGAATCCATTTGGCTTTGATCATATTTTAGTTTGGAAACTATTAATAACTGCTTCTACTTTACTAAGGACTATGAGTGTGTTGAGTTTACTTACTGATATCAATTTAACTTTGGTAGTTGAATATATCAAGAAAGCATCTATTTCTTTTAGATTTTCTGGTTTGGTAGAATACTGATTTTTATAGTGTGTCCTTCTGATTCTCTAAATTTCCTCTTTGCTATGATACTCCCTTTCCTTCTCTAATTTGCTTATTATTTACATCCTCTCCATTTTTAAAAAAATTAATTTGGTTATGGATTGTGTACTGGCTGGTTTTGTATGTCAAATTGACACCCACTAGAGTCAACAGAGTAGAAGAAGCCTCAATTAAGGATATGCCTCCTTGATATCCAGCTGTGAGGCATTTTTTCAATTAGTGATCAATGGGGGAGGGCCCAGCCCAGGGTAGTGCCATCCCTGGGCTAGTGGTCCTGGGTTCTATAAGAAATCAGGCTGAGTAAGCCATGGGAAGCAAGCCAGTAAGTAGCACCACTCCATGGCTTCTCCATCCACTCCTGACTCTAGGATCCTGCCCTGTTTAAGTTCCTGTCCTGACTTCCTTCAGCAATAAACAGCAATGTGGGAGTGTAAGCCAAATAAACCCTTTCCTCCCCAACTTGTTTTTTGATCACTGTGTTTTGTTGCTTCAGTAGAAACCCTAACAAAGACATGTTGATAAATCTTGAGATCGCTTCAATTTTTATGTAGTCATTTAGTGGATGGAACACCTACATATCTCATTGAACATGGAGAAGTCAAGTTTGTGCCTAAATGGAGACATCCCTACTGACTAATGCTCACAATACTGGAGGGTACTCTGCATGATAGCAGATGAGAAAGGTAGCTACCAGTCCAGCTACAAACTCTGTAATCTACAACCGTGACCTACCTGTACGATATGCTGGTGCAGTAGAGGCACAAACCTTGTGGGAGAAACCAACTTCTCTCCAGTTATTTTCAAGGCCCACTCCAGGAGATGGAACCCAGGCCTGATATTGTTTGGGTGGCCAAGAACCTGAGGCTAGATAAGCCATGGACCTAGGCGAGAGTCAAATTGTTCTGCTAAAGAGTCATACCTATAAAATGACTCCTAACAATATTCTGCTTTTCCCAGTAGCTCAGTTCCCTTCTCAACCATCATCAGAAAAGCTTTTTCTTGCAGATAGAACTTATTAGTTGAGCGCTATTACAGATATTCTCATTTGGACACTGTTCAGTGAGTGAAAGACTCTGGAACACTCAGTTATAAATAGGACGTCTTCATCAACTCCCCCCCCCTCAGGGCTCATAGAACTGTCTAGAAGAGGGTGCAGAAGTACTATAAGAGCCAGGGACGTGGATGACACAAAGGGAAAAGTCTCTTCCAGACTATAGGACTGACACACAGGGATCATTTCTGAGACTGATACTCCAGATAAGGACCATGCATGGAACTCCTGCACAGATGTAACCCATGGCAGCTCAGTACCCAAGTGGATTCCCTAGTATGGGGAACAGGGGTTCTCCATATGGAGTTCCAGACACACAGGAACTCACAGAGACTGTGGCAGCATGCATAGGACCTACACAGGTTCAAGTCAGACAGGGTCCCAGTCCTGAGAGAAGGACTTGGACATGGGCTTCCATTCCTAAGCAGGAAGTTATTGCCAATTGACAACCACTTGCAAAAATACATTTTAATGGGTATACAAACTGTACTTAGGGGCAGGCCGAATGCCCAACTGTAGATGGCAGCATACAGTGAAGTCAATTGTGGTTGGTTTATTATTTATTTATCTATCTATCTATTTATTTATTTATTTATTTATTTATTTATTTATTTATTTAGTTCATTCACTTTTTATCTCAACTGTAGCCCCCTCCCTCATGCCCTACCAACCCCACCTTCCCTCCCTCCTCTCCACCCATGTCCCTCCCCCAGGTCACTGATAGGAGGTCCTCCTCCCCTTCCATCTGACCCTAGCCTATCAGGTCTCATCAGGATTAGCTGCTTTGTCTTCCTCTGTGGCCTGTTAAGGCTGCTCCCTGCTCAGGGGGAGGTGATCAAAGAGTTCATGTCATAGAGAACCCCTGTTCCCCATACTAGGGAACCCACTTAGGTAATGAGCTGCCATGGGTTACATCTGTGCAGGAGTTCCATGCAGGCTCCTTATCTGGAGTATCAGTCTCAGAAATGATCCCTGTGCCCAGATTTTCTTTTTTTCTCTCCTTGTGGAGCTCCTGTCGCTCCAGGTCTTTCTATCTCCCACTTCTTTCATAAGATTCCTTGCACTCTGCCCAAAGTTTGGCTATAAGTCTCAGCATCTGCTTTGACACTCTGCTGGGTAGAATTTTTCAGGGGCCCTCCGTGGTAGGCTCCTGTCCTGTTCCCTGTTTTCTCCCTCTTCCGATGTCCATCCATTTGCCTTTCTGAGTGAAGACTGATCATCTTTCCCAGGGTCCTCCTTCTTGCATAGCTCCTTTAGGAGAACAAATTTAATATGATTATCCTATATTTTGTGTCTAATATCTACTTATAAGTGAGTATATACTATGGGTGTCTTCCTGCTTCTGGGATACCTCACTCAGGATGATCTTTTCTAGTTCCCAACTCAAGAAGTTAAACCGAAACAAATCAAGTAATCCAATTAAAAATAGGGTACAGAGCTAAATAGAGGATTCTCTATAGAGGAATATCAAATGGCAGAGAAACACTTAAAGAAATGCTCAACATTCTTAGCTCTCAGGGAAATGCAAATCAAAATGATCCTGAGATTTCACTTTACACCCGACAGAATGGCTAAGATCAAACACTCAAGTGACAACACATGCTGGAGAGGACGTGGAGAAGGGGGGACCCTCTACCAATTGCTGGTGGGAATGTAAACTTGTACAAACACTTTGGAAATCTATCTGGTGCTTTCTCAGACAATTAGGAATAGTGCTACCTCAAGATCCAGCTATACCACTCCTAGGGATATATCTAAAATATGTTCAAGTATACAACAAGGACATTTGCTCAAGCATGTTCATAGCAGCTTTATTTGTTATTTCCAGAAACTGGAAACAACCCAGATGTCCCTCAGTTGAGGAATGGATACAGAAATTGTGGTACATTTAGACAATGGAATTTTCAATAAAATTTGCTTAAATAAAAACAAGAAAAAGGTCACCTATCATGACACACCTCCTCCAAAGCTACACTGCCCAATCCTTTCCCAAAGTTTTACCAATGGGAACCAAGTGTTCAAACATATGAATCTCTTGAAGCCATTCTTATTCAAACCAGCATTAAGGGGTGCTTGTCCAGTGGCCAGCGTAATTCTTAGCACAAAACACACGTTTGCCAACTATGTAAGTTGATTTTAAGATACTTTGTTCTATCCACTCATTTGTGAATAAATAACATATAAAATCTCCTGATGAGATGTCTGGGAAGACCCACATAGAAGGAATGCTGGCATGAACACTCTTAAAAGCTAGAGGGATCCAAGTACGTCGGTGTGCTGGAAATTGGGGTTGAGGCACGTGGGCCTCTGTGGGCCTCTGAGGAAGGACCTAACCAGCATCGGTCTCTTCTTGTTCTCATACTGGCTAATGCAAATACACAAATTTTCATTGTTGTTTTTATTACAGCATTAATTATAGTAGTAAAGGGAAGACCTCTGTAAAACAGAATGCCCTGTAAATAATTCTGTGATTTTTCTTCCACCAAATGTAAGGGTCTAATCTATGCTTTGTCTTGACTGGGAGTATTGATGTCTGGTCATTCATTCATTATTTGATTATCATTTTGGGAGAAATTCTGTACATCTAGACATGGAAATACAAATCTTGGCTGAACTTTCACAAACCGCATAGGAAAGTTCTGTTTGAGGACTTCTGATTTATGTTAAAATGAAACACTACGATTACTCTGTCTCTTTTTGTCTTGCCCATTTTCTGTCCTCTTAAATCACTGCCTATGTCACCTTTTATGCTACAATGTTTGGCACTAAGATTTTTTGAGTGATTAGAGAAAACTGAAAATGTAATTATGTAAATGATTCTAGTTAGTAAATAGACTGTTCTAACCAGTTAATTTTTACATTTTATTTTAGAATTCACAACATATAACACAGCCAGGGTCTAGGAGCCAGGGAGAGATATATGACTATTTTGCCATAGAGAATCATTTATTTATTTTAGCTAGAAGTTCATGATTAATATTTGAAGAAAAAATATTTTTCATGTTTGTTTAATTGTACCATGAGCAAAGTCTTTACGTCTAATCAACGACTTGACAAGACAAAACAGAGTTAAAAACTATGTTTGTAACAAGAACAGATTTAATTTAGTCTCTTAAAGTTAATTAATGGTATATGAAATATAGTTATATCTTTTGACTGACATGGACTTACCTTAGGTCATTTATGCATTAGTAATTAAAACACTTCAAATATAATATGATAGACATAGCCTTAGGGTAAAACTTATTATGTCAAATGCTTTCTTTGAAGAGTAAAAGTCCCTTAGTCTTTCTTAAACGGCAGAGAGTCTTTTGTGTTTGAATTGCAAACCACAAGTGCATTGGTTAGTAAACACTTCTGTATGAAAACTGCATAGAGAACAAAGCATTAAACTTGTTGAAATGTGTTTAGGAAGTAATTTATCATACATATTGTAATGCTACTAGTTAAAGAACTTTTGCCCTTGACAATGATATATAATCTTTAAGTGAATAGCTCTGTGCTAGTAGGTGTTTCAGCCACTCAGTAAACAAAACACAAAACAAAACAAAATAAAAGCTATTAAATTTATAAATCTTGGCCTCAAGAAAGGATTTATAAGTTGCATATTTTTATACATGACTAAAGAGACAGTCTCTGACATGAACTCGATTGCCTGCTCCTTGCTCATTTCTCTCTGGTGCGGGTAGCTAGCCAGCCCACAGAGAAAGAGGATCCAGGCAGGTCTGATGGGACCTGATAAGCTAGGGTCAGACAGTAGGGGAGGAGGACTTTTCCTATCAGAGGACTGGGGGAGGGGAAAGGTGGGAGGGTAGGACCAGGAGGAGACGAGGGAGTGGGGTACAAGTGGGAGACAAAGTGAAGAAATTGTAAATAATAATAACAAGGGAAAAAGAGAATGGAAGGAGATTAAAATTAAAAAATGGACCAGAGAGACAAGTACCAGTTGGTGCCATGGGGTCCGAGCAGGAAGCACACCAAGTCAACTGCTGGTCCAAGGCTGTACAGCCCGGGTGGACAGGCCATGCCTGAGATGACCATTGCCAGTGCCACACAGCATGGGCAGGACATAGCAGTCCTAA
Organism: Psammomys obesus; assembly: GCF_907164565.1. Taxonomy (NCBI): domain Eukaryota; kingdom Metazoa; phylum Chordata; class Mammalia; order Rodentia; family Muridae; genus Psammomys; species Psammomys obesus. The sequence goes on from NW_026585895.1 coordinate 31,450,781, forward strand.
GACCACTCCTGTGATGACCCCAGACAACCAGAGGTTCTGAGTGCCACTATGAAGAACAAGAAAGTGATGGAGAAATGGGAGAGAAAGAGAAGCAGAAGAATATGTTTACAATGAAGAGGCAGAACTGGAGACTAGAGGGTAGTGAGGAACAGCCTGATGTCAGTAACCAGTGGTCACCTAAGGACATGGTGAGGTCCTAGCCTGTGCTGCCACAGAAGGCCATGTCCATGGCCTTATAGTAGCAGGGGTCTTTTGCCACCCATCTGTAGGCCAGACAGATGTTGCTGAATTGGGCAGTTGCGATGTTGATATCTGAGGGCTGTGCCGAACTGGCCCCACCCCTCACCAGCTGTAGCACTGGGGGGAGCAGGTCCCGCACATTGCGAAGCACAGTAGAGCTAACCCTGATAGCAGGAGTTTTGAGTAAGCTGGCCCTGCCTCTTGTCTGTTGTAGAGTGTCATGGCCAAGCAGAGATACCCTCTGCTCTGCCCCTTGTCAAATGCAGCAAATGAGAGAGTTGGACCTGAGGTCATCAAAGGGGGAGGGCTGGCCATGCCCCTCTCCAGCTGTAGCACTTGGGAGAGTAGGCCCCACTCCTAGCCTGGGCAGCATAATAGAGCTGAACCTCTTGGTGGGGGCAAGGCTGGCCCTGCCACTTATCCAACATGTGGTAACATGGGCAAGGGAGGGATTTCCCCCACCTTGCCCCTTGTCCCTGCCCCTCATCACCTGCAGCAAATGGGAGTTGGTTCTGGCCTGGGAGAACTGGCCTTACCCTTCACCAGCTGTAGCGCTTGGAGAGTAGACCCTACACCTCTCTTGGGCAGCACAGTAGAGATTGTACGTGCGCCAGCCATGAGGGCATGAACATGGGAGAGCTGTCACTGCCATTCACTGTGCAGTGAATGAGAGAGAGATGATCTTCCCCACCCTTGCTCCTTGTCACCTGTGACAGGTGGGAGAGCTGTCCCTGTCCATCACTGGCTGCCAACACTCCGAAGAGCAGGCCTTACACCTCACCTAGGCAGCAGAGTGGAGCAGGCTGGCCCTGGTTGCAGGAATTATGGATGAACGAATCTCAAGGGCATGGGAGCTGGAGAGCTGGCCCAGACCCTCCCCTGCTGCAGTAGATGAGAAAACAGACCCTGCACCTTACCTGGACTGCACAGTGGAGCAGGACCTGATGTCGCGAGCACATGTGAGCCAGCCCTGACGGTATGAAAGTGGGAGAGCTGGATCTGTCTGTTGCTGCCTAATGCATTGGATGAGCTAGCTGGGACAGTGCTGGAGAGCTTGGGTGTGGGAGAACAGGTAGGCTGACCAGCTCAGATACCTCCCAGGCCCAGATTCAGGGCTTTGAGTTGGCCCTCCCCGACATCTACGCCATCTATGAACTGCTGGAGCATGTGAAGGGGCTAGTTATACAGATCCAAAACTACAGGATCTCTATGACCCAGGGAACAGTATGGTATCTGAGAAGAGTTCCAGCAAGCTTCTAGTATTGGTAGAATAGCAGAAGCCAAGGGCTTTGAAGCAGACCCATGATTCAGTGCAATAAGCATTTGCAACTAAAGAAGTGTGGACAAAAGGGTATACTGTATGACACACTAGAGCTCCCATAATAAGATTTTTTTTCTTTTTTTTTGGGGGGGGGTGAAGGAACTTGCAAGGTGGAGCATGGGTATAAGGAAATGAGGAGATGAGTGGGACTGGGGTACATGATTTGAAATTCATAAAGAACTAATAAAAAGGTTTTTTTTGTTTTTTTTTTTAAGTAGAGCAGGAATTTGCTCTTTGTTTTTGTCTGTTTTGTTTTCAAGACAGGGTTTCTCTATGTAGCCGTGGCTGTCCTGGACTCATTTTGTAGACTAGGCTGGCCTAGAACTCACAGAGATCTGCCTGCCTGCTGGAATTTCAGGCATGTGCCACCATGCCTGGCTTCTTAAAGCTTTTGCTGTCTCTTATTAGCTGTGGTGTCAGTAATAACTATTATTACCTGATACTACTCTCACATTATTAGTTTCATAAACTTTAAAATAATTCTGCCTCCCAGGGATTTTTGTGAAAACTAGATAAAATATGGATATAAGCTAGTTACTCAGTGCCCGGCAGTATACTTTTGACACAAGAAATTATAATTTTGCCCCCCCTCCTTTAAAGACAGTGAAAGCTTCTTTTATTCTGAGAGTGCAAAAGAGGGACCCATTGAAAATTGGATTTGTTTATATGTATGTGTGTACGCACACACCGGGTACACATATGGAGATCAAAGGACAACTTGCAGGGACTGGTTCTCTCCTTCCATCATATATGTGTCCTGAGGATCAAGCTCAAGCCAGGTTTGGCAGCATGCATTCTTACCCACCGAGACATCACCACATCCAAGTCCTCTTTCTTTTTTTTTCTTGAAAGAGAACATTCTTCTTTATCTTATAACATTAATATATTTTTAATTCTTTACCCTACTTTACAAAATTATTGAAGACAACAGTTTTAAAAGTTTTGGTATCATTTTCAATAATCACAGAGTCATGACTTATAGAGAGAAAAGAGCTCTTGTAATTTTCCATTGTATGTGCTTAGAATGTGTGGACACGTTGTTCAAGATCACGTTAGTATTGACTTGGGAATTGGAGAGAGACTTCAGGCAGCAGAGCTTGGAGAAGGGAGAAGTCATATAGGGAGACACACCAGGCGATAAGATGTAGCCTTCTTTATGGTTGGCCTTCCATCAGGAGCAGGAAACATTTCTTGGTGTGCAGAAATTCTTCTACAATAGTTGGAAAGAAAAACAGTGCCTCCAGAGTTCCACGAAGAAAGGAAAATACTAATCTAGCTGCCCGGTCCTATTTTAGTTCTGATTTTCCAGTGGGAGAGGGCAATGTCATAAGGAGCTCACACGCTCACGTTCCTAGGTGATTTCTCGGAGTATCTCAGGGCTCTTTCAACGAGCTGGGTTCTATAGAGCAGAGCATGCCATTTCATGTAGCCACAAATGCAGCACAAGGGCTGCTCACCACGAGGCATTTAAAAGCACTCAGCCAACAAAATCTGGGAGTAACAGAGACATCATCTACGATATCTATATATCTATATATCACCACCAGCACATCAGATGGATGGTCAATAAATGAATGAATGAATGCTTGATTCCATGACTGGAACACTGTCGCCTATACCCAACGACAGGCAAGTAAAGACATGCCTCATTAGGTGTCAGTCTCTCAAGTCAAGGAATTTGGCACTTAAGCTTTGTCAAAATCTGGGGAAGCAGGAAAAATCTTCTCTCACATTTAGTTGCCTGGTGCATCTCCCATAAGAAAATATTGGTCTTCTCGAAAGTTGTTGGTAAAAAAGCAGTAATGCTCACAATCATTTAAAAATTGATGTCAAAATTAAGTAGATCTGCACCTAGAAGCAGAGAATAATATAATCATGTAAGTAAACAAAACAAACATGAAGGCAGGATGTTGTGGATAGTTCATGGACTACTGTATGTCATTCAAATTAAAAATGTTTTTCCAACCAGTCTATTCTTCCCTTTGCATTAATTTTTCTTTTGGTTATTACAAAAACCTTACATATCTATATTCAAAATAGATAGTTTTTCTTTTTTTCAAAACCCAAAATCAAGATTATCTTACAACAATAAAGATTACATCTTACATAACACATAATTTTCATGTACAATAGCCAACACACTATAAAGCATTTTCAGAAAGGTACGAAAATGCTGGTATTCCTACCTAGATTTCATTCCCATTCTCACTGGACTTTGTCAGCGGACTAGGAGCTCAAGTCTTACATAATACAACTAAGAGGCATTGGTATGCATATTAGGAATATGTAATGAATCTTAATAGCATTACTTTATTATCCTCCCCTGCTCGCCATACTAATAGAGGTTCGCACCCGCGTGCACATGCTCATAATTAAGGAAGGGATATTCTTTGCCCTCCTATCTGGGCTTCTCTGATAAGTTGCTATGCAGCTGGCATCTGATGCAAATTGGAGTTTGCTGGCTTCTGATATTCCTACTTGCACTAATCAGTGGATTACTTGTGTGGCGCCTGCCCACCTCTAAACCTATGCTGTCACATTTAGAATAAGTAATGGAGCTTTCTCTGAATTTATGAAATATAACAGGCCTCTAAGCGGAGACTCGTAGAGTGTGATAAGTGTGGTTTTCATGGAAAATGGACATTAGCCAGGCATTGTAGATCCTGGAACCTGAACACCACCAGATTGTTGTAGTAGTAATCATTCTGAATAAAATTTGGCAGAAAGAGTTTACGGCAACTCGAACAAAACAGATATTACTATAACGTGCCCTTGTGACCTGGGCTAATAAAACCCCTTTATAAAAGTGCTAAGTATCTCGTTGACAGCTAGAGGACTGCGTTAAAGGTGCATTTTTTTTTCAGGTCCACTGTAGGTTATTCCTAAGAATTCCTTAGAAGATGTCCTTAAAAAAAAAAAAGAAGAAGAAGATGTCCTTAAATCATACTGGTGAATTTAGTAGCATTTAACTCTTTAATGCCGAGTAAAAAATTGTTGGTAAAAAAAAGCAACAATGCTCACAACAATTTATAAGTTGATGTCACAGTTAAGTATGTTAAAAGTGTTGCTGAAATGCGTACTAAGTTGGAGAGGTGGAAAGAACCGCATTTCAGAATAAGTATTAGTAATTATACAGGCTCAGTGTTTTGGGGCTGTACTTATTTTGTTAAGTGACCTTCATGGCTCTGCAAAGAAATCATCCTCATTGTAGCACAGCAAAAAAGTGTGCCTCCTAGGCACATGTGGAAACTGAGACCCAGGTATAGTGTACTCAGCTAGTGAATGGTAGACTTGGCATTTGTGTCTCTGTTTTCAGGTCTGTATCACCAGGCAAATCTGCTCTGGTAAATAGTAGCATTAGGTGAAGGGAGAAAGTTGATCTCATTCAATCTTAAAAAGTGACGTTCACAATTTAGAAAGCAGAAGTTATCTTAAATGCAATTCAATAAATACAGAGTGCAATTATTTTCAGACTACTGCTGATATGCTTGACATTAAGAAAATGTTATCAAACCTTTCAGAAAATGACTGCGAGTTTTCAAAATTATTCTCTTCTAACACAACTCTACCCAAAGCAAAGGTTGGTTTACACAAAAAATGGCAGATGCTGACTTTATAATAATGAGACACCTCTGGAAAATATTTGTGTATTATAAGATGCCCAACTTGTCCCATAGAACCAGAATTTTAATCCCTCAGGGAAGAAACTCACAACCAACTGTGAATAAACTTCTAATAACTCGTCATGTTGCAATAAATGCCTCTCCTTTGCAGCTTTAACTAATAAAAGGCAGTACTTACTACTCTGGTTGGATACCCTTTAAATAACCAAAACCTTTCTAGTATATTGATATGTTTGTCTTTGATTGTAACTTTAAATGTACACAACAGAACCAAGGAAGGCAGAAGAGACTTATGACAGCACATAATTTTCACACTTGCATTATCTGGTAACTCTTGAATAATAAAAGAGAGATATTAGTGTTTTTTTATGTGAAGTTTTTATTGCCACATGTATTCTAGTTTCCTTTCTGCTGTTGTCATAAAACACTGGCCAAAATCAAATTTGGGGAGAAAAGAATTTATTTAGCTTGCACCTCCAGGTCACAGATCATCAATGAGAGAAGTCTGGGCAGGAACTCAAGAACTTAAAGCAGAAATCATGGAGGAATGCTGCTTGCTGACTTGCTCACTGGGTCATTCAGGTTCATGCTCTGCTAGCTTGCTTGTATGGGCCAGGACTACTTGCCTAAAGAATGGAACTTAGCCCAGATGAGCTGGGGCCTTCTACATCAATTAACAATTAAGACAATCCCTCACAGACATGCTTACAGAGCAACCTAACAAACATAATTGCTCAAATGAGCATCTTTTTGTGTGTGAGTGTAGACTGGGTCAAGTTGATGGTTAATGCTGACTAGGATAGTGTGAATGCAGACCCTAAGGCAGGCAGCTATTACCAAAGCACTGTTGTTCTTGGTTGTGAGGTTCTTCCTTATTTCTTAGATTTATTAGTTTGACCTTTCTGTTTAACAAGTCACTGTGTATCTAACAAATTAAAGCAACATTAGTTTATTACTTCACAACCTTTTGTCATAAGTGTTGGGCTGGCAAAGGCAAGAACTTCTGCTTGGAGGTTTCACATAGTCAAAGTCAAGGGATTAGTACAGAGCTGCCTTTTTCTTTGAAAAATGAAGAAGAAAAACAAATCATGCCTCTAAAATTACTCATTTTGGTGAAGTTCAGTTCCTTGTGGCTGAAGGACTAAGGTCCTTATTTTTCTTTCTGGCTATCTACTTTGAAGGGGAGCTCTCTTGTCCTTTCTTTGTGATCTCCTTCATGTATTTTTCTGTGGTCTTGTCTTGTCCAACTTTGATATGTTGGTTTTTGTTTTATCTTATATTTTATTTTGTGATGTTTTACTGTTATCCCTTAGAAGCCTGTTCTTTTCTAATGAGAGATAAAAAGGGAGTGGATCTGCTTGGGAGAGGAGGTGGTAGTAGGAAATGTATTCAGTTTATATTGTATGAGAAAACAAAAAAAAATCTCTTCAGTTTATATTGTATGAGAAAAAATTATGTTTAATAAAAGAAGGTAGAAGTTATGCTTTATTGCATAGCTATTAAATATCAGAAAAACACAATAAGACCTTCATGACTTAAATTCTTTACCAATTAGAAGACAACCTCTGTTGTGTTAGTCCTAGAGTACAGGTGTTTTATTCAGGCTATGTGAGCAAATGGGCAATCATAAAATAAGTTGGGACACTCTTAGGAAAAAGTAGCAACCAGCCAAGTCTCCAAGGTATGAGTGCTACAGCACATTGTAACATGCATAAACTCTGTGTAGAAAAGTAAATCGTCTGGAGAGCTATTCTTCTGTCATCCTCCTTGTGAAGGTGGAGGATGGAGAAGGTGGCAATAGAGAAGAAGACTGAAAACAAAAGAAATTCATGTAACATTATACTTTCTTTTATGTGTGTGTTTCTTGCATATATGTTTGTGTACCACACGGATGCATGGTGGCCTCAGAGGCTAGAAAAGAATGCAACATGCCTAAAATTGAGGTTTTGGGTAGTTGTGAGTTGTCTGCATATCGCGTTGGTGCTGGAACCAGTACTGAGGTCTTCTGAAATAACAGCAAGTATAAGTTGCTGAACTATCTCCCCAACTTTCACTTTATATTTTCTTAGAATGGTTAGGTATCAGGAACCTGGGAATGGTGGACCCAAATATAGACATAAACAAGTTGAAATTTCACTCCAACCGGTATCCAATCAAGCTCAAATGCTGGGTGGGTCAGTAATCAGCCCATTGGTGGCAATCACAAGGAAGGGTGCTACTGTAGAATAACAATGTAAGTGACATGAGTGACTCAGCTCCAAATTGTTCTTAAGAAAAAGTGCAATAGTCAGCTGCTTGTTGTAATTGACAGACAGAAACTTAAAGTACAGGTGGAATGGCATGGACTTTTACCAAAAAAACAAAAAACAAAAAACAGAGCAAAACAAATACTCAAGAGAAAATTGCTGTAGCACATATAAGACATAATTCTAAAGTCTTCTAACCCCTATAATATATAAATAGCCATGCTATATTATGAGGGAGAATAAAAATGATAGGTGAAATTAATGTTTACTGGATGGTTTTGAGATGGGAATAGCATTTGATGTAACCATAAAGTTTCTTGAAAGGTAAAAAGGCATGTGGATGAGTGAGGGTCAGAATGAGAGACTGATGATGTGATGCTATGGGTCTCAGGAAGCCCCTTAAACCAAGTATCAAAGCTCCTGAAAAAGCAAGGGTATAGTTTCCTATCTAGAACATTTACCTATGGATGTAGATCCTTCTTCTAGAAGAAATATTAAGATGAGTCAAGTTATTGGTTTTGTTTCACTGTAATATAAGAAAAGACATTTTGTATAGCTGTTGTCCAGAATTGTAGGAAAAAGTACTAATTTGATCCACTCAGTCACAATAGCAATAAAAACTAGCAAATAAAGACTGAAAAAACTACTATTGTTGCATTAAACATTTATATAAGAATAGATAAAAGGACAAGGGAATAAAAATTTCAAAAACCAAATTCAGAACCTGAAAGGCATTTGAAATCCAAATTCTTTTGAGTAGATTAAACAATGGATTAGCCTGGCCAAGAGCCAGATAGCCTCAAGAAAGAAAAGGAGGGATTATTCAAACTGGGTTTGAGTTCAGAAGAATTGGAGTTCAGAAGAAAAAAGTGGAAAAAAGTCATATAAAGAGATTTCAATAAATAGTGGATGAAGTTGAATAAAAATCTTAACTAAAATCTCAAGAATTTGTTGAAAGCTAAGTAGGATGAACACTAACAACATACACACAGAGAGAGACAGAGACAGAGAGCACCATGGTTATTAGTCTATAAAATTTTAAACATTAAAAAAGAAAACAAAGCAAACACTATGGCAGCAAAGAAGTTACAGCACATTACACATAGGAAAACAATTGATTAGAAAGGATGAAAGCCAGAAGACAATGGATGGCGTATCTATGTGAAAAGGACTGTTCTGATGATTCTCTTCCCAGCTGAAATAACCATTCAAACATAAAGCCATGTTTTCAGATAATCAAATGTTGAGAGTCTTGTAGTTAACAAGCTGATACAGAAGACATGCTGAATAAGATATTCTAGCTAAAGAATTTTGAAATCCCAAAACTTTGGTCTACATAAATTAATAAGAAAATGGTGAAAACATTTAATAGATACTGAAAAACTGATACATGTGTGTTTACAGAATATTAGAATTTAGTTTGATAAAAAGAAATGTAGTTATTCCCCCAAGATGTTTTGTTTGTTTATTTTTAATGATTCTTTTATATTTTCTAAATATGTTATAGGCAGACAAAATGTATTTATTTGCTTCTTTCTAACATATACAATTTTATTTGTTTTTTAATTCTAATTTCATTAGCAAAACTTTCAATATGTGTTAAGAAGAAATGGCAAGATAGCGACTCCTTGGGAAGGCTTATTGTTTCTCTTGCTCTCTGCTTTGGTTCCTGCCTCCAGGTTCCTGCTTGAGTTCCTGCTAGACTTCCCTCCATGTAAACTGAAAGCTGTAAGTTGAAATAAACCCTTTCCACCCAAAGTTACCTTTGGTAATGATCTTTATTACAGCAAATTAGGGTACCTGTACTAAGACACTCATCCAATGTGGTGTGTAATCCTTTTTCTGTCCTGTAGAACTCAATTTACTCTGCTATGTTGCTGAGGGATAGTGTTTCCTTTATCTGGTGAGATAATGCTGTGTTTAGTAGCAAATCAAGATATCTTCCATCTGATTCTTTTGAAAGGCAATGAGGAGAACTGGTACAATTTCTGTGTTAGACATGTGGTAGAATTTATTTGAAATCCTATCTGGGCTTGGTGTCTTTATTTCAGGATGTTAACAAGTTTAGGATTTATTTTTTCATAGATATGCTTGTTTATAAATAGTTATTTCTCCTTATGTGAGTTTTAGTAGATCATGTCTTTCAAGGAACTGCTTGCTCCTCCTTTGCACTTGGGTTTTCAATTTTGTAGGCAGAGGATTGTCTGCAGTAACTTATCCCTCTTTAGGATGTGACTATATGTGTTACAGTGTTCGTGATGGTTAACTGTTGATAATATTAAATTAGATCATTGGGATAACAGGTATCAATAAAACAATCTTCCTATTCAGAAAGCATACCAAGGAGAATTTTTAGAGACTAAGGTTGTTGATCTTGGAGAATTCATGATAGCCATAGATGTTTACTCTGTCACTTTGTATGTTTACCTGTTTATTTACTCATGCATTAAACAGTCTTCAGGTAAGTACTTTTTTAAAATTTCAAGCCTTATTCAAGGCTTATAATTAAAGGACACTGAGACTCTGTGATTGGCTCAAGAGAGTGAGCATAATTTCCTAAATGCAGGTTATTTATTTTAAAAATCACTCAAAGTCCGTGTTTTAGTTTGCTCTCTGTTGCTGTCATAATTGCCATGGACAAGAGTAACAAGGGAAGGTAGAAGGGTTTATTTAGCTTCACATCATGATCAGCATGTTCCTTCCTTATTGGGGAAGTCAGGGCCGGAACTCAAGCAGGAACAGAGGTAGGAACCATGGAGGAACTCTTCTTACTGGTTTGCTCTCCATGGCTCTCTCGTCTTGATTTTTCACACAACTCCTTTTCTCCCTTTTACCTTCTTTGCTCCAATTTTCTCCACATTCCTCATTTTTCCTTCTTTTCTGTATAGGGGGATTCTGCTTTATTTAACAGCTAACATAGTTGATCATGGCCATATAATTCAATGACAGCTCACTATCGCAGCCCTGCGCCAAAGTGCTCAAACTCAGTAGTCAGTTTGATGACGTTAAAATCCAGGAATCACATGTTAACTGGTGTTAACACAATGGAAAAAAGAATGCTACAAAGTTTCATATGACATAGGAAGACATAGTACTTGTGCCATCTTTTTTTTTTTTTCATCTTATAACTAATTTTAGCCAGTGGAATAGCAGCTGGCTTCATGGTATAGCTGTATGTCAGAGGTGAATTCTCCATGGTTTGTACCCCATGACTCCATCTCTAACTGCTGGCTAAAGACCCCATTATGAAAAAGAGGGTTCAGAGTAGTGGGTCCAGAATATGAATTGAGGATCTGGGTCCAGGAAGCAGTGTGTTCAAGGGATACTGAGACTCTGTTACAACTGACCTTTATGTGAGATAAAAAAAAACCCTGAGATCTTTAAATGAAGGTGCAGACTTTTTTTTACCGCCATTTTACTCATAAGTTTTGCACATCATCTTTATGCTGGACAGATAACTCAATATACAGCAATCCTTAACTGTCAAATACACAACAAATTCCCACCTACTTTATAGACATGTTCCAGTTCCTACATGAGTAAAACAACCCTTTCGAGCCCTATCAAGATGGCATGCCTCTAAGGGGATAGGACTTTCCTATGATCAATGGGAGGTCCAGTGACACCACAAAAGAAAACAAGAACAAAACCAAAATCAACAACATAACAGATACCAATTTCTAAAGCTCTCGAAGGTGTATATGTGCTACTGAGGCCTTCATTCAAGGTTTACTTGCTCCTCAGACCAGGCTGCACAGAAGTTTTGACTAGTGAAAGATTAACTTTTCTTTTTGGGAGAAATGCATGAGTTTATCTCTAATGCACACCTTCTACTTAGACTGAAGGAGTGGAAGACAGATTGTTGGTTTGTAGTTGCTCTGCCCTAATGGCTCTCAAGTCACAGTCAGAACACAAGTCTGGATAGTACTGATATAGCCATCGTCTCTCACAGCTTATGAAGGAAGATAGCTTTTACACATCAGTTTAAGATTCTGCCAGCATCTCTAAGTACCCAAAATTAGTTTAACACCTTTGGCATGAATTTCTAGCGATAGAATATACTCTAATTAGGTCCATAAAAGCTGTTACCTTGATTACAAGATATACTAATTATCTTGTCAGTCATTGATCTTATAATTATAAAGGAGGGTGCTGTTATTTTCAAATGATCTAGCCTAATTCTGCCCTGAAGTTCAGGGCCTCTAATTGAGTCCCAGCCCAATAGCTGTTTACTGTATTCCTGTTCACATAGTAATTAGCTGCATTTCCTTATCCTTGAGGCTTTAAAATTAAAATGCTTTACAATCACTCAAAAATGCAGATTTAAGTCACTTAATCCTATCATGCTAACATAACAATTTTAAATTAAAATATAGAAAGAAAAGGAATTATATCCTGAATCCAAGTAATTCAAATAGCTTAACTTTAATCAATCGACACTATCTGTAGACTTTTCTTAATGTCTATCATAATTTTTACAAAATATTTCCTGCTGTTGGTTGAGAAAACGCAGTGTTTTGGCTTTATGAAAAAAAAAAAACATACTCAATTGCATCGTGCTAAGGATTTGCGTAGGAATACATATACAATCACTGTCTTAGCTATAGACCTTTCAGATTATCATATGCAACTTGAGCTTCTCAGTTCCATCTTATTTTCATTTTCATAATGCTCACCAATTTGTGGGGCTGTACCTCACATGATCAGATGCCAGACCTGTCTTTCACTTTTTTGACAAATAGAAGTCATGCTGGGCACTTAGAGAGCAGCTCTTGCAACTGCATGCCGATCTTTCATCCCCTTAACCACTGCTTTGCTTTCACACTCTCTAGCCTGGTGCTTTTACCTGAACATTATGACATTATCACCAGGTGGCCTGTTCTTGGGAATTCTTCCTTGTTCAAGTGTACTTTTTTAGGGAAGTGCATTGAGACAGAGTTCCTGGCTGTCCTGGAATGCATTCTGTACACCAGGCTGGCCTTGAACTCACAGAGGTCTGTCTGCCTCTGCCACCCAAGTGCTGGGATTAAAGGCATGAGCCACCATTCATGGCTGTGTTTTTAATATTTTTATGTTAAGCTGAATATCTGATTTACTTTATTAGTCTTAGCAGACTGGATAGCATCTTTTGCGGTGACACAGTATGGGTTGAATTCTCCTGTGTGACATCGTTGGTGAATGACATTTTTCAAAGTGCTTGTATTAAGTGATGATGTAGTGTTGTGGAAGAGTTTGGTGAAGTCTTGGTGACCTGGACTGAAGTCCTGATTCTGCCATGGTAGCCTGAGTGGTTTTGATATAATTTCTTAGATATTTTCGCTTCTGTTTATTTACTTCCAAGTTTAAAATGGCAGCATCATTGCTCTCTCTACACAAGTTTATTATTAACTGGTTTAAGACTGTGTAGTTCTCATATTGAAAACTGCATTTTTGATAGGTATCATTTGTTGAATTTTGAGAAATATATTGAGAAATGTAAGTACTTTCTCCACCAATATCTCATGTTAAGAAATTCTCATGTGTACCTTTAAGATCATCTTTCCTTCCAGCCCCTCAAGCCCAGGGCAGACATTTATTTTTAATTATATATATTTGTGTCTTGTGCCTGTCAGGTGGCAGAGTGCTTTTGAATGTCATTCCTTTTGTAGCCATGTGAGTAAATATGATTTTTTTCCTCTTTATTACTAAGTAGAATTGCACTGAAAGCAGGTACCACGTTGATGATAAACATGTTATTTGCGCTTTTTGATTATAAACATTTTCATGTGGGTTTTGTGGATGTGTTTGTTTCTTTTAGGTAAGTAAATATTTTGAAGAGGGACTTCTGTGAAGTGGAGCTTCTGGATGTAAGGTATGTATAATTAAGTATCTGCTTTTTTGTTTTGAAATGGGGTTTCACTGGGTTGACTAGGCTAGTCTTAAACTTATTATATTCAAGCTTCACCCTGTCCCATGCTATCTTTTTCCATGAGTGAGAAATAAGAAAGCTCATGTGTTCCTTTCCTTCATACCACTGCAGTCCAATCCATTCCATAACATTCACTGAGCTCTAGCCATAAGCACTCACAGTAACTGTGTGGCTTTGCTCAAGACATTTTAGATTAGCTGGATAATTGCTTTCCTTCTTAAACAGTCTTATTACACGAAGAATTAACTCTTTGTCTCCTCTTGGTGCCTGTATGACACCATTAACCTCAGCGTATGAATCTTGGGTAATTGATTCTACCTCAAAAGGACAACACAAGATAGTGAGTACGAGTTTAACTACACAAAAAAGTGCCACCTAATTTCTTCATGATGGTACCATCTCTCTCCTTAGCACAGGACTGTTCCAGTTACTCTGCATCCTCAGTAACAGTGATGCTACAGTTTTCATTTCAATCATTCTAGTAGCTGTGATCTCTCACTTGGTAAGTTATATCTCCCTAGTAACTAAAAATGCTGGTGGTTTTCCAGCTACTTTTGTGCCGTGATTTATAATCAGTGTATTTTCCTCAGTGAATTGTACATTCAAATTTCCTGGTCATTTTACGTTACACTCATTGGGTTTTGTTTCACTGAGGATTTTGAGACAAGGTCTTATCTCACTTTCCAGTCCTAGCTGGCCTGCAACTCTACCCACGTGCTCCACCACTCAAGTGCAAGGAATACAGATGTGGGCCATCCCACCTTAACTCTTACTGATGAGGTTTCTGGGCTTTTGATTACATATGCAGTGTAGGTAAGCATCTTCCATGTAGTCTCTGTTTGGAAAATTTTTATTCCTAACCTGTAGCTTGTCTTTTGGGAAAATAATAGTGTCTAGTAAGCATCAGAAGTGGCTGATTTTAGGAACTACTATTTAACTACATTTTGCAGTTTATGCTTAGTATCTACAAGGCCTTCGCCTAATTCAAGGACACAGAGATTTTTCTCCTTTGATTCACTTTAGGTCTTACATTTTGAAATGTAAAAATTTTGAAATGCAAAAAATATACTCTCGTGAATTTGTTTTGTGTGCAGCACACTTGTAGAAGTCAGAGGACATAGCACAGAGTGGATCATCTCCTCCCCTCATGTGGGTCTCCAAGGTCCACCTCAGCTTATCAGACTTCATGGCAAATGTTGTTGCCAGCTGAACCATCTCGCTGGCCTTGATATTACATTTGTGTGTCTGTGATAAACTTGAGGCTAATTTTGTATGATTCAAAGTTGTAAGATTGAGATTGTTTGGGCTTTATTTCTTTTCCTCATGTGACTATACAATTACCAAGCACACTTAAAAGATATATCTATTTCTTTTGAGTTATTAATGGTAGCTTTTTTTGTTTATGTGTAAGTCTGTTTCTGGGTTCTTTATTCATTTCCTATTAGTTTCATGTTGATTATTTATTTGGTAATTCATTGTTGAACTCTATGTTAAGGACTAGAATCAGGTAGAATGAATTCCCCCAGCTTTATTCTTTATTTTCTAGATAGCTTTGGTTATTCTAGGATCTTTGTAGTTCCAGAAGAATTTTAGAGTCAGTTTAATATTTTCTTTAAAAAGGTAGAAAAAACAAAAAGAGAAAGATTGAGATTTTTGAATGGCATTACCTTGAGTCTATAGATTAATTTGATGCAATTTATGTCATAACAATAGTAAAATATTTGATTATTAAGTGAAATGCATTTTTTACTTAATTACTGGAAGCAGCTGCTGCTCTTCATTTTTTCTTTTAAGTAGGGCTGCAACATGCTTTTGCATGTCGGTATCCTAAGGGTTGCATAGCTCTCTACCCAAATTCAGCTTGCATGTGGAAAGGCATTCCCAGCATATAATAAGGCATAAGTATTCTGGAAAGTTAGAAGTCATTGGTCCTTTATGGCCAATAGTGCAGGCAACAGCCATGGTATGAATAGACTGTGGAATATTTCCTTCAAAAGGAAAAGGGAATCAACAATAAAGAAAAACAAAATCAAACATCACTCATGCATTCCACAAGCCCTGTAGTGGAAAAGTTTTAAAATTCAAATTAATCCTAGTAGAAAATAAAAAGTACAAATCCAGCAGCTATTTCCTGAAAGTATATGTTCTTGTCACTAAACATTACAAAGCATAAACACCGTTTGAAAAAGTTTACCCTAAAGCCATCAGGGGGAAGCTTGATTATCATAGTGATTGTTTTGAATTTATCGCCATTGAAGGAAACTAAATTGCACATTTGAAAATTGCACAATAGATCAGTATCGTGCTGAGAGGGTTGTAGACTACATGTATAATGTAAAGACGAGGCACCATCTCAGAGAAAGAATCTTCTATGAGAGGAGTGAGGACTTACCTGGGGTAAATGCACTTTTGGGAAGTGGTGTAGAGAAGGGAACAAGAAACAATGAGTAGAGGTGGATGGATTTAGGATTCCACAGGGTAGAAGGCAAACCGAAGAAGTGAACCAGCAAAGAGGCAAAGTTGTGCCAGCCAACTTCTCCAGCTCCCAGAACCCTTCAACCACAGGCTCAGCTCACTGGCTGAAGTGGCTCTTAGACAAAACGCAATTCTATGTTTGATGCAAGAGAAACATGCTTCTGAGAGGCAAAGAGAAAGAGGAAGGAGCTGAGAGCTGGAGAAAGGATGAAAAGAAAAAGACAGAGACACATAATGGTAAAGGAGGGAAAGGAACATAAAACCTGGGTGTGAGATAAATGAAAATCTTAATATAATATAAGGGACTCTTTTCACAGGTATTTCTGAAAGCTTGAATTTTTACAATGTTAGAAGGAGGAGGAGAAGGAAGTGGAATAGAAGAAGAAGCAAAAGAAAAAGAAGGAGGAGGAGGAGAAAGGAAAGAAAGAGGAGAGAGAAGAAGGAGGAGGAAGAGGAGAAGGAGAATGAAGAAGAAGCCCATATTTTCTACATACAAAAAAATGTAACAAAATACCCATGATTTTGAAGACATAGTTATAAAATGATAAGACCCATTCACTCTCAATGTGCAATTAGTTAAAAATAGCAAACTTTAAATACTCTTGCTATATAAAGATATGTGTTATGCCCTTGCCATTTTTTTTACATTATTAAAGCAAGATTTTATTTATGTCTTAATACATTCTTTAGCCTCTTGACTCGACACACTTATTGGCCCACATTATTTCACACCTTTCAGTGACAGGTATTGACACTGGCTAAAAAAAACCTATGGGTTTTCTCCGAAAACTCTGGACTCTGTTTTGAAAAATATATCAATTTTAGCACCACGGAGGCAAATGAATTGCTTAGTTGTTAAATAATCTTAATGAAATGTCAACAGCAGAAAAATATTCTCAACCCTCAGCAAGGTTCTCAGGTAATGAAACATTGATTTTTATTTCTAAATCCGTTTTGCTTACTGTACAGGAAGTAAATGAAAAATGGTTATTTGTTTCCGAAGGCACAATCCATTTAGATACTTAATTTAATATTTAAAATTATCTGTCCTATTTCTACCTTCATTAGCTTTTTGTTTAGCTTGCAGTATTACCTTTTGTTTGTAAATCCTGAGCTGTGGGCTGAAGCTCCGGCTTCAATGACTCATCAAAGAAATTATGCTTGTGAGGTGAGCATCTTTTCACACTCCATAAAGGTGATTTCAGAATATGCTGGCCTAATGTTCATTTTTATTCTCTCATTTCTGTGAATAACAGTACTTTTGACATTTGGGTCAAAGGCATACCGGTGTAATATAAAGTATTCAGAATCTTTGAAAATTATTCTCTGGTTATTAATTGCAGACACAAAAACTAGCATACATGATAATAACCTGGTGACCAACTTTTATGAACAACTCAATTTTCATGTTTTTAAAAAGAACGATATAGTTCTTCTAGGGCAAACAAGAGTGAGTAGCAATGGATTGGCAGGAAGGTGCAAATCTGTGCATAGAGGGAGAGGCAGGAAGCAAGGGTTCCAAGGAGTCTCTGCCACCTTACAATGGGTTCTTGTAATAATTGCTGTTCAGTGTCCAAGTGGGTTCCATAGTAATGGGAACAGGGACTGTCTCTGACATAATCTGATTGGCCTGCTCTTTGATCACCTCCCCCTGAGGGGGGAGCAACCTTACCAGGCCACAGAAGAAGACAATGCAACTACTCCTGATGAGATCTGATAGACTAAGATCAGAAGGAAGGAGAGGGGGACCTCTCCTATCAGTAGTGGACTTGGGGAGGGGCATGCATGAAGAAGGGAGAGGGAAGGTGGGATTAGAAGGGGAGGAGGGAGGGGCTTATGGGGGGATACAAAATGAATAAAGTGTAATTAGTAAAAGTTAAAAAAAAAGAAAAAAAATAATTGCTATCCACAGCTACAGAGGGAGACAGGAGCAGTTAGGCCCGAACAAAAAGGTGAGGGGAAGGAAAATCACTTTGAAAACCAATTGTCATGATGATTTGCCACCTGTGGAGAAAATTCAGGCATTTCCCCTCACAATTTAGTTGTGGTTTTCATACTTTATAATATCGTGAAATACAAGTTTGGATTGCAAATATGATTCGTCCCATTTGACAACATGTTTTGAATGCCAGAGATGTTTTAGACTTGCTGCAAATACTGCTGCATTGTCTTCACACTTCAGACGTGTGAATGCGAGCAGACTGCTGATGAACTTGCAGCCACCTGAGGAGAGTTTACTGCGATAGCGCACGAGGAGTCTTGTGGCACTGCACACTGGAGTGATGAGTGGCATTCTTCTCAAGCAGCTGGGCCTGTCACACTGTGGCTCCCAGGATCTGACTAAAACTGCTAACGTGCTTTCTGTCAAATCCACATCACGGCCATAATTATTCACAAGATTTCCTTCATGCTGACAGTAGCATTTATCACCTTCCCCTCAGATGCGTCTGACTTTATCACATGCAGTTGTCCCTGGATATCCTTGGAGACTGATTTCCAGTATCCCTTAGGGGATGTTGAAGTTCCCTGATGTTTCAATTTCTTGCATGAAATGGTGTGACATTTACATATAGCCTAAACACAGACACACACACACACACACACACACACACACACACACACACACACACAGATCTTTAAATATCTTTAAAGAAATTAGAAGTAATTTTTAGAAATTGCATCTTTTTTAAATCAATGGACTGTTGAGTTCACTGCTAAGAAATGCACAGATAGGGAGAACAGCTGCATGTTATACTCTGACCTTTCTGCAAACGAGGATCTGCTGGGTCAGGGACGGATGTCTCTATGTCTCTATGGGAACTATGGCGAGTATAGCATTCAGTTCCTCCTCTGTGTAAAGCCAGAAGAGAGGCCGCTCAGGAAGTCCCCTGCTCTGCTGCTCAGTGATTGCAGCGGGGAATCACTTTCCTTGCGCTCCAGTAGCACACAATAAGAATACAGGCCTGACCTGGAGATCGCCGTGTTGACAGACAAATGACTACTTCAACTGAGAAAAACACAAAAATCATTCTATTGTTCAGAAAAATATGAGGGACTTCCTTAGAGTCCTTTACCTAGAATTTGATAAGTGAAAGTCACCTTCATCAGTGACTAATAACAAAGGACAAAACTAGAGTCACTCAATTTGAAAATTACCAGAATAATCTTCCTTTTTTTTTTTTTTTTTGTGGATGACTAAACCAGAAAAGGATGGCCTCGTGCGTGTGTCAGGTAATACACCATGCAATGCGTTAGTGTTACATGTTTTACATATATAGTGCTACCTGCCTAAGCATCTGAGACAAATGCCCATAGAGTGACGACATCAGAGCCCGGTCAGTCATATGTAGGTAACCTACGGGGCAAAAGTCTATTGTATTTCTGTGCACACGGCCTCACAGAAACAGACTGGGTAAGCTGACATCGCTGGTGTATAATGTGCTGTATTTGGTTCAATAACATCTTCAAAGTCTTCACCATTTTTTTTTTCAAATAATTGTTTTATTGAAGTGCATGACAGTTTATGCAGACATTTAAAAGGTCAAATGTAAAGGCGATGGTAAAATGTTTAACTTTGAATGGTAAATCTACCTTTTCACAGGATGAATGTATCTGAAGACTCACAGAAAAATCGAAGAAAATAGAAAACAATTCCAGCAACAACTATTCTTCGTCATTATGTGAAATCTTACTACCAACATAAATTGGTATGTATTTTATCATGCTTTACTTCTGTAATATTTTTTCCTTTTTTATTAATTCTTTATTAATTACACTTTATTCACCTTGTATCCCCCCCTGTGGTTCCTTCCCTCCTCCCATCCCAATCCCTCTCTTCCTCCACCCTCTGCATACATGCCCCTCTCCAAGTCCACTGATAGGAGAGGTGAACAAGAAATTCTCTTTTCTTATTTTGGATAATATATCCAAAAGTATATATTTGGATATTCTGGGTAGAGGTGGAATGGCTTGATATTACAGTGGTGTGAATGTAAGGAGGTAGACAAGATGACTTCGCAACTTCTGACATCCAAGACAGAATGTGCACACTATGGCCAATGAGCTCAAACACAGCATTTGTTGAGTTCGGAATTTTCTACTTTCCTTTAGTATGACAAAGATCAAGCCTGTAGGACCTACATTATATAAATTCATTATATCCCTTTAAAGCATTCATGAGAAAACTGTATATTGTCATATATGTAACTACTTAAGGGAGTCTCAGGTTTATTTTTTTTAATGTAAATGGCACCTTACTTCAGCCAGAGAATACCTTGAGTTTGCCTTAGTTACCATTTTACTGAAGCTGGTTGACTTAAACCACTGAAAGTCAAAGAGAATGTTTTTCCTATAGATTTGTTCTTCATATTAATAGAAGAGGTTGACTTTTTACATGAGCATATAAAGAAACAAACAAACAAAAAACCCTCACTAAAACTGTTGACCTGAACATTTTCCTTAATACCTGGAAGGGATGAGGAGACATGCTGAAATAATTGAACATCCAAACAGATTGAATTGCAAAGTAAAATATTAACATGACCTGCTCACATAGATTGTGATACAGTGAATTTTATGTGAGAGTTACTCACTTTGCTGTATCATTCAACCTGTTGTATTTGATAAATGAGCAGTAGGAGGAATTAGCCATCAACATTACATCATCTTCAATTCATTTGGTTACCAAGTAACCTGTCTTGTATATTTTAATCTCAGAGGATTAGAGGGGATGGAAGTGGGACAGGGTGAAGAACAGGATAGGATTTTTCCTGAGACAATCTTTACATATAGAGTGGATGGCCTTGAAGTTTTGACCTGCCAGCCTGCCTCCTGATCGCTAGCCCTCTAGGTGTGTGACCCCACCACACCCCACCCAAGAAGATAAGATTTTATAGAAGCATTTAGGATATTATAAGCATAGTCACTACATCTGTTGGTGGTGTACCAGAATTCCTGGGCCAGGTCAAGGATTCTCAATCTTTGCACTGTTGACACTGACATTCTGAGATGCATAATCCATTATGGTACATGAGTGTCCTTTGGAGGAGGCTTAGCGGCATTTCTGGCTTCTAAATAATCAGGTTCTCAGCTTTGATAACTCCAAATGCCTGCCGATCTTGTCAGGTACCGTCAATGGGGACAAAATTTTAACCAGTTGAGAGCTGCTGAGCTACTGTAGACAATGCATACATTGAGAGGGCACTTCTCCACAGCTAATGTCTATCAAAATTGGTCCACTTGATTTTTTGAAAAAATGGACATCTCCTGAGATTTAGAACAGTTGAGCTACACTGCCTATTCCTGAGTCATCCCAGAAATGTTGGTATTATGAGGCGAGGGGTAGAAACTAATGCAAGCTAGAGGTAGCCTCTGGTCATCTGTTCTTTTTACATGGAAGATGGAGCTAAGTAAATCTTAATAAATTTAATGATGACAGATGTACAATGATACTGAGTTATCACCATATCAGTACAGCGGTTGGCCTTGACCCATGGTTCAGCAAAAGGACTCAGTGGGTCACAAAACAAAACAAGAGACATAAATTCTAGAAAGGGATTTTTTCTGATATAGAGTGCTTGACAGGGGTAGGAGAAAAGCATATATAGAATGTGATTCATACGTGTGTGAAAATGTCAAAGAACAAGTTTAATTAATAAAATAGGAAAGAAAGGACCCACGGATGAGTGGTTTTACACCGCCATAATGCTGCCATTTCTGCACAGAGACCTGGTTCAGGAAGCGTGGAAAGATGCGAGTGTTCCCTCGACACTGCAGCAGCCAAAATAGCTGAGAGAAAGGCAAGATTTTCCCCTAAGAGTCCTAAAAGCCACCACCAAGGCTAACTCTGCAGTTACCTGGAATTTTTGGTTATTTGCCTCACTCTGTGTTCAAACCTTCAACAATTCCAGTCTTTGCTTCTCCTTTTTAAAGCCTAATTATGCTTACTACTAATTCTGTATTTCTCTGACATTGGGACCATATACTGGCCAGATCATTTTCTAAAATGTTTCAAACAAGCAATAAATAAATAAATAAATAAATAAATAAATACATGCAAGAAAGTAGGTAAAATGCATAGTCTTGTAAGTTTTAGCCTAAAGAACTCTTCTTTAAAATGTTTTTATTTAGTCTGTGAATGGAGAATGGCTACAGATCACATTTGTTCTTGAAAGAGGATGCATCTTAAGCGAGGAAGCCATTTACTCTAAAAGATTTGAGTAAAATTACTGTTGAAGTTGATAATTCACAGTAGAGTGACATAAATTCCTCATGTCCAGAAGTCAGTAAAGACATGCTGGGCGATGTTTCCAGATTTTCATTTTTCTATCTTCACTTATCTTTATGGAGTTGAATATTCTCAGTGTTTTATTGTTTACCTAGATCCTTGACTAAAAGGTGTGTTTCAAAACACAGACTGGAGTTCTTGGAATGGGAAATGTGCATCTTAGAAAAATGAGAGACTATGTGCAAGGTTTGTCTAGGAGATCTATACCAGGAGGACGGTATAAATTGAGGCCTAATTTTCTAACGTGTATCATGACCCCTGTGTTTTCTGGAAACAGCTTGAGGGAAGGGCAAGCCAAAGCTCTACCACTTTGCATTTGGTAAAACACTGAGGAACCCTTCACAGTTTATACCCTGCCCTTAACTGTATCACCCAGTACTAGAGCCATAAATATGAAACAAGTCAGGCAGAGGAACCAGTATCCAAGTGTTGTGATTAATTACAATTCTCTAGGGAAGTATTCTCAATGAGGGACTGTGTAGATTAGGCTGGCCCATAGGCATATCTGTGAGAGATTTTTCTTAACTGAGTTAAACTGAGAAAGGCGATTCATTCTAAATATGGATACATAATTTCATGGGCGGGATCCCAGATTAAGTGAAAATGAGAGAGGGATCTGCAATGTCCTTCTGTTTGGATCTCACTTCCACCATCGTGAACTGCACCTTGAACTTGGGCTAAAAAAAACTCTTCTTTCCTTAAGTCACTTTTGTTAAGGTATTTTTGCAGCAAGAGAAATGAAGCTGAGGCAAGCAACAAAATGACTAAAAGAGTCAAGTTCTATTTTGATGAAGTGAAAATGGTTACTTTTAGTTATGGGTGATACAGAGTCTGAAGCAGCCATCTTTTGTAGCCAGGCTTCCAGTGCTGGGTTACATTCAGATGAGTTGTTGGCCCAGGCGGGGCTTCCATGGAGATCCCTAAACAACCCAGGCTGTTGCTACAATAGAAGGCCGTTCTCTGAAAACTGACAACAGGGTCTCATAGCTGAGGACAACTTTCACCTAGCTCAGTGAACATAGAGAGGTTGAACTGCATGGGCTTGGAACCATCACCCCTACATTCTAATCTCTTTGGGATGAGAAGGTACTCTGGAAGCTACATAAAGAGAAATCTGAACACCAACTCAGCCACAAAACCCTCTACCTACAATCTGTCCTGCCTGAAAGATGTGCTGTGGCAATGGTGGTCCAGAACTTTTGGGAGGCCCATCAATCTTTGGTTTAACTTGGGGCCCATTCCACAAGAGGAAGCCCATACCTGACATTGCTTGGATGGCCAGAAAGTAGAGACTGGATAGCCAGAGATCTGAAGTAGAACCAAACATGACTGGTCTACAAAAAAAAAAAAAAAAAAAAAAAAATCAATGAAATGATTTGTAATGAAATTCTGTGCTACTCATAAATTGGTGCCTTGTCCAGTCATTATCAGAGAGGATTCTTTCAGCAGCAGATGGGAGCAAGCGGGTGCACAGACCCACAGTCAGCCATTATGTGGAGAGAGGCTAAATTGGACCTGCACCATGTCCCTCCCTTTGGTGATCAGGGAACCCTGAGGAAGATGGTTAGGGAAGACTGTAGGAATCAGTGGGGATGGAGATCACTTGGAGATCATAGCTCACTGAATCAACAAAGTGGGGCTCACATTGGCTCACAAAGGCTGAAACAGCAAGCACGGGGCCGGAATGGATCTGTACCAGGTCCTCTGCTTATATGTTATGGCTGTTACCTTGATGTTTTTATGGGACTCTTAACAGTGGGAGCAGTTCTACCTCTCTTTTGCTTGCTCTTGGGACTCTGTTCCTCCTATTGGGTTACCTTGTCCAACCTTGACATGAAGGCTTTTGCCTTATCTTACTGTATCTTGCTTTGTTGTGTTTGGTTGTTGTCTCTTGGAGGCCTGCTCTTTTCTGAAGAGAAACTGGAGGAGGGGGAATGGTTCTGAGGGAGAGGGAAGGTTGAGGGGGGAGCTAGGAGGAGTGGATGAAAGGGAAGCTGTGGTTAGTGTATGAGTGAAAAATCTATTTTCAATAAATAGGAAAGAAAATGGTTATTTTTGAATAGTGTCTTCACATTTTGGTCTAAATAAAAAGAAGTAAACATGACAAATTAGAAATCTGCATTCCTTTCCCTACTCGGGCATAAATACACTGTTTGGCCTTACCACACCATTTATACTGTGTTCTCTCCATTCCTCAGGCTTGTTTCATCTAAAACAGATTCTAACAACCCCCATGGCTGATATGACCTAAAGAACAGGAACCCATCTGCCTTTTGAGAAAATTAACTGATTGAACTAAACAAAATGTAAATCCACATGGCCCTCTGACCAGAAATTCTATTTCTAGCTAAGTTGTTTACTTGATTTGAGGACACTTATACAAGAAATATACCATAAAAATGATAAATGATCTTGGCAGCCATGAGCTGGAGATAGTTTGGATTGGTGTCAATATATTATAGTAAGACAAATTAGGTAAGTCATAATGTAAAATGACTTGCACCTTTGGAGAATTGCATAGACCTATGTGAATTAGCATGGAAAAAAATAACCATGATGAATTTATACAGTAAAAATAAAATTTTCAAAGGACTTGTTATCCATTTAATAGTTTGCATACTTGAGCCCATTTCCCCTAAACACTCCACCTTATATAACAAATGACATTTCATCAGAAATATAAGCAAAATATGCCCTGAAACAAGATTCCATGGGGATCCTGACCACATCTCCACTCCACAGGCATCTTACTTCATCTATCACTCCAATTCATAAACTCATAATAGGTCTTTCTAAGGCTCAAGAAATGAAGGTGACACTTGGTGCTCAGTGTCAAAAAGGGGTCTTGGACAAACAGGAGAACTAGTA
This sequence comes from Psammomys obesus, assembly GCF_907164565.1. Taxonomy (NCBI): domain Eukaryota; kingdom Metazoa; phylum Chordata; class Mammalia; order Rodentia; family Muridae; genus Psammomys; species Psammomys obesus. The sequence goes on from NW_026585895.1 coordinate 31,475,748, forward strand.
TATTTTTGGTTAATGAATAAACACATTTTAGACTTCTGTCTTTAGCAAACTGCAATGGAAGACATGGAATGAAAGCTAGGGAGGTTTTCTTGTCGCTTTGACAAAATACCCAACCAAAGCAATGTAAGGAAAGAAAGGCTTGCCTTGGCTCACAATTCAAGGCCAGAAAATTATGGTGGCAGGAGGTAACTGTCTAGGGGGAATGTATATATGGAAAAGAGATTGTAGATGAAGATGGATGGTAATGGATGACTTAAACTAGAGTTTGAAGGACACACTCAAAAGAAGAGGGGAATGGTCTTGACAGAAGTAGCAGTAGTGCTAGGAAAGTGGAGACATAGCACTAGCTCCAGTGGCTTCCCCTATAGAGCATGATGGCTTTCCCTCAGCAGGCAACATACTCGAGACCATGGCCCACAGATATGTCCATGGGCCAACCTGATCTGGATAATTCCTCCTTGAAATTCTCTTCCTAGGTGATTGTAGATGGCAATCAGGATGGACAACGAAGAATGCATGCATCCTTGGGCTCAGCTTACTTCTTTCATCTTTAAGTACAGCCCAAGACATCAAGCCCAGGGAATGCTTCTCCTCACAATGGGCAGGTCTTCCTACTTCAATTTTCATAATCAAAGCAATTTCCATAGGAATGCCCGTAGGCCAGCCTCATCTAGCCAACCTTCCCTAGAGATTCTCTTCCCCGGTGATTATAGGCTGTATCAAGTTGACAATTTAAAAACAAAACAAAACAAAACAAAACAAAACAAAACAAAACAAAAAGACCGTCAGAGCCTCTGAGACCACTGCTCTAATAAAATGATGGGAGTTGACAAAGATAACAACAGTGGCTCAAGGAACTGGGGCTGTAGTCACAGAGCATTGAGAGTCCAGATGAACAGCTGATTTTGCAGCTTAAGTAGGGTCAGGTTCAAGCAACAACAAATTATAAATATTGTAAAAATATGTGGCTATCAGTAATGCATAAACTTTTCTTTGTGATTATTTCCTAAACAGTGAAGTAAAGCAATTATTTACACAGCATTTCCATGTAGTATGATTTATCTACAGAAGGTTATACACAAGGATACACCTAAGATTACAGGCAAAGGCCATCCAGCTTTATGGAAGGGACTTCAACATCTGCAATTTGAGTTCTGTGGGAGGTAGGAGGTGGGACTAGATCCAATCTTAACAGAAAGTGAGGGATAGGCTAATTTTTGTGGAGATCAATAAATATTATTTACAATTGATTATAATTTTTATTTAAAATATCTTTCCTTCTAAGACATAGAAAATATAAAATTTAATTGACCATTTACCCCTGTATTTCTTTTCAAATGTGTGACATCTCACTTTGTGCTTTTCTGTGTTGAGAAGAACCATTAGTGGGACAGCTTTGGGCTCATTTTCAGCCTCTTTCTACTTTGGAAGCTTTCTTGCTTCTACTGAGTCAGACCCAGGTAAGGAAACTGTGTGCTAGGCATGGCTGCTGAGCATAATCGCACTACCATGCTGTTTCCTCTTGCAGTTATTCCCCTTTTCCTGGGCTTGCTCTTGGGTATCACTCATGCATCCTGGAGGTCTTTGTTCTTTGGAACTGTGATGTGAAAGCTCACATACACCAGCAACACAGCTCCCGCCTCCGCTCCTGAGAGAACGCCCATCTTCCAGGGATGCGTTCTCAAATGGCTTGCACACACTTCGCGCCTAGTTCTTGTGGCAGTTTGGATGAGAAATGTTCCCCCACAGTCTTGGGCAGTTGAATACTTGGTTTCTAGTTGGTGTCACTCTTTGGGAGGATTAGGTGGTTCAGCCCTTGGTGGATAAAGTACGTCACTAGAGATGGACTTTAAAAATCCTCACCTACTTTTCAGGTTTCTCTCTCCGCTTCCGGTTTGTCATCCAAGATGTGTGCTCTCAGCTTCATGCTCCAATTTTTGTGCCTGCCACTTGCTACCTTGCTGTCCCTGTCATTGTATCCTTAACTCTCTAGAACTATAAACTAAAAGAATTTTTAAAATTATTATTTCAAATAAGTGGCGTTGATCATAGCATTTTCTCAAACAACAATAAAGTAACTAACACATTCTCCAAAACAATGCCACAGAAGAGTTATTACTATTGCTAATTTATATGTAGCTAGAGTTGCAGCAGGAGCCTAGGACCAACCATAATATGTGTTTCATTCATCCAAAGTATGAGCAAACTCTAGGTTATGAGAATCTTTTTAATCTGGGGATACACAAGTATAATTTTTTTTAAAAGTTGTTTTAAGGTGAAAGTCAAAATACTGCAGTGTAGCACACACAAAAATCTGCTGGGTGGTTCCTGGGCAAATCTCCATACAATGCTGCTAAGTCCTAGAGTAGGCACGGCACAGACATGCAAAGAGAATGTGTGGGGAGCAGAGGAAGCCTTGAGTGAATGTGTAGGGAGTGGATGTGAATGTGTGTAAATGTGTATTGTTGACAAGAACACAACCTGATCAAGGGCTCCAATGCCTGGGACTCATGAATGTGGCAAAGCCTTCCCCAGATAAGGTTCAGACGTGTGGCAAACCCTTCGTACCATCCAAGTGTGATTGTTAAAAGCATGAACAGTTTCCTTCTTCAGGATGACTATACTCTGAGACTGCTCTCCTGCAGAGCCCTCCTACCAAGATTAGCTAAGCCTGTTTCCGGGTTCACCTCTACACAGTAAACCTGCATAGATCTATGAACATACCGATGCTGAGTTTCTGAGCTGCTGCCCTCCAGCAGAGTGAGCACAGACAACCAGATCCCAGCTTCTCTGTACGCGTGTTGGCATATCCATCCTTTCTTCATTCCCTCATTACCGCAGTCAGGTGTCCAGACCAAGCCATACAGAACATGACACAACTGCATGTTTCTCTATAATCTTCATAGGGAGCTGACGTGCAAACTGTCAAATTTGCAGCGGAAATTGGTGATCCTTGCAAGAGAAGCAGTAACAGGGCCAGTGTTACTCTCATAGCGGTGTGGGTGGTGACGCTGCTGGTGTTGTCTTTGTAAAGGGAAGCATTTTGTTGCTTCTATGGTTTGGGTGTTGGCAACTGTTAGTCTTGCTGAAGATATGGCTTCTCTCAAGCATCGGACACTGGCATCCTTGTAGCCTTTATAAGGCACCAGTGGGAACAGCAGTGCAATGCTACTTTTTGAGTCCTCTGAGAGGAAAGAAGTATTCAGGCATGCTAGATGAGGCAAGAGAGGTATGTGGCTTGTATACCACAGAGAGACATAGGTCTTCAGGAGTATCTGAGAGGGAGGAGGCTCCCACAAAGCAGACCAAGATTACAAACTGTATCTTTTCTACATTGTACTGCTATGCATTTTTGCTTTCTCTGGGAGTGGTGAACAGAAGAGATAAACTCAATTAGAAAACTGCAGCTCTGGAAGATCTATTAAACATACACAGATGTTGAGATATCCAGGAGTTGAGATATAATTGACCACCCATGCTGCCATCTTCTTTATTTAAAGCAACAGAGAGGATGCAATGGTTGAAAAAAAAGATTGGAGTTATCTAAGATAATCAAGGCCATGTTTCTGGATAAATTTGAAGACTGAAGAATGAGGGTATAGTTAGAATTAATTAAAGAAAATTGGAAACTAAAATGCAGAAAAGTCAAGCAAAATATCTCAGGCAAAAGATTCTAAACATATGCAATTAGATAATGAGAAAGCTGACTGAATCAGCACGTTAAGTAATTAGATACAGAAAAACATCTGGAATGAGAAAAATAAGAGAAAGTGGAATTAACATACTTTTGAGATAAACTGAGATGTGTTGGTAGGTCCAGGCATTATTTTTTATTCTCCACTCCTCACATAACATCTATTAGGCCTTTCTTACCACATCCCCAAATACTGAACATTTCAGCACGTGTTTGTTTCTGGAATCATCTAGGAATTGCACACATATTTGCCAAAGCCAAGGATTCAAGGGAGATCCAGATGACCTGTTTCTCATGTCATAACAGTGAGACAGCTTCCCACGAAAGTCAAGCGCTCGTGCTTGTGATCCCAAACAAATCAGAGCAAAATTAGCTGCTTAGCATGATTACCAAGTGGAAGAAGAAATGGCATCTAGCGAGGTGTTACCATAAGTACGTCTCATCATGCTTTCCTTGTCATAGTGGGATATAACACAAAGCATTTTTGACAACAAGGGATGGGGATATCTCTCCTTTTGTTTCTTATTCCTCTGGAGGTAAACATGTGTGGGTGATGAGAGTGTTTTATTCTCACAGATTATTCCAAATTATGTCTGAAGTGTACCTTCAGGCAGTGGAATGTTTTTGGTCATGGCTTAGACTATGGAGTAGTGTAGAGAGATGCTTATATCTTGGGATTTGACAGGAAGAAAGGCCTAATAAGCCTCAAGTATTTTCCCTTGGACAATTAGATTTTAAAATCATCAGTTGCCACCATTATCTAGAAACACAGGAAAACCAGCAAATCAATACATCTTATAAAATTTACTATCATTTTTTTTCTTGGGGAAGGATCCTTGTTTACTTACAGGGAACTTACCACAGCTACGTATGGGAACGTTGTGAAACAAGTCCCTCTGGCAAGAAGAAGAGCTGTGATAAGGAATTTCTTAGGCTGCTCAAACAGCCTTGCAACAAACTTGGTCCAGGGGTTTGGGTTTTATTGCCAATGGATGCTGGCATAGTATGTGGGCTAAAACTGCTCTAACTGAGCAAGCTGTTGTCCTCAGACTGTTATCAGGAAGAGAACCATGCAATGGCATCCCATGATGTGGATAGATGCTGTCTTTAACCCTCAAAGAGTAAACATTTTGAGAAAATAGAGGGAATTTAAATCTACATTGGTACAACTATTGTTTGCCCAACAGATATTTATGTATAATTATTAAGTGCTAAATGGGTATAAGTGCTATACTCGATACTACATGGTCGAAACATAAGGCTAATACAGTGAATTTCCAGGCTTTGAAGATCTCAGAATGTAATGGGAAAAGGAAGATGCAAACCCAGTGTTAAATAACTAAGTTAAGATAAAGGAGTGTTTCAAGAGGTGGCATAGACTACCTAAACACTGCTGTGGGAACAGAGGGTACAGGGAATAAGTCCACAGAAATTATGTTTGATTAGGATTGAATTGACTTAATAACAGAAAAGTGAAGTGTTTGTGTGTGTGTGTGTGTGTGTGTGTGTGTGTGTGAGAGAGAGAGAGAGAGAGAGAGAGAGAGAGAGAGAAGGGGGAATCTTGTTAAGCAGGTAAAGACCTAGTGACCCATCAGAATTGATGCTGAAAGACAGAGTAGTAAGTGTCAATGAGCAAGGGCTGGCCACACCTAAAGGCCACAGTCATGGGTTTGAACCAGGAAGCGTATTCCAAGAGGAAAGAATGGTATATTCCCAGAAGCCTGAACACCATGAAGGCACTGGAAAGCCTCTCAGTATGAGCCATCCTGGTAAAGAAAGGCAGGGGGAAATGAAAATAAATTCTACCTTCTTAATAAGTGTCCGTCTCATCAGTCCTGATCAATTGCAGCCCACCAGGTCCCATGCATCCAAATCAAGATGACGTTAAAAATATGGAAAGATCAAAATCAATACATACAGGTCTAATAAAGAGCTGAACTCAGCATGTAGCACAGAAGGCGTCACGATCTGGCTCCAGGCCTTTTAAATTCTGTAAAGTGATGAGTTTGAGAATATGCTGCCCGGTTCAGGAACCACAAGTAACTGTTGTGAAGGTCAGAGCATGTTCTTGCCGCTCTGGGTTTGCCTAACTTTTCTATCAACAGTGCTGGTTTACGAGGCCAAATATCTCTCTATTTTTCTTATGTTGAGCTCTTTTGATTGAGTCTGCCCAGTATAGATGGATGGTCACATTGAGGTCACAAAACACCCTAACATTGTACATCTGTTAAGACTTTCTCCTGCCTCTGTCCATATAGTCAGTGGCTGTATATCTAAAACAAATGTGACCTCAATAAAACAGGACTCTAAATTCTACATTTCATAAGTGACACTTAAATACATAGGAATAGACTCATTTCTTGGAATCATCAGCATTGCTAGAAACTTCCTTATAATGGCAGATGTGAAGTAGTTTTAATTAACATGAGGATTTGGCCATGAGATAGAAAGTAGACACAATTAGAGATTTCAACAAATGTAAAGGAACTGTTGCAGCAGAGAGTAAGGAACAGTAAGGCTGTGTCTGAACAGCCTTCTTGTTCAGAGACACAAGAAATGGGTCTTTTGGCTAGACACTCTGCTTTCTCAATATTGAAATGTTTCTATACCTGTGTAGAAATTTTTGAGCAAATAACTATGATATCAATCCTAGCTTATGATAAAGGGATGTGTGTCAGAGGGGATGGAGCACACCAAGGAAACAAGGCCTTCTAAATGCAACAGAACCAGTACATATACGAACTCACACAGAGCATAGGGGCTGCACAGATCTGGGCCTGATGGCTTCCCAGCATTGAAAGGGGATGTAGGCACAAACCCACATCTCTAACTCAGCAACTAGCTCCAGCTGAAAACCTCTCCCAAATGAAGAATTAATTATTATCCACAGAGTCTCCCTGGGTATACAAACTACATTTAAGGCCAGGCCCCATCCTCGGCAATGGATGACTAACACAAAACACTCTCACTGGCATTATTGGAGGTTCATTGTCTCATAATGCTTCATGAAGTCCTGCTCCCCTCATAGTCCCTTTGAAAATATATTATGGTTTCTGGTTTTGTGTTTCTGTGGAATTTCCGTTTGCCTAAATATGTGAGTCTCTGCATCTGTATGTGTGTCTCTTTATCATCTATATGAGATTTTTCTTTACTCTTGTTTATTTTGTCCTATTTTGGGTTTTGGTTATTATTATTATATTTAGATGACTGTATCCTAGAGAGATACAGAAAGAAAGGGTGTAAGTTTGGATGGGTGGGAAAGTAGGGACGATCTGGGACGAGTTTGGGGATGGAAAATCATAACCAAAATTGTATTAAATACATATACTATGTTAAAAATAGTCATTGTCGATTACAATAATAATAATTAAGAAAATCAAAGAACAGGGCTTTCAGGAGGCTCTGGCATGTCTGAAGTGTTTTGGCAACAGGAAGAGGTGTAAGTGCTGAGAAAGTTTCCCTATTACATTCTGGGCTTTTCTTTCTGAACTGTCAGACTTCCTTCTTAAATGTGCTTGTAGCAGCACCCTTTATTTTAGTGCTTGTTTTCCATAAGTATGCGGACTATGTTTCAAGGAGTGTGGAACTCATGTTTGAATCTCCATGATCAGATTTTCTACAAAGGTTGCATGAGTCAGGAGGGCATGAGATTTAATACCTCTTTCAAAGGAGTGAATAGGAGAATACCAGAGGAAGAGTCAGTGTAGAGGGAGCTGTGGCAGGGTGTTGAAATCCTCAGGGGGAAATAGATAAGTAGAAGGGACACTGGAAATACTACCAACAAGTGCTGAGCTGAGGGCATGTTGAAGTTCAATCAAAAAATAGCAAGGGCTGGAGAGATGGTTCAGTTCAAAGAACTGGTTGCTCTTTGAGAAGATGATGGGGTCAATCCCAGAATTTACTTGGTAGCCCGCAACCATCTGTAACTCCAGGTACAGTGGCTCTGATAATCTCTTCTGACTTTTGTGAGTACTGCAAGCATGTGGTATATAGACAGACGTGCGGACAGAGCACTCATACACATAAAATAAATTAATAAAAAAATCACAAAACATCAGTTTGACATTAAAAGGGTCCCAGCCAAGAGGTCTTTCTCTTGCTACCTCAGAAGCTAAAGGATGGTTACCATGCCAGTGCTTCTTAATCCTCCTCTTTCTGAGCCATGAAAACTGATATTTCTTCTTCCCAACTACCTGCCCCTTAAGCAAATGTTTTTGTTTCCTTGCAACAAAAGAGCTATAGTGACACTAGATAACCACTAAAGCAAAGAGGAGAGAAGGGTCTGACAGTGTCGAGTGGACCTCCAGGCTGCCAGGATTTACTTTCTTTTCTGTTACTGCTGCTCTGTTTTCCAGGTTCAGCTAAGAAAAGGGTACCATTAGTATGGGGTCTGTTGGCCAGACCCCAAACCCTGAAGACTCTAATTTGTTTCATTAGTTCATAGTTAGATATTCTTTTAGACCTGGTAGACTGTCATTCAAAATGACTTTTTTCTACTTATTCGTTTAGGAATAACCAATACTATGAGAATACTAGTGAAAAGGGATTGGAGGCCACTTCTGCCCTTCCCTAACTTCAGACTGGGAATCCAGCAGTGGCTTCTGACATTGTTCACATCAGTTATTCCAAACAAGAGTAAAGGGAAACAGGAAGTAAAAATATACTCAATGATGGGGGGGGGATACAAAGTAAATAAACTGTAATTAATACAAATAAATAAATTTAATTATAAAAAATATACTCAATGGAGAAATCTTAGTGGAATACCACACTTGTCAGTTTTATCATTCCCACTGCTAATCTTTCCAGGATCACTATCCTGAGAGTTGGGACCGGTTGTCTGAAAGTGAGGGTTGATTTCTTGATTTTTTTTTTTTTTTTTTTGGCAAGGGCAGCAGAAGCTGAAGTAAAGTGTCCCTGTAGGTAGCAAGACAAAGCAAACTGCAAATGGTGAGGCAGTGTGCCTGCCAGACACTTGGTATGTTCTGCAAGGCTGCTCCTGAGAAAGGATACACTGAGAATAGGGGGAAATTTAGATGCTTATTTAGGGCAAACAACAGTTTAGACAAATATGATGAGTGTGAACACTGGAAGAGAAAATGAATGTGAAAATTGCTCACAGAGACAAAGCAGGTAAGGTTTGCTCATTGACATCCTACTATAAATGAAGATTTCAAGGATGCAGAGAATATTCTATTACCTCAAGCCAGAAGATACTATTAACATTAATAAAAAGTGAAGACAGAAAAAAAGACTCATTGGGATAAGACGATATTGAAGTGGAGTAAGTCAAATTGAGTAAAAATCCACTGGCAAATGTTTAGCAGATGGCTAACAGTGTAATGCTGGACTGAAAGAGATGCTAAGAAAAGCGGAGAGCCCTAGAAAAGCCTTGAGAAGAAACTAGGTTGACCTTACAATTTATAGATAATTAGATATTTTATACTGAGAAAGAATGGACAGTTTATGAAAGAAGCCAATAGCCTCCAATTCTGCCAACAATGGGGGCTCAGTGTTGTGTAGCAATTTTCTCCCAAATAGAATCCATCTTGGAGGAAAGCTCTTTAGGACACAGAATATTAAAACGGAGATAGAACAGTATGTTTTAAGGGGAAGCACATTCCATCCTTCAGGGAAGCTCCTTAAACTCGGAAAGTAAACAACTCAAAGGTTTTGAGAAGGCCCTAAAATTGAATGAATGGACTAGGTCCCTCTGTCCCCAAGCACGTATAAGCAGTGAAGACTTCTGAGAGACACTCAGAGGTCAGCTGACTACCTAAAAGAAACAGAGAGCGGCCAAGCCTCCTGGAAGAAGCAGAGACCATTCAGTCACTTTAAATAAACAGAGCTACCTGGAAGAGGCTTGGACAAGGACAGTCTGAGATTTAGTGAGCTGTCCACAAGGTGTGCAGTATATCTCAGCTTTGTTGAGCTATCATTCATGCTGGGGTAGGCTTCTAGGATGCGGCTGTCTTTCAATTGTTTCTTCTCCCGTAAGTAACTTTTTGCTCATATTTCTGTCAGTAACTCCAATAAAACTCATTGGTTCAACAAGTTCAACTTTGGTAATAGTCTTTCTTTGGTCTGTCACCAGTTATGCCCATCTGGTGTCAGGAGACAATTATTCACAAATAGAGTCACAATTTGTAAGATTTGATCTCAATAAGAGAACTGTGTGTGTGTGTGTGGATTAGAAGCTACAAGAGACCAAGAAGTCAAACAGGAGCCGTAGGGCTATGATGTATACTAATACTTAGACCTTTGGCAGATAAGGAAAGGGTGCCACTGTGATTGTTGGGTAGGCTAACGGTATGCAGAAAGTATTTAGTTAGGGAAGAAGAGAACTCAGAACTTTGAAATATGGATGTGGCTCTCCAAATAGAAAGTTAGACAATCCAAGACATACATGAAGAGAGAATACCCATGGAAATGACATTAGATCTGGCACAAGATATAGTGAAGAATAATATTCACAATGAGGGTAGAGATGATTCTGAGGCATGAGATAAAAATGACAAAAGGTACATAAAGTTGTGTGGGCAGGAAAGGTACTACAGGAACGTTCATACTGAATCTTCTCCATCTTGTCAGCCATCATGAATCCAAACTACTCCTTCATTATTAAAAGAAGCGGACTTAACTCTGCAAAGCCGAGATGAGTAGACACGTCTTTTAACCATCTTATTTTCTACATTCTGATGCTATGATATCTGGGTCTTGCTCACCCTGAAGAGACACTTCCCAGGTGTGTCTAATTTCTAGACTGGCTAATTTCTAGAATTAGAAAAGGACTCATCAGCAAGTATGATTTTCAAATGCCAACCAACCAACTCAAAGCTCAGAGTCCCTTTGGAGACCATCATTGGCCTTCCCTAATCCCCAAGACTTAGGTGCTGGGCTACAAAGTCCAGCTCTGGGTCCCAGAGTCCACTGAACCTATTCAAGTTGCCACCCATCTGAAGCCCACCTATCCTGCCTTGTGGAATCCTCCCCAGTAAACAACAAAACTCTAGTTCAGAGTTCTCATGCACTTTCTGGTCCTGACCTCAGGGCTCCTATGTGGCCTGCCTGTTGTGGCAAAGAGAGCTTTCATTTAGGAAACATGATCAATGAATTATCTTTTCAACTGCTGTTGAATTTCTATTCCCAAAGGGGTAGGGGACACAAACCACCATGTTACAATTAATACACTGCATTAGTATTTAATATACTTAATTTATAAAGCACACAAGTGTTAAAATTGTTGTGTATGAATTTGTTGTTGCTTTCATATTCTTAGTAAAAGCTTTCAAAAGGATAATGAATAATAGAAACCTAGAGAATTATTGTATATCATTGTAAACACAGTGTTAGAACAAGTATAATATCAGTTTGTGATGAAACATTTTTAAATACATAAATCAAAAGTTGCCAGACATGAAGTATCTATAATTCATATATTGTAAGTCAAAGGCTTGTGATGAAAGTAGATAAACTAACAGTAATAAGGAAGCTACATTTCTACATAAAATGGGATGGCTCTTCCACAGAATCAATAACTGAACCACGAAGCTGCCAGTGTTAGTCTCAAATGACAGCAAAATCTTTCTCACTGCATCTATCTGCTCTTAATTCAATCCCATTTTAGAAGACATGATTTTTTTTTTTGATGAATTGAAACACGAACTTGAAATGAATACACACACACACATACACACCCAGAGAGACAGACAGAGATTGAGAGAGAGAGAGAAAGGAAAGACCTGAGCAAGCACTGGAGGGTATAAACACATGGTAAGAAATGAACTTTACTCATTGTTCCGTGTAGAGCAGCTGCAGTGATGTTGCAGAGTTGTTTATACACTCAATCTGTTGGATAACATTGCATGTTTCCTGTTTTCTTCATCTGCCATGCTCATAATAAGACAGTGAAGACTTTTGTAAATTATGTAATTACTGCGTACTTTAAAATACTGGATCAATTACAAAAGATGATCCCAAGCCTCTAATTAGAAGGTTGATGGTTAGTGAGGCAACTCAGCTCCCAGCAACGATCTTAGTTTACAAGTAATGGTGAAATAGTGGGTTTTTCAGCCTCAACCCAACTGATAAATCTTTTGGCTCTTTTGATATTGTCTCACTCTTTCACTTATCTAAATACTCTAAAGGATGGATGGATGTGATAGAGCAATCAGTCTACCAGGAAAATGCATTTTAGAAAAAAAAATGGCATTTGGCTCTTATTTTCTGATACCAGCGTCACACTTTGATTTTGATCATTTATAAAGACAATAGTTTCCACCTGTACAAAACCCAGTGAACCTAGTTATAAAGTGAAGTTTTATAGAGGTGGCTGAGACAACATTTGTTATTGTCACAATAATGTTGAACCTTTAACATTCCAAGAAAGGAACTATTATTTATATATTAAACTATAGCTGACCCTGTGTTTCCTGATTGACTGATAACATGAGTTTTTGTGATATAGTCTGACTGACCAATGATCATCTTCTCATACTTGGAAGCTTTACAAAAATCACATAGTTAATCTTTTTTTTTTATCTCAAAAAAAGTTTGCTTTTTTTTAATTAAATCTTTTATTTTTTTTATTAATTACACTTTATTCATTTTGTATCACCCCATGAGCCCCTCCCTCCTCCCCTGCCGATCCCACCCTCCCTCCCCTTTCTGCATGCATGCCACTCCCCAAGTCCACTGATAGGGGAGGTCCTCCTCTCCTTCTTTCTGATCTTAGTCTATCAGTTCTCATCAAAAGTGGCTGCATTGTCCTCTACTGTGGCCTGGTAAGGCTGCTCCCCCCTCAGGGGGAAGTGATCAACAAGCAGGCCAATCAGATTATGTCAGAGGCAGTCCCTCTTCCCATTACTATGTAACCCACTTGGACACTGAACTGCCATGGGCTACACCTGTGCAGGGGTTCCAGGTCATCTCCACAAATAGTCCTTGGTTGGAGTATGAGTCTCTGGGAAGTTCCCTGTGTTCAAATTATCTTGTTCTGTTACTCTGCTTGTGGAGTTCCCGTTCCCTCCAGCTCTTACTATTTCCCACTTCTTACATAAAATTCCATTCACTCTGTCCATCAGTTGGCCATCAGGCTCAGCATCTACTTTGACAGTCTATACTGCAGAAGCTTTCAGAGGCCCTCTGTGGCAGGTTTCAAGGTTGTTTCCTGTTTTCTTCTGGCTTTCAGAGGCCCTCTGTAGCGGGTTCCGAGGTTGTTTCCTATTTTCGTTTTCTTCTGATGTACATCCTCTTTGCCTTTCAGGATGGGGATTGAACATTTTAGTTAGGGTCCTCTCTTTTGCTTAGTTTGTTTAGATGTACAGCTTTTAGTGGGTTTATTCTATATTGTATGTTTATATGAGTGAGTATATACCGTGAGTGTCTTTTTGCTTCTGGGTCAACTCACTCAGGATGATCCTTTCCAGGTCCCACCATTTACCTGCAAATTTCATGATTTCCTTATTTTTCATTGCTGAGTAATACTCCATTGTATAGATGTACCACAGTTTCTGCATCCATTCTTCAGTTGAGGGGCATCTGGGTTGTTTCCAGCTTCTGGCTATTACAAATAAAGCTGCTACAAACATGGTTGAACAAATGTCCTTGTTGTGTACTTGCGCCTCTTTTGGGTATATGCCTAGTAGTGGTATGGCTGGATCTTGAGGAAGCGCTATTCCTAGTTGTCTGAGAAAGCGCCAGATTGATTTCCAGAGTGGTTGTACCAGTTTACATTCCCACCAGCAGTGGAGAAGGGTTCCCCTTTCTCCACAACCTCTCCAGCATGTGTTGTCCCTTGAGATTTTCATCTTGGCCATTCTGATGGGTGTAAGGTGATATCTCAGGGTTGTTTTGATTTGCATTTCCCTAATGGCTAATGAGGTTGAGCATTTCTTTAAGTGCTTCTCTGCCATTCGATATTCCTCTGCAGAGAATTGTCTCTTTAGCTCTGTTCCCCATTTTTTAAGTGGATTACTTGGTTTGTTGCTTTTCAGCTTGTTTAGTTCTTTATATATATTGGATATGAGTCCTCTGTCAGATAGAGGGTTGGTGATGATTCTTTCCCAATCTGTAGGCAGTCGCTTTGTTTTGATGACGGTGTCCTTTGCTTTACAGAAGCTTTTCAATTTCATGAGGTCCCATTTATTGATTGTTGCTCTTAGAGCGTGTGCTGTTGGTGTTCTGTTCAGGAAGTTTTCTCCTGTACCAATGAGTTCTAGGGTATTCCCCACTTTTTTTTTCTAGCCGATTTAATGTGTCTGGTTTTATGTTGAGGTCTTTGATCCACTTGGACTTCAGTTTTGTGCAGGGTGATAAGTACGGATCTATTTTCATTTTTCTACATGTAGACATCCAGTTGGACCAGCACCATTTGTTAAAGATGCTATCTTTTTTCCATTGTATGGTTTTGGCATCTTTGTCAAAAATCAGGTGTCCGTAAGTGTGTGGGTTTATTTCTGGGTCTTCTGTTCGATTCCATTGATCCACCATTCTGTTTCTATGCCAGTACCATGCAGTTTTTATAACTGTTGCTCTATAGTACGGCTTGAGATCAGGGATGGAGATACCTCCAGAAGATCTTTTATTGTAGAGGATTGTTTTAGCAATTCTCGGTTTCTTGTTATTCCATACGAAGTTGAGAATTTTTCTTTCCAGGTCTGTAAAGAATTGTGTTGGCAATTTGATGGGAATTGCATTAAATCTGTAGATTGCTTTTGGTAAGATGGCCATTTTTACTATGTTAATCCTGCCAAGCCATGAGCATGGGTGATCTTTCCATCTTCGCATATCTTCCTCTAATTCTTTCTTCAGAGACTTGAAATTTTTTTCATACAAGTCTTTGACTTGCTTGGTTAGGGTTATGCCAAGGTACTTTATGTCATTTGTGGCTATTGTGAATGGTGTTGTTTCTCTAATTTCTTTCTCAGCCCTTTTGTCTTTTGTATACAGGAGTGCTACTGATTTTTTTGAGTTAATTTTATATCCGGCCACTTTGCTGAAGGTGTTTATCAGCTGTAGGAGTTCCCTGGTAGAGTTTTTGGGGTCACTCATATATACTATCATATCATCTGCAAATAGTGATAATTTGACTTCTTCTTTTCCCATCTGTATCCCCTTGATCTCCTTCGACTGTCTTATTGCTCTAGCAAGGACTTCCAGCACTATGTTGAAGAGATATGGAGACAGTGGGCAGCCTTGTCTTGTCCCTGATTTCAGAGGGATTGCTTTAAGTTTCTCTCCGTTCAGTTTGATGTTGGCTATAGGCTTGCTGTATATCGCCTTTACTATGTTTAGATATGTGCCTTGTATCCCTGATCTCTCCAGTACTTTAAACATGAATGGATGTTGGATTTTGTCAAATGCTTTTTCAGCATCTAGGGAGATTATCATGTGGTTTTTTTTCTTTCAGTTTGTTAATATGGTGGATCACATTGATGGATTTCCGTATATTGAACCACCCCTGCATACCTGGGATGAAGCCTACTTGGTCATAGTGGATAATATCTTTGATGTGTTCTTGGATCCGGTTTGCAAGTATTTTGTTAAGTATTTTTGCATCAATGTTCATAAGGGAGATTGGCCTGAAATTCTCTTTCTTTGTTGAGTCTTTGTGAGGTTTAGGTACCAAGGTGATTGTGGCTTCATAGAATGAATTTGGTAATGTTCCTTCTGTTTCTATTTTGTGGAATAGTTTGAAGAGAATTGGAGTTAGCTCTTCTTTGAAGGTCTGGTAGAATTCTGCGCTGAAGCCATCTGGTCCTGGGCTTTTTTTGGATGGGAGACTTTTGATGACTGCTTCTATTTCTTTGGGGGATATAGGACTATTTAGTTGATTTACCTGGTCCTGATTCAGCTTTGGTGAGTCAAATCGATCAAGAAAATTGTCCATTTCATTTAGATTTTCAAATTTTGTGGCATATAGACTTTTGAAGTAAGTCCTAATGATTGTTTGGATTTCCTCAGTGTCTGTAGTTATGTCCCCCCTTTCATTTCTGATTTTGTTGATTTGGGTGGTGTCTCTCTGCCTTTTAGTTAGCTTGGCTAAGGGTTTGTCTATCTTGTTGATTTTCTCAAACAACCAGCTCTTGGTTTCATTGATTCTTTGAATTGTTTTATTTGTTTCTAATTGATTGATTTCAGCCCTGAGTTTGATTATTTCCAGCCGTCTACTCCTTTTTGGTGTGTCTGCTTCTTCTTTTTCTAGGGTTTTTAAGTGGGCCATTAAGTTGCTTGAATGAGCTGTCTCGAATTTCTTCTTGAAGGCACTTAGTGCTATGAACTTTCCTCTTAGCACTGCTTTCATTGTGTCCCACAAGTTAGGGTATGTTGTGTCTTCATTTTCATTGAGTTCTAGAAAGGCTTTAATTTCTTTCTTTATTTCTTCCCTGACCCAGCTGTCATTTAGTAACAAGTTGTTCAGTTTCCATGAGTGTGTAGGCTTTTTGCTATTTCTGTTGTTGTTGAAGTCCAGCTTTATTCCATGGTGATCAGACAGGATACAAGGGATTATTTCAGTCTTCTTGTATCT